>NW_021620762.1:3347862-3397035 GCF_004785775.1 Grammomys surdaster
GTATAGCCCTGGCTGTCCTGGAACTCACTCTGTAGACCAGGCTGGCCTCGAACTCAGAAATCTGCCTCCCTCTGCCTCCCAAGTGCTGGGATTAAAGGCATGTGCCACTACCGCCCGTCTAGATCTTTAAAAAAAAAAAAAAAAAGCTAGCCTTCTGCTCTCTGCCTTCTGTTGAAAGTCTAGAATTTGCTTTTGAGTCTTGGGCCTGAGTTCTGGTAGTTGGTCTGCCTCCAGAAGTGCCTGACCTGAACCACAGAGTTGTAGGATTTGCTTGCCTGCTTTTTCCAATAGTTTCCTGTACACTAGCCCCTGGTTGCATCTGTGAGCAGCAGCACTTGGAGCGGCCTGATGGGAGACCATAGAGAAGCTGGGCTCAGGCCCCCTCTGTCTCCTAGAGAAGCCTCCCTAAGAAAACACTGATCTGTGATGCTCTTCCTTCTGCCTTCTTATTGAGGTTTAATTGAGAAGAAAGCCTGGCCTTTCATTTTTAGAGTTTTCTTTTTCTATAACTTTCACAACTTAGCATATAATGCTGGCTGTTGACATTAAAAGAATTCTGTTACTCAAATAAGCCTTCCACAAACCCAGACAACATGATTGCCTCTGGCAGTACTTATTATAGGGGAAAATGATTGATTTTTTTTCTTGTCTTATTATTTTTCAGGTTTTGAATGAAGAATGTGATCAGAACTGGTATAAGGCAGAACTCAATGGAAAAGATGGCTTCATCCCCAAGAATTACATAGAAATGAAACCACATCCGTAAGTCAGACTCTGTGGTGTTCCTAAGCAAGGGGCTTACCTGCGTGTCTCAAGTACTGTTTCAATTTGGATTGGGGGGGGGGGGGGGGTGGGGGGGGAGGAGTCTCACTATGTAGTTGTTGTTGTTGCTCCTGGGCTTGCCCTGTAGACCAGGCTGGCCTCAGAGACAACCTGCCTTCACCTGCCTACTGTTCCACCATGCCTGTGTTGGTTTGGTTTTGTGAGATAGGCTTAAAGTCTTAATGAAGAAATCAAAATAATAATGAAGAAATCAAAATCAGTTTAAATGGCAAATACATGTTAGATTACTGGACCTCTGTCCTTGGTTAAGAATGTCGCTTGCCTGAGATCTCTGCAGCCTAAGATAGGGTCCAGCTTGCTCAGAGGCAGGCTCAGATGAGGATAAACCTGAAGAAGTTCCGAGACTCCAAGCATGACGTCCTTACCGCTTCCTGTGGTGGGAATAAACCCATGTTGCACTCCTACAGCCATTTAGTCTTGGGTGTTTTTGGTTTTTTTTGTTTTTTTTTTGCTTCAGGAAGTTTTATGGGCTTTTCACAGACAAAACAAGAATATGCTGGTGGAGAAGCTGGGGAGGAAGAGGCAGGCGGGTCCTGGGAGTTGAGACCAGCCTTGTCTATAGTAGATAGATTAGCCAGGGGTCCATAGTGAGACCCTCCCTGCCTTTGTTTGTTTGTTTGTTTGTTTTGGTTTTGTTTTGTTTTCCTAGAGGGAAGGAAGGAAGAAAGGAGAATATAAAAAGTGTACACGGGGGAAAAACACGTGTGTGCATGAGCCCACAGACACCAAAAGGCGGCATCATTCCTCTGGAAATGGAGTGACAGGTGGATGGGAGCCCCCAGTGTGGATGATGGGAACCCATCCTCTAAAAGAGCATGAAATGTTCTTAACCTCTGAGCCATCCCTCTCTACCCGCTCTCTTCTCTTCCTTCTCTCTCTACCCCATCCTTTCATCCTGGGGATTGAATAATAAGTAAGCGTTTATCACTGGACTGCACTGGAGTCTCCCAAAATTTATGCTTTAATGATCCATTAGGGCTGAGCTTGCTTTAGCATGCACAAAGCCCTGGATTCTACCCTAGCACCATAAGAAAAAATAGTTTTTAAAAATAAATAAAAACTGTAAAGGGGTGTGGTTTCCTGGTAGAATGCTTGCCTCAAATCCACAAGGCCCTAGATTCCCAGCACTAGAGCAGAGAAGAAGGACTGTAGTAGTGAGTGCTTATCCCCTGGCAATCCACAAATGCTGGGCCAGCCTAGAGGCTCACAGGCCTGACAGCTGAAGTACAGTTCTCAAACCCAGGGTGGAGAGAGGGAGCAGAGTCTCAAATGTTGTCTCTGACATCCACGGTGCTTCCTGTCATGTGAGTACCTGTGCATGTGCATGCACACACAATAATCAATTTTTTTCTTTTTTCTTTTTTTTTCAACAATAATCAATTTTTAAAAATTAAAGAAAGGGGGAGCCTGAAACTGAACAGTTGGATTGTGGGACATTAAAAAATGGAGTCCACTACAGAGTGAGTTCCAGGACAGCCAGGGCTACACAGAGAAACCCTGTCTCGAAAAACCAAACCCAAAAAAAAAAAAAAAAAAAAAAAAAAATGGAGTCCACTTAGGCTGGGAGCCATAGTTTCCTGACTGCTGCTTGGGCTTCGCCATTTCCCCTTTACATAAAGAGTTTCAGGGTGGGAGTATAGGGACCTATGATCCCATCACTTGAGGTTGAGGCAGAAGTATTGGTCGTTCGGGGCTAGCCTGGACAGTTGAAAGGGCTTTGAGGGTGTTAGCTCAGTGCAGGCGAGTTTAAGCAGCTTCAGTGAGCCCTGGGGTCAGATCCTTCCTGCTCTCAGTAAGTAGCTAAGCAGGAAGCTCAGCATGATCGACCGGGGTTATTGAGGCTGGCTGAAGGACAGTCCATGGGCTCCATTCCCACTGTGAACTCTGCAGAAGGAAGTTGACCACACAGGAGCCTTTCTCCAGGTCACACTGCTGTCAAGGCTACTTGTTCTGGTTGTCTGTGACTTCACAGGCTCAGTTCCCACTCTGGAACTGCCACATGGTCTAATAATGTACAGGACGCTTAGTGCGGCACCACAGTGCAGTGTGCCAGAGGCCAGCCTCCCTTACCTTTGTTTGGAGGGGAAGAGGGCAGTCACACAGGTGACTGCCAGCCACCTGATGATGCGCTTGTCCAATGAAGACCAGCTACAGTGGCTGCCACTGCAGTGCTGCAGTGGGAGTTGTGTGTGCCCAGCAGACCACACACACTTCATAGTAAGTGCATGTGGGCAGGGCCTGTGATGTGCTATAAATACTGCACTGGAAAATACATCTCTCCTACCCTTGCCTTCCTTGCTTGCTATTTCTAGGGTAGTACACACCAGTCCAGTCTTTTTTAAAGATTAGCAGAACATTTGTCTGTAGGCATGCAGTCATGCATAAATATCATCATTAAAAGAAGTCTGTCGAGCTTGGAGTAACTCAGTGTTCAAGGACTAGCCCGGTGTGCTCAAGGCCGTGGCTCCTGCCTCTAGCACTGCAGTACTTTTAGAACCAAGAACCAGTAATACTTTTAGACGCTCATTGGGTTTGTAAATAGCCTGTGAAGGAGTGTCAATGGCCGGATGCTATGTGCTGTTCCTCCTGCTGCTGCTGGAAACTGGAGACTGTGTGTACTCAGTGAGCCAGGAGCAGGCAGACAAAGTTTTGATCTGTAAAAAATGGTTTACAAACTAATGTTTTTGTTCTGTTTTAGTTTTTGAGACAGGGTTTCACTATGTAACCCAGACAGGCCTTGAAGTTATAGTTATCCTCCGGCCGCTTCCTTCTTAGTGCTAGAATTACAGGTATAATTCTAGAACTAAAAATTTTAAATTGAAAATGAAATTGTGTTGATTCTTAAGTTGGGAATAAGAAGCACTGGGGCTGACACAAATGTAGGATTCATGCTGGTAAGGGAAGGTGTAGATGCCCACACTGCCTGCTGCCAGCAGCTCTGCCGAAGCGGGTGGGGCTCGAGGGAAAGTATTCCTTTTTACTCTTCCTTAATGCACATTTAGGCCACTTTAATTTAAGTCTACTGCTTTTATAGCTTAAAAAAAAAAAAGAGGGTGAATACAGTCAGAAAGCATTATTTGGAATTCTCAGAAAAGTAATTGTTTAAAAAGTATGTGCTGAGCTAGAGAGATGGCCCAGCAGTTAAGAGTGCCGACTGCTCTTCCAGAGGTCCCGAGTTCAATTCCTAGAACCCACATAATGGCTCACAACCATCTATAATGAGATCCAATTTCCTCTTCTGGTGTGTCTGAAGACAGCTACAGTGTACTCATATATATGAAATAAATAAAATAATCTTTAAAAATAACTAAGTAAAAAATAAAAAGTATGTGCTTGGTGGTTCTGGAAGGGAGAGGGTGGCTGTTGAGAACATTTGCCCCTGCCCTGGTAAGTGTGGAGAGAGGGAGCTGTCACTAGGGATCAGGCTGTGGCCACCCTGGCCAGACACTGCTGTACCGTATGTACAGTCAGCCCTTAAGAGTACCAGAGATCACAAAAAAAATGGACTGTATCCTCAAAGCTTCCCTGGTCTCTTGGGGTGATTCTGACTGTTAGTAGGGAATTTCCCGTCTGTGGTCTGCTTCCTGGGCACTGTAGGCTTCAGAAGCATCTGTAGAAACAGAAGGGATGAATCTCCACAGCCTGGCGTCAGAGATGCAAAGTGAGAAAGACTTGAAACCTACATTTGGGTGTATTTAGATACATTCGGGCAGTTTCTAGGGTACCCTTCCTAGCAGCTTCATGTCTAATACCTGAATTTCAGTTTTAGTCTGGCAGAGTTCTTTTAAAAATACTTTGCAGGATAGTTGTTTATTAAGATAGCCATGAGCTCTGCCTGTGGCAAATGCCCATAATTCTCAGTACTTGGTAGGCCATTGTAGGCCAGACATGAAACCCTGTCTCAAAACAAATATCAGCCTTGGTGACTTATTCCACTTCTTGGATAGGTAAGCAGGAGTGGGAGAATTCCAAGCCAGCCAGATTGGGCCACAGACTTCTAGGACAGCGTCAGCTACCATATGAGGCCCTGCCTCAAAACAGCCTAAAAGACACCAGTAGGACTGAAAAAGTTCTTAGTAAGCAAAGCACTTGTCACACAAGCTAAATGACCTGAATTTGATCTGATCCCTAGAACTCACAAGAAGCTGTAAGGACAGAATGACTCCACAGGGTTGTCTTCTGACCCCTCACGGATATACTGTGGTTTGTCAGTCCTTATCCTGGGTGTCAGGGCTTTCCTAGGTCTCTCCTGATGAGTGAGTAAGGGGCAGGAGGGCTTTGGCCCCAGAGACCAGCTTTCAGACTGCATGATTGGAATGGTCTCCATGTAGACTGAAGAGTGGCCTGTGTTGCTGCCTTGACTCCTCATCTGTAGAGTGGAGTGGGTGAGCTCCATCTCGGGAAGGCCCTGAGCCAGACAGTAGCCTTGGGGAGCCTTAGGCAAGAGCAGCAGGTAAAGATGCACCCTCTTCCTCTGACGAGGAAGGCATTTACATGCCAGGTCATACATCCCGTCTCTTTGTAGGGAAGCAGATGTTGACCAGCTTGCCTTCCTTCCTTAGGTGGTTTTTTGGCAAAATCCCCAGAGCCAAGGCAGAAGAAATGCTTAGCAAACAGCGGCATGATGGGGCCTTCCTAATCCGAGAGAGCGAGAGTGCTCCTGGGGACTTCTCCCTGTCTGTCAAGTAAGTATTTCCTGCTGGAGTTGCCAGAGAAGCTGCCGCCATTGACTGGATTGTAAGGCTGCGGGGCAGAGGTTCACATAGGTTTTCCTGTGGAAATCCTAGTGTTTGCTCTAAGGCCTACTTGTAGCAGATCCGAGTTTTAGGTTCGCAGTGTCATGAACCTGTGGGAACTGACAGCACTCCTTCCCGTCCTGCCATCACTGCGGTTTCTGCCACTCTAAGGATAACTGCGTGCACCACAGCTCCCATTGTTCACCTGGACAACACTTGCTTTCCATGAGCCTAGTGGGCTGTTGTCTCAGAAATCCACATAGGAATTGGGCATGTGGGTCTCCGTGAGTTCCAGACCAGCCAGAGCTACACAGTGAGACCCTGTCTAAAAGAAAGAATGACTTTGTAGTCTGGCTGATCACCCTTTTTTAGTTAACATGTTACTGCAGAATCCCACCCCAAAATTCATCTTTTTTTTTTTTTCTTCTTTAAAAAAAAAACAAAACAAAAAACACAGACTCTTCTCTGCACTCCAGGCTGTCCAGGAACTTGCTAGGTCGCAGAAACTTTCCTCAAATTGATGGCAGCCTGCTTGTCTCTGACTTCTGAGTACTGGGATTGCAGGCACGAGCAGCTAAATCCTCCTGCACTCTTTCTCTGTGACGAGGTTAGGGAGCCCAGTGTCTCTAACCCAAGTGCCAGGGAAGTGAGAAGACAGACTCTCAGGAGTCAGCTTGCTTTCTCTGCCATCTTGTGGGGTCTGAGGTTTAAACCCCAATTTGTCAGACCTGAGCACATGTGCCTCTACTCACTGAACCACCCTACCAGACCTGACTGTTATCTTTTAGATCCTTCAACTAGGGTCTTTTTAAATGGCCCACACTGGGAGCGCGGGTGTAGCACTTTGAGGGACCTGGCTTCCATCACTAGCACCACGATAAATGAGTGAAGGAGTGAGTTACCCAGACCAGCCTTGAACTCTGAGTCCTGTGCCTTCACTTCCTGAAGTAGGGAGGAATGACAGGCCTTCAGCACCAGAACCACGTGTTCTCTGAGTGCAGAGGTGAGAGCTTTTGGGTGAGACCTGACGCCTCAGGAGGTTTGCAGTACTTTTCTTCTTATTTCTTTTTTGCTTTGTTAAGACAAGATTTCTCGGTGTGGTAACCCTGGCTGTCCTGGAACTTTCATCTGTAGACCTCAGACTTTTTTTTTTTTTTAACTGAGTATGATAACAGTTTCCTCTTATGACCGGGTTTTTTGGCGTTTTTTGGTTAAGCACATGCAAGTAAGGGTCACACAGAGCACCCTGCTCTGGGTTTGTAGAGTTGGCACTTTATGCTTCTCAGTCGCTTGTGTGTCATCTGCTTTCCGTTGCCTGGACTGCTCCAAGCAGCAGTAAAATAGCTCAGGAAGGGGACACAAGGGAGGAGTCAGTAGGTAGTGGCCCGAGCGCTGGGCAGTGCTGGGCTGGAGAGCACCTGTCGTGATGTGATGATGACATTGGGAAGGCCAGCTCTTCCTTCCATCAAAACAACCGTGTAGGGATGGAGACCTAGGACAGCTTGCTTAGCACTGCCAACAACTGAGTGTAATCCCAGCACTTAGGAGGTTGAAGCAGGAGGATTATAAGTTCTGGGTCATCCTTGGCTAAGTAGCTCAAAGTCAGCCTGAGCTCCATGAGACCCTGGCTAATGGCATGGCTCCGTGGGTAAAGGTACTTGTCATCTAGCTAGGTGACCTGTGTTTGATTCCCAGGACCCACATTGTGAAAGGAGAGAACTGAGTTCCACAGGAGTCCCCCTGACCCATGCCTATGCCCACCACAGACATGCATATCTAGAGAAATGTGATTTTAAAGTTAAACAGAAAATGTTTAAAGATGTTAATATATCATCACTCTAGGAATAAAACATAAGAGGTAAATGGCTCAGTTGGTAACTACCATGCAACAAGAGGACGGAGTTAGTGCCCTCAGTGCAAACACTAGGGGGGGAGATCCCTGGAGCTGTGGCCAGCTAGCCTCACCTAATCAGTGAGACATACTTCAGACCAGCGTTGACAATAGGTTTCCAAACACATGCACATACATGTGCATTCATACCCCGTGGACATGTACATACACAACAAGGAAACATGAACTACTGCCTCTAATGAGACATCTTCACAAGGGCCTTCCATCAGCACTGGGCTCTAAGGTAGTGCACTCGTTCTGAGACCTTCGGAGTCTGGTGGAAAGCTGTGGTGGGAGTTACCCCACACTCGGGAAGTGGGTACATTACAGAAGGCCTTTGGGCCTTAGGAGCTGGACAGGGCCTTTGGATCCAGAGCCACTGTCCTCTTGAAACCGCCTCCATTGCTTCTCAGTGAAAACATGATAAGGCTACCAGCTGCTTTGGTCTTGTTTTCCTCCATTTCAGTTATCACAGGCCAGCTGGAAGTCCCAGAAATAATTCCTGGATTTTAGATAACTTTTATGATAGTATATTTGTATAATTGTTTCAGTGAAAATAAACTTTATCAGATTATATGTGTCTATAGGGAAACAGTGCATCTGGAGTTTGGTATCTGGTTTCAAACTTGCCCTGGATGTGTTTGGAAGCACTAGGGTCCTCTATCCCCAGCTGGAAGCTCGGTGCTGCCATCTGCTGGTTTGTCTTTAGAACTGCTGTACCTTTTTAAAGCCTTAAGACTAAAGAAGAGACTACTGGAACAAATTGAAAGACTTGGCAATAACCGGGAAGCAGGGTGCTAGCCAGATGTCACCAGGGCACAGCCATCCAGCACAGTCAGTCACATCAGACAGTCAAGCTGACCGGTGCAAAAGAGCATGTTGTTCCAGTGATGGAGCATTTGTCTCTTGATACTTAGGTCTTGTTACTGTGAGAAAGAAACACAGTATTGAAATTCCTCGGTGAAAAGCATGGCTTTGGCATTCCTGTAATCCCAGCAGTGGGATGCTGATGCAGGAGGAGCACCATGAATTCTAGACCGACTTAGTGAGCTCAAAGCCAGCCTGAGCTAGTGCTTGACTATCGGCACCACTCTTTGAGCTGTTACGGCAGATAAAGCTGTAGCTTCATAAGTGGACAGCTGTTATTAGAGCCACAGATGTCTCAGAGTTAACTAGTGGGTGGGCTTCCACTCTGTGAGTGTTACTCCTGTAACTAGTGACCAGCAGGAAGGAGGGCTTTAGGGGAGGCTCCCGGGATGGTCCCCATTCTCTCCAGCTGGATACTCAGGGTGCTGTGCAGCTGTTGTGTCCCCAAGCTCTGAAAAGCTATGCCAGACAGCAGTTCCCTGGACATCTTTGGGGCTTGGGACAGCCCCACAGAGCCCTGTGGCTGCTTCATGCCTGTTCTCCCCATCCTCAGGTTTGGAAATGACGTGCAGCATTTCAAGGTACTCCGTGATGGGGCCGGGAAGTACTTCCTGTGGGTGGTGAAGTTTAATTCTTTGAATGAGCTGGTAGATTACCACAGATCAACATCCGTGTCCAGGAACCAGCAGATATTCCTACGGGACATAGAACAGGTGCCACAGGTAAGCAAAGAGCTCTGCTCACTTCCGGCAAGTGTGAAGGCCCAGGCATGACCACCACAGTGACCTCCTATGTCTGTTCAGGCCGACCTCATGGTCTGCAGTTGGTATATGGATGGTTGTGTCCCCAGGCACCTGTGAGGGATGCAGTCTGCACTCATTCCTCCTTACATATGAGCAGGAGTTCTGGTTGGGACTGCCTCATTTATAGTGATGGGAACACAGATATTATTTTCAAACCTGTTAAGAGAACTCAGGTACACATAGCCCAAAGTGTTTGCTCCTCCCCACTAGCTAATATTGGCTATTCTTAGTGACGTAGGTGTATGTACTCCTGTGGGTTTTAAATATTAATAAAGGATTCCTCTAAGCCCACCTAGGGGGACTTAGGAACATGTCAGAGTAGAGGGAGAGAGGTGGGAGGCTGCTTTGGAGAGCGGGTGCTCGCACATGCTCACCCTCTGCTAGGAGTCCAGCTTAGAAGGCACCTGGCAGCGTGAGAAAGACCATTGCCCTGCGCTCTCTTGCAGCAGCCGACGTACGTCCAGGCGCTTTTCGACTTTGACCCCCAGGAGGACGGTGAGCTGGGCTTTCGCAGAGGAGACTTCATTCATGTCATGGATAACTCAGATCCCAACTGGTGGAAAGGGGCCTGCCATGGGCAGACCGGCATGTTTCCCCGCAATTACGTCACCCCAGTGAACCGGAACGTCTAAGAAGCAAAAGATTATTTAAAGAAAGTGAAAAGTTGAGAGCGTTCACAAGAATTACACCCACACGCTGCCTGTCACAGGCTGTGTGGGAACGCAGAACACCTGGCTGGGTCCCATGGGCGACCCTCTCACTTAGGTTGCAACTTTGGGGGGTGGGAAGGGGTGTTTGATTTCATAATGCCAAAACTTAACCTATTGAATGAATTACAATTTTTATTACGGAATCTCGCCGCTACTCCTGTTCCCCTCCTGTGTCCTTTTTCTTGTTCTTTCTTTGCTGTCCAGTGCATGATGTTTAAGGCCACATATAGTCCAGCTGATGCCAATAATAAAAGAAAAGAAACCAAGTGGGCTGTATTTTCTCTATGCAAAATGTCTGTGGCGATGGATGGACTAACAGAGCCAGGTTCTTCACACATGGTGGCCAGTGCGTCTGGGGCCCTTGGTCGGGGTTCTACCAGAGATGGCCCAGGGCATCTGCTCCTCCCCAGCCTCAGGCCTGGAGCATTCCATCAAAGTTGGAGTTAGGGGAAGGAGGCCCACTGCCCATCAATGGTCTCCTGAGAGTCAGACTGAAGACCTGCCCCTCCCACTGCTTCCCTTCAGGTGTCTCAAGACGTTGTTTTCATAGTGCCTTTGTCTTATTTCAAGGGTGTTCATGAGTGGTGTTTTACCTTTTTTTTTTTTTTTTTTTTTTTTTTTTGAGTTAAAGGCAGTCCAGAGCTTTTCAGTTGGTTAGTCTCCTCCTGTGTAAATAGTTTCCTCTCAGGGCAGGGGAAAGAGTGCAGAGAAAGGAGCTGGTAGAAGCAGAGGGTGTATTTCCCATCTTGATTGGGTCAGAGGTCTCAAAGTGTCAACTTTGACATTGTGAGATGATGTGATGCTGGCTTCAGCTCAGACTCACCGGATATCAGAGTCCCTGCCCTCCTGGTGTCAGTTGCAGTCTGCCCTTTCTATGCCTGGAGCCACTAAGCATCAAAACACAAGACAGGCAGAGGAGCGGGTGGCACCCTTCACTCTCATAGGGCTGCGGGCAGATGGGAGTTGAAAATATTGGCCTTTCGTTTTTCTTGCTCTTACAATTACGTCCTCGCTCTCAATTGTGTATTTTCCCATCTGTCCGAGTGTGCAGATGGCAGGAGTGTGGGCTTGGTTGCATCTCTGTTCACACTGGGTTGTGTTTGCAATTGCTCTGCTGCCCCGCTGCCCCACTGCCCCACTGCCCCCATGCCCCCATGCTATGAAGCCTTTTGAGGTAGGAAAGACCAGGACCAACGCAAAGCTTTTTAAATCTTGTCTCTTGTGAGCTTTCCACCCTCTGTAGTCACGTGCCTGCACATCGGTTCTCCCTTCCGCAGCAGAAACAAGGCTACTCCCGTGTCCGCCCTTGGAGTTGGTGGCATCCATGGGCTGCTAGACTCGTGAGGGTGTAGTCTCCCCTGGACTGTTTTGTGCGATGGACTCAGCTCGGAGCACCCCTAAGGCCCCCGAGGCGGGTGGAACACGTTCCCACCCCTCCTGGTTCTGCTGCTGCTTTCCCTGCTGATAAAAGTAATCTCTGGAGTTACACCTGGGCCGTTTGATTGTTTATTTTGGAGTTGGTGTATATCATGAAGCCTTGCTGAACTAAGTTTTTTTGTGTATATATTTAAAGATCAGTGTTTAAATAAATAAAAAAAAAACCTATGTACTTACTCCTCTAACGTCTGCGGATAGCAATTTGGTAGGTAGTGATTAACTGTGAATAAACATGCAATGAGTTCTTAACTGTGTATCTTCATTTCTCCCTGATGATGTTTTGATTTTATTTTGTAGACAGGGTCTCACCGTGTTGCCCTGGCTGGCCTGAAACTCACAGAGATCCACCTGCCTCTGCCTCCCAAATGCTGGGATTAAAGGCTCAGAGTATGTTAACAGTGGCTGCCATATCCAGACCCTCTGATCCCAGGACAAGTGCTGTAGTTTCATCATCTGGAAATTAGTTTAAACAAGAATTTTGGGCAACCCAGAGCTGGGCTTGTAAGGTTCTTCCTTACAGTGTGGGAGGGCTAATAATCTCTGAGGAAGTAGCTGAGGCAGCTGCATGACGCAGCTATGACAGTCCCTTTTAGGGCGAGGGAAGTCGGGTAACCACACAGGACTAGCTGTGATGCAGATATGACACTCTCCCTGAGCCCCCTTTTTGTTCTTCAGGTGATCATTGTATGTCCCAGATTTCCTGATGTTTGTATCCCTGCTCCTCCCACAGGTGAGATTCCTGGTGAGGTGTCCAGGCTGTGTATGTGTGCCCAGGGCCAGCGTATGTGTGCCCAGGGCCAGCATATGTGTGCCCAGGGCCAGCTCAAATGCGTCACATGATAAAGACTAGTCTATGCAAGACCTTGAGGGTACTACTAGCCAACCTGTCCCATCATAGTGGCCCTGCTTGTCCCTGCTGGTCTCTCCTGGTCCCAAGACTTCATCTAGCACCAGGAGCCAGGTGTAGAAAGAGATTGTAAATGCTATGATGAACAGCTAAATGCTTCTAGGTCATCTTACAGCACAAGCCAGCTGTCTTGACACTGTCCCCTGGGCCTGCTTATAGGCTAGCTGACCTTCAGGCCCAATTTTTCTTTAAGATTTTTTTTTTTTTTTATGTATATATGAGTACACTGTTGCTGTCTTTAGACACACCAGAAGAGGGCATCAGATCCTATTATAGATGGTTATGAACCATCATGTGGTTGCTGGGAATTGAACTCAGGACCTCTGGAAGAGCAGCCAGTGCTCTTAACTCCTGAGCCATCTTTCCAGCCCCCACCCCCAGGCCCAAATATTTTATTTAGGAAAGTTCCTAGATAGGGGAAGTCCTCGTGGGTTCTTGTGAATGTGTCTTAAAATACCCTAGTAAGAATTCCCCAGATCGGGGCTGGAGGGATGGCTCAGTGGTTAAGAGCACTGACTGCTCTTCCAGAGGTCCTGAATTCAATTCCCAGCAACCACATGGTGGCTCACAACCATCTGTAATGGGATCTGATGCCCTCTTCTGATGTGTCTGAAGAGAGCAATGGTGGTGTATTCATATATATAAAATAAATAAATAAATCTTTAAAATAAATAAATAAATAAATCTTTAAAAAAAAAAAAAGAATTCCCCAGATCTGAGTCTTCTGGTCCTCAAAAAGGATATTGGAGGGCTTCCATATATGTTCTTTTAGGAGCATTTGGGGATTTTTGGCTTTTATTTTTATTTTATGTTTTTTGTCTTTTATTATTTTTTGTATATTTTAACTTTTTGCAACAAGGCCTCACTGTGTAGCCCTGACTGGCCTGGAGCTAAGATTCAGTCTTCCTCTAGATGCTGGTTTTTGTGTGGTTGGTTCTGTTTCAAAGTTTTGGAGACTTTTTTATTTTATCTGTTTGGGTGCTTGAATATTGTCTGTGAATGTGGTGCCCTAGAAGGCCAGACCTAAAACTGGAGTTATAGAAGGTTGTTAGCTCCATGTGGGTCCTGAGAACTGAAACTGGGTCCTCTGGGGAAAGCCAGCACTCTTCACCACTGAGCCATCTCTCCACATCCGGACTTGGTTTTGAGGTAAGATGTCCGTCGTGTAGCATAGGCTGGCTATGTAGTTGCTATGTAGCCAAGGCTTTACCTTGGATTCCTGTTCCTATGACCTTCCTTTCCCAAATGCTGGGATTTTATCTCTGGACCACTATGGACACCCTGTTTAAGAGCCGCCCCCACTCCCAAACAGTTTTGTTTTCTTTGTTTCTTTTTTCTTCTTTGTATAGGGAAGGAGGCACAAAAGATGTTGGCTCTTGTATTCCAGGCCAGGCTAGCTTCAAACTCACTAAGCAGCCAAGGCTGGCCTTGAACTCCTGATCCTTCTGCCTCCACCTCCTAAGAGCCAGAACTACAGGCCTATACCATGTGGGGTCCTGGGGGTCCTTCAGCCTCTCTATGGTGGTTACCATCACAAACCTAAGAAAAAACAGAAGAGCTGTTCATACCTGTAACCCAGCACTCCAGAGGCCGAGGCAGAAGGATCAGGTTGCATTTCAGGTCACTCTGGGCTACAGAACTGAGACACTCCCCTGTCTCCAGCAAATGTTTAAGGGAGGAGGTTGAGATGGCAATCCCACATGCCAGTGGCTCTGAATACTGGTGTTGGCCGGCCCACTTTAACAATTAAGCCCAGTTGAGTTGGCTCAACAGTTGAAGGTACTTGCTACCAAACCCCCAGAGCCACCTGATGGAAGGGGGGAACTGACTGTCACACACTGGCCTCTGATTTTTTTTTTTTTTTTTTTTTTTTTTTTTTGGTTTTTTGAGACATGGTTTCTCTGTGTAGCCCTGGCTGTCCTGGAACTCACTCTGTAGACCAGGCTAGCCTCGAACTCTAGAACTCAGAAATCCGCCTGCCTCTGCCTCTGCCTCCCAAGTGCTGGGATTAAAGCCGTGCGCCACCACCTCTTGATTTTTATACACTGTGACACTCATGTGCCCATACACAAAAACCCTTTAAAAATGTAAAATATAAGATTGCCAGGCAGGATGACACACACCTTGAAACACAGTACTCTGGAGACAAAGGCAGGAGGAACTCTGAGTTCAAGTCCAGCCTGCTCCCTACATCGATCTCCAGGCCTGCCTGAGCTACACAGTGAGACCTTGTCTCTACGTAAAGACAGGGAGGTGGTAGAGATGATACTTGCTGATAATCCCAGGACTGAAGAAGATGGAGACTTCTAGGCCAGCCTGAGCTACATGATAAGACCAGGGCTACTGGGCCAGCTGGGGCTACATGAGGTGACTGGGTCTCAAAAGCACAATTTAACAAGCCAGCTTATAAGGCATACTGTGCCCTGTTCAAATAGAGACCACTGGGGGAGGAGATCAGACTGGACTCCTGCTCCGCTGCAAGCATGGTCTGGGGTTTCTGAAACAGTCTTCTCAGCACGCTTGGCATGGGGCTTACAAAGCACAGTGCTCTCAGTCTGAGTCAGCACCTCGACCTGTCTGTCTGCCTCCACTTCCCTTCTCTGCTGCCGGAGGCGTGAGGACTTGACATGCATCAGCCTCTCCCGTCTCCTCAGGGTATTTTTAGGACCCCAGGTGACAGTGTCCTCCTTCTCCATAGGGCACATAGGCTCTTCTGCTCTGGAACTAGAGGACTTCCCCCATGAGGCGCAGACTGAGGAGGGCCATATTCATCCTCAGTAGATCCTCCACTCCTGCCCTGAGTCATCCTGAGACTGGAAATTACCACACTTGGGTGTCCGACTTCACTGCCAGGGAGGTGGTGTTCTGCCCAGATTCACCCATGAGCTGGGTGAATTCAGACAGGAAGTGGGGGATGCAAATGGGGGTAAGGAGGGGTGGTTAAGGAAGATACCATCAGATCTGTTGCTATAGTTATTTGGACAGTTATTAATAGGTGAAGCTGGAGGTGTAACTCAGTCGAGCACATACTTAGTGCAGGCAAAGCCCTAAGTCCCATGCCCAGCACCAGACAACAGACCCATAGGGCGAGCAGAGCAGGGCTGGTGGGGGTGTGCAGGTGAAATGGCTGAGTGTCGCAGGCCAGCTCAGAAGTATCCTGAGCTGCTCTCTGCAGGGCAGACAGCTTGGCTGGGACAGTGGAGCTATGACCCCAGATGGCCCTGTGTCTCTACTTTATACACCAGAGGCTTCCTCTGTCCTGAGAAGTGACGTCAAGATGGAAGCTGAGTTCTAGAACACCTGGCTTACAACAGTTCACCGAAGTTAGGGAAGAGGCCAAAGGCGGCATTAGCTTAGGCCGTAAGGAGGGAGGGAGGCCTACCTGTCTCCTGGCCCAGTTGTCTCTCCTGGATAATCAAGCTGGACTTGGCCTCTTGGGTTCTGGGGTTGGGGGGAGTGCTAGCCATGTGACACTCTACTCTGTCTCTTGCTTATGACTGAACTTGGGAAAGCCAGCACAAGGTAGACTACCTCTGGGGCATTCCATTGTCCCTGTCAGTCAGTGCCTTTTTTTGCAATAGCAGCTACCTTGTCCTAACTGTTCAGGGGCCACAGTGAGGAAGAGGCGAGAGAAACCTGAGAAATCTCTTCACAAACAGTAGGCACTAAGCCAGGTGTCAGGGCTAGAGATGGCTCAGCGGCGAAGAGCATCAACTGCTCTTGCGAAGACCCAGGTTCGAATCCCAGCACATGGTGGCTCACAATCACCAGTAAGTCTGAATCCTGAGAATCCAATGCTCTCTCTGATCTCTGCAGGCACTAGGCACACAAGTAGTGTACAGATGTGCATACAGGCATCAGGAGTTCAAGACCAGCTTCATCTTCATAAGGAGTTTGAGGCCAGCCAAGGCTACCTGAGACTATCTCAGGCAAGAAAACAAAGGTTGGAGGGCACGGGCTGAGGATGGTAAATTAATGCCCACAATTAACCAGCACGTTTAATGTTTAAGGCCATAGATTTAAAAGATACAATAATCAAAACCAAACTCTATAAGCGTAGTGATTTATGCCTACAACCCAGGAAGCTGAGGCAGGAGGATTGCTAATTTGAAGCCAGGCCAAGTTACGTAGTAAGACTGAGGCCAGCCTAGGTTTCAGTGTGAGGTCTTGTCTCAAGAAGATGAGGGGCGGTAATGTCAACACCTTGGTTCTGTATGCGGACTTTGGGTAGCTGTGGCTTACAAGCCATAAAACGAGGCCATCTTGGCACTCAGTCAGCACCTGGGCCTGTTCTCCCTCCAACCTCCCCCAGCCGCGTCCTTCAGAGGCCTCACGTGTCTTTCAGATCCTGCCTCCTCTGCCTCTGTCCTTCCTCAGGCTCCTCCCCTTGTCTTCAGATCCCTAACTCATTAGGAGACATAAGTCTGCAAAGATCATCTGGGAGCCCTACCCCATCCAACTCCAAAGAACTGTTGCTCCCCTGCTGCCTCCAAACCCCAGGACTTGCGCCCCACCCCTCAGCTGCGTGTGTCTCTATCAGCTTCAGGGCTGCAGCCCTGCCTGACCTGTGTCCTCTGTGCTCTTGCTCCCAGAGCCCTCTGCCCTGCATTAGCAGCTGGCTGTCTACTATGCAGCTCGGAGCAGAAGAGTCACACCCCAGGCTCAGCCATGCCCAAGGCAGGTTGCTTCCTGGTTTCCTGCTGGGTCTGTAGCCCTCAATTTGTGACTCTCCTAAGGCTCAGGGGAAGGAACTTAGATTCATAACAGGATGAATCACTGAGGGTGGTCGAAGGCTCACACAGAGTAAGTCCTGTGATGTGACTGGCCGGAGATGGGCTCATTTCTAATGGTGCCAGATTTTGGTAACTCACCCTAAGCCTGAGCCGGACACTGTCACCTTTTTTTTTTTTTTTTTCTTTTTTGGTTTTTCGAGACAGGGATTCTCTGTGTAGCCCAGGCTGTCCTGGAACTCGCTCTGTAGACCAGACTGGCCTCAAACTCAGAAATCAGCCTGCCTCTGCCTCCCAAGTGCTGGAATTAAAGGCGTGCGCCACCACTGCCTGGCTCAGACACTGTCACCTAAAATTCACTTTTTAAATATTGATTTCTTGATGCTGAGGATCAAACACGGCTTCGAATACGGTAAGCACATGCTCTACCTACCTCTGAGCTACAGCTCAATACCATTTTGGTTTTGGTTTTTGAAACAGGGTCTCACTATGTAGTCCTAGTTATGGTGACCAGGCTAGCCCTGAACTTAGAGATCCTCCTGCCTCTGCCCCCCTGAATGCTGGAATTAAAGGCGTGCAACACCACACTGGCACTATTTTTTTTTTTCTGCCTAGATCTTTGTTCTAGCTGGGTGTGGCAGTTTTAGCTAGGCTGAGCAGGAGAGTCTAGGCTTGCCTCTTGTACATGGGTAGACCAGGCTAGCCAGGAGGATCTGTGCTAGCCTGTTGTACTTGGCAAGATCAAGGCTAACCAGAGCACACACACTTGTCTCAAAATCAAAACTGAAAGCCAGGCTAAGTGAGATACATAGTTTTAATCCCAGTGGGTGGATCTCTGTGATCCTGAGGTCAGCCTGCTCTACATAAAGAACTCCAGGCTAGCCAGGGCTACACAGTGAGACCCTGTCTTAAACAAATACAGAAAACCAGCCTGACCCAGGTATGGTGGCTCATGGCTGTAATTCCAGCTCTCCAGAAGCTGAGGGAGAAGACTGGTGTTTGAGGCCTGCATAGGCTAAGTGTGAGACCCTATTTCAGGAAATAAAACCGAGTAGCCAGATTCGTCGGCACCCCGCTAAGCCTAGCACCTGGAAAGCTGCAAAGAGAACCCACAGTCAGCTTGGGCTACACAGCCAGACTTGACCTTTAAATACATACAAAGCAAGAGTAAACCCACTGGGCCTGGGCGGTGAGTGCTTGAGCCCCTATGTTGTTCACAGGGTGGTGAGGGCTCTGGGCTTTCATTCTTGAGGCTTTCCTGCAAGTTTGGGTGGCAGAGCAGGCGTCCTCTCCCTTCTAATTTCCCTGGCTCAGTGTGCTCGTGTTTTCAATATAAACTTTTGTCTTGTTCCAGGAAAAAAACAAAACCAAACCCATCTAAGTGCTTTTGTTTGGATCTTGTGAAATTTATAAACTATGCTCAGGAGTGTGGGGAACTTCCCGAAGCTGGGTCTTCTGCCCTTGAAAGCTTAGCACAGACCAAGGTCATGGCCTTTGGGACTCGGTCACTCTACTGGAGGGCCTGTATGCTTCTGATGCTCCTGGATGTCTAATTTCCTTTGTTGGTCTTTTTTCTCTCTATTGTTTGGGACAGGGTTTCATGTAGCCCAGGCTAGCCTTGGACTCCCTCCTGCCTTTACCTCCCAAGTGCTGGGATTACAGACGTGCACTACCATACCTTTCCTGTCGAGCAGTCTGCTTCTCCCAAATAGGAATGCAGTCTGAACAGGGTGTCAGCGGAGCTCCTGGAAGCTTCTCCACTGCCTTAGTCTTCCCTTTACTGACAATGCTGACAGAATCCTACACAGTGATCCTCACAGCCCTATAAGGAAACTGTTTAAATCTCATCAAAAATCTCTGACAGGCCAGGCAGTGGTGCCACATGCCACACGCCTTTAATCCCAGCACCTGGGAGGCAGAGGCAGACAGATCTCTGAGTTAGAGGTCATCTTGGTCTACAGAGAGAGTTCCAAGACAGCCAGGGCTACACAGAGAAACCCTGCTGTCACGAACTCCCCCCACCCCAAATCTGGCAAAATACACTTTTTCCTAGAAGAGATATGCATCCTCTTTTAAGATAATTACGTGGGTGGAGAGCATGTCACAAGGATATGCCACTGTCTGCAAGCGAGGTCAGATGACAGCTCGCAGGAGGCAGTTCTCTCTCTCCCTTGCTGGTCCCAGGGATTGAACTCAAGCTGTTGTGCTTGGTGGCAGACCCCCCACTGAGCCATCTTACTATTCCAAAATGAGGCTCTTTCAAAAAAGTTATTTTAGGGGCTAGAGAGATAATTCAGCAGTTAAGAGCACTGGCTACTCTTCCAGGGGTCCTAAATTCGATTCCCACGTGGCTGCTCACAACTGCCTGTAACCCCAGGATCCAACATCTTCACACAGACATACATGAAGGTAGAACATCAATGCACATAAAATAAGAATAAATAATTTTAAAAAACAAATTTAAAAAAAATTTTAAGTCATTTTTATGTGTATGGGTATTTTGGCTGCATGTATGACTGCATGCCATAGGTATGCAGTGCCCACAGAAGCCAGAAGAGGGCGTCAGCTCCCCTGTAACTAGAATTGTAGGTCCATTGACCACTATGGGTGTTGGGAATGCAACCCCGGTCCTGTACAAGAACAGCCCGTGCTCTTACCCACTGAGTCATCGCTCTAACCACCCTTGCCCAGCTGAGGTCCTTATACCAAAAGAACGAACCTTGAGGACAACAGACCATGCTAAACAAGCCAGTCACAGAGGATGCGCACTGCGCGGTTCCAGAACAGGCAGCTCCTCCACAAGGCCTAAAGCAGCTTTGAAATTGCAGGAGGGGGGTGGGGGGGAGGGCTCACTGCTGCTGCGGTAGGACTGACTCTTCTATTACTGCACCTTGGCAGGTGGGGTCAACGCCAGTGGTTTTGAATTGATTTATTCTTTGATGATTTTACACAGGTACAGAGTTCATTTTAGTAGCTCCCCCTGCGTTACCCCTATCCGTCCCCCCTCCACTCAGACTCTCCCACAAGGAGCCCCGGTCCCATCTCAGATCGGGATGAGCGTGGTGGGTGGGCACTCACTGGGACAGCGCTTACTCTTCCCTGCTTAGATCAAGAAAGGACACCTCCCTCCTCAGGCACCCCTAACTGCCAACAGCCTGAGGAAGACAGCCTGTGAGGGGTGGGGTTTCTCCGGGGCTGTCTTGCTGAATAGTCCTGGTTGATCTTGAACTCTCGAGATCCTCCTGCCTCTGCCTCTCAAGTGCTGGATGGCAGGTGTATAATATAAACCTCAAAACTGGCTCCAAATTGTAACTTCTGAATGGCTGAAGCTGCTGTGTAGATGCACTGCCGTGGCAGCAGGAGACCGTTTGCTTGGCATGCACAGAGCCCTCAGTTCAAGTTGCTAGTACCACAAAAAGAGTTTTGACACCCCCACAACAAGAATAATAAGGAAAAAAATGTTTTAATTTCTGTTGAGCTGGGCATGGTGGCACATGCCTTTAATCTCCGCACTTTTGAGCCAGAGGCAGGCAGATATCTGTGAGTTCTAGGTCGCCATAGTTTACATACTGAATTCTAGGCCAGACAAGACCACATATTTAGACCACATATGTGCACTCACGTGTGCACAATTAAAAACATAAAATCTCTGCCAGAGGTCCTGAGTTCAAGTCCCAGCACCCACATGGTGGCTTACAACCATCTGTAATGGGATCCGATGCCCTCTTCTGGTGTGTCTGAAGACAGCTACAGTGTACTCATATACATTAAATAAATACATCTTTTAAAAAAAAAGAATTATTTGTTTATTTTATGATGTAAGTACACTGTAGCTGTACATGTGGATGCTGGGACTTGAACTCAGGACCTCTGGAAGAGCAGTCAGTGCTCTTAACTGCTTAGCCATCTCTCCAGCCCAACAAATAATTCTTAAAAAACTAAAATAAAATCGAGGTGGTGTGGGGGACTTGGAGATGCGGGACAGTAGATAAGAGTACTTACTGCTCTTGCAAAGGACCCAGGTTGAGTTCCCAGGACCACAGGAGCAGCAGCTCACGACTGCCCAAAACTCCAGCCCAAAGATTTACTTACTTTCATTTCACTGTGTAAAACCCATCTTCAAGAAGAGTCCGGTGGTCAGGCAGTGGTGGTGCACGCCTTTAATCCCAGCACTTGGGAGGCAGAGGCAGGCGGATTCCTGAGTTCGAGGCCAGCCTGGTCTACAGAATGAGTTCCAGGACAGCCAGGACTATACAGAGAAACCCTGTCTCGAAAAAAAAAAAAAAAGAGTCCGGTGGGCTGGAGAGATGGCTCAAAGGTTAAGAGCACTGGCTGCTCTTCCAGAGGAAGTGGGTTTGATTCCTGATTCCTAGAACCTACAGGGAGGGTCACAACCACATAGAACTCCAGTTCCAGGGAGCTGACACCCTCTTCTGGCTTCCGCAGGCACCAGACATGCATGTGATATACATATCATGCATGTATGATATATATGGCAAAGCACTCATACAGGTGAAATCAATAAAGAAAACATCTGAGCATGGGGCCAGGTGTGGTGGCATACACCTTTAGTCCCAGCATTCAGAAGGCAGAGGCAGGCGGATCTCTGTGTGTTCAAGGCCACATTGGTCTACAGAGTGAGTTCCAAGACAGGCATGGCTATACAGAGAAACCCTGTCTCAGAAAAAAAAAAAAATCTGGACATGGTGGCGGAGACCTATAATCCCAGCTCTTGGGAAATGGAGGAGGATCAGGAGTTCGAGGTCGCCCTCCCTACCTTGTGTTATATAACGTATAAGACGCTTGCCACTTCAACCATTTATCCAGGTCTGTTTTGTTTGTCTTTGACAGTACCTTACTGGATGACCATGCTGTTCTTGGACTCGGTATTCTCCTGCCTCAGCCTCTTGAGGAGACACACTTGACAAGCATCTCTACCCACCGAGCCATCTTGCTATTTCCCAAATATATGAATTCAATCCCTGGAACCCACACAGTAGAAAGAGAGAAAGAATTTGACAGATTGTTCCCCTCCATACTAAAAATAAGTCAGTTAATCAAATCAATAATTTCAAGCTGGGTGTGGTGATATGTGGCCCTTCAGAGGCAGAGGCAGGGGATTACCAGATGTTCAGAGCCAGATAGCCATGTCTCAAACAATAAATATACAAAGTTTTTTTTTTTTTAATCCAAGAAGACTGAGCCTGAGCCCTCCCCAGGAGATCTGATTGAAGAAAGCTGTCCAGCTGTCCCAATCAGCCAACTTTCTGGGGCTTCCTTGCCAGATGCCGCAAGAAAGCTCAGCATGTTGCGGGGAAATGGTAACCAGCAGTGCTCTCCAGATGTGTATACACAGCTGGGAAGCCAAGAAAAGGGTCAGCTGACCCAGCCAAAGGGAAATAGGGAAGGAGCTGACATGAGAGACTGATAGAGGAGACCAGCTGTCTGGAGGAGAAAATCCCTTGTTTGAGGAAGAACAGTATCCCTTGATCTACCAAGGTTTCAGGAGCTTTCAGGCTGTGCCAGCTACATGCCACAGACCATGTGTGAAAGCCGGAGCGTCGGGTCTCAGGTGTGGACAGCAAGCCCCCTCACCAGCTGAGCCCCCTCACCAGCTGAGTCACCTGTTCTTTCTCTCTCACAGTCTTATTACCTCATGATGGACTTGAATTTGTTTGCTATGTAGCCAAAAATGACCTAACTTTTGCTCCTCCTGTCTCTAAACAGCTCCCAAATGCTAGGATGTGAGGTCTGTGTCATCATCCCTGGTAGCAAGCCCTCTACCAACTGAGCTGTACAACCAGACCCTCCTTTCCAAAGCTGTTTTTTCTTTCCCCTTTTGTCCCTGAGGAGTGCATTCCAAGATTCTTCCAACACTCCTCACCCTCCATCCCCCTAGGGTTACCTGGAAATATGGGTGGTGGCTACAAACCCCACTTCTTAGGTTGGGGACACCTCAAAGCATCTTGATATGTGGGGAGAATTTGTAGGGAAGAAGGTATGATCTGCAGCTGAATTGGGGCAGGACTACCCCCCCCTCCCTCCACTGTCTAAGAGAGAGGGGTCTGCTTGCCTCTTCCTCTGCACCAGCAGAGTGGACACTGTTCCTACAGGCAGCAGAAAACAGCTTAGGGACCCAGAAATGGTGATGGGTAAGGTGCTGTTACCCAAAGGCAGATCTATTGGAGAACCAGATGCCAAAAAGCAGACCCCTGGGAACCATGACACCCTCCAGCGAGTTGGGAACCTTTCCCCACTGGCTGCTATTACCATCCTTCACCCCACCCCCCACCCCCGTATTGCTTTGCTGAGGAGGTCTGTTACTTGAGTGTTTTGAGCCTGAGGTCTCATAAACCAGGGATGATGACACAGACCTCACATCCTAGCACTTGGGAGGTGTTAGAGACAGGAGGACCAAAAGGTTAGATCATTTTTGGCTACATAGCAACAGTGAATCCCCTTTTTTCTTTATATGTTGTCTGGGTTTGCAGCGATGTGCTGAGTGAACCTGAGAAAAGGAACCATACGAAGCACCGGTGTTGGCTCCGGTGCCCAGGAGAACTTCCTCTAGAACATTTCGAAAGTGTTGGTTTTTTTTCATGGGTTTCTTAGTAAAAAACACCAACGTCTGAAACAAAACAAAAAAAAGTATACACAACCATGCCAACGCCTGTCCATGAAGGTTTATTAACGGTTACTTTTTTTATGTTTGTGTATGGTACACACTGTGGCATTAAAGGGCAACTTGCAGAAGACAAGTTCTCTCCTCTCACCTTGTGGATCCCAGGAATTAAACTCAGGTCAGCGGCTTGATCACAAGCGCCTTTGCCCACCGAGCTATCTGTTCAGCCCAGAAACTTTACTGGTAAATACTGAAACCTGGAAACAACCAAGATATGCTAACAGGTGAACAGCTAGACTACCTAAGTGGGGGTCACACATAACTTTGCTTGTTTGTTTGCCTCGGTGCTGAAGCTCTAACCCAGGATGTGCGCATGTGTGCAATCAGCTCCCGAGCCACGCCCCAGCCACGCGGGTAGATGCTGGTGATTCCCACGAGAAGCTATGGAAGGGTTTTAGAAGCACCTTGCTGACTGAAAGAAAGCTCCCAACAGGGAGCTGCTATGTCCCAGGGTCTGAAACAGGGGTCAAAACAGGGCTCAGCAGGTACTTGGTGACTTTGAGAACCAGAGAACAGTGAGCATAAGATACAAGGCTCTTTGTCGCACTCTGACTCAGCTGAAAACACATGAGACCGGCTCGGCGGCCCCAGCCTGAAGTCTCTGTCCTCAGAAAGCAGTAGCCAAAGAATTACCATAGACCGGATCTACAGTCAGTCCAGACTAGTCAAGGCTCCAGTGAGAACCTGTCCCCAAACAAACACAAAGTCAGAGGCTAGAGATCTGGCTATGCAGTCACAAGCTTATACTATAGGCTGGAGATGTGGCTCAGCAGTTACCAGCACTGGCTCTTCTCGAGGCCCTGGGGTTAATTCCTATCACCCACGTGGCAGCTCACAATTCCAGGGGATCTGACATCTTCACACAGACATACGTGCAGGCAACATAGCAATGCACATAGAATACAAATAGTAAAATCTAAAAAAAAAAAACAAAAAACAAAAACAACTGTATACTGCTCTTGCAGAGGACCCACATTCAATTCCTGGCACCTATAAGGGCAGCTCACCTGTAATTCCAGCTACGAGACATCCACTGCCCTCTACTGGACTCGATGGGAACTGCACTCCTATGTGCACACTATCCTCCCCACCCGACAAGTACATCTAAAAATTCTTAGCTGGGTGGTGATGCCCCACACCTTTAATCCTAGCATTTGGAAGAAAGACAGAGGCAGGCAGATCTCTTGAGTTCCAGGACAGCCTGGTCTACAGGGTGAGTTCCAGGACAGCCTGGTCTACAGGGTGAGTTCCAGGGCTACGCAGAGAAATCCCGTCTCAAGGGGGGGGGGGGGGGGGGGAGAGAGGAGAAGGCAGCTTTCAAGTGATTCTGTTTAGGCTGCATAGCTTGGGCACCCTGAAGGTCTACCTTCTGCATCTGAATAGATGGAGAAAGCGAAGCCCAAGCCCCAGAGCAAGCTCCCTCCTACCCCACAGCAAGCTCCCTCCCACCAAGCTCTTAACGACTTCTTACTGAGAGCAGATTGCTGGGGGCCAGTTCCCCTCCCCCAGAGGAACTCAGCTGTGAGTTACCAAGCCTATTTGTTCAAGACCATGGAGACATTATTCACTCCTAGGAGGTGGGGGAAGTCCAGAAGAACTCTTAATCGGTCTGTTTCGGGTGTGATGAGGTCACAGAAGGCTTCACTTCCCTAAGCTGACGGGAACTGTTTCTTTCTTTTTTTTTTTTTTTCCTTTTTGGTTTATCTTTTCACATGACTGGATTTACTAAATATATTGAACTTAAATGACCAGATTGCAAATATGCAAAAGTCAGAACTGGGGAACAAGCCTAAGATCCTGGCACCTGTTCAGGTGGTGTGTGTGTGCGTGTACAGTGTTTATCCACACATCCTGAGTGAAGACAGTGGAGTCAAACTGTACATACATGTAAACAACTGTTTCAACAGAGCTGAGAAAGGAGACAAACACACCTGAGAAAAGTGGATTCTTCAACAGGAGTCATGGTCCATCTGCTGAAACAACCTGTAAATCGGGATTGGGGCAGAACTTCAATCTATAAACACAAAACTTAACTCACACTGGGGCTAAGAAGATAGCTCAGTGGGTAAGAATACTTACAAGTATGGAGACATGAGTTCAAATCCCCAGCACCCAGGTGCCTGGCTGTGACCCCATCACTGGGGTGGTGGCAGTGGAGGACAGGGGTGGGGGGAACAGGACAGAAATAGGTGGGTCCTGGGAGCTCACTGGCTAGCATAGCCAAACAACAGCAAGCCAACCCTGAGGGGCCTTGTTTCAAGGCAATAAGGTGGGGGAAACACCCTTTCTCGGGCTCTCATATGGATACACAGGGATGCAGACATCTGAACAGGCATTGTCAAAATACAAGCAACATCAACCCAACTCAAACTGGATCAGTGACATAGGCGCATAAAACTGCAGTACATGTACGTGCATTAGAAAATATGGTGGGAGCCGGGCGGTGGTGGTGCATACCTTTAATCCCAGCACTTGGGAGGCAGAGGCAGGCAGATCTCTGAGTTTGAGAGTTCGAGGCTAGCCTGGTCTATAGAGTGAGTTCCAGGACAGCCAGGGCTACACAGAGAAACCCTGTCTCAAAAACAAAACAAAACAAAAACAAACAAACAAACAAAAAGAAAATATGGTGGGGGAAAAAGGTTTTATCACAGAGTTAGTTATATAAGCCAAATTGGAATCGGCCCTGAACTTGAAGTTTTCCTGTTTCTGAGTGCTGGGATCAGAGGAAGATCCCAGCATGCCCGCCTGCAGAAATCTTTATGAACCTTTGCCTAGGCAAGATCCATTCCTCCCACCTAAGCAATCTGACTAGAATTCATTAAAATTAAAAACTTCTAGGCCAGGCATGATGGCTCAGACTGGAAGCAAAGAAAGGAACAGCAGGAGTTATGGACCATTCACGGCCATGTAAAAAGTTTGAGGCTACGTGAGAACCTATCTTAAAAAAATTAATTTCTGCCGGGCAGTGGTGGCGCATGCCTTTAATCCCAGCACTTGGGAGGCAGAGGCAGGCGGATTTCTGAGTTCGAGGCCAGCCTGGTCTACAGAGGGAGTTCCAGGACAGCCAGGGCTACACAGAGAAACCCTGTCTCGAAAAACCAAAAAAAAAAAAAAAAAAAAAAAATTAATTTCTGATATCTGAAGGCTGGCTTTGGAGATGACTCAGGGGGTAAAGGTACTTGCTACCCAGATTGACAACTAAATTCAACCCCTAGGACATTGTGGAAGAAGAGAACTCTTTCTTTCATTTTAAGATTTATTTTATGTATATAGTACACTGTAGCTGTCTTCAGACACACCAGAAGAGGGCATCGGATCCCATCACAGATGGTTGTGAGCCACCATGTGGTTGCTGGGAATTGAACTCAGGACCTTTCAAAGAGCAGTCAGTGCTCTTAACCGCTGAGCCATCTCTCCAACCCAAGAACTGATTCTTTCAAGCCAGCCTCTGACCTTTCCTTGTGTATCATGGTCTCTCTCTCTCTCTCTCTCTCTCTCTCTCTCTCTCACACACACACACACACACACACACACACAATCTTTTAAAACTTCTGCCATTTCTGCCACTTGGAGGACAAACTGTGAAAAGGTATCTAGAGATTCATTACAGCCCAGCCAGCTGTTACTTGAGGTGTACTTAAAAATAATAATAATATAATAATAATAAAATAATAGTAGTAAAAGGACTGGAGAGATGGCTCAGCGGTTAAGAGCACTGACTGCTCTTCCAGAGGTCCTGAGTTCAATTCCCACCAACCACATGGTGGCTCACAACCATCTGTAATGGGATCTGAAGCCCTCTTCTGGTGTGTCTGAAGACCGCTGGCTTGTACTTATATACATAAAATAAATAAATCTTTTTTAAAAACGTATAAACTGTAACAACTAAACCGTAGATTTAAAAGCATGGAAGTAATGATACATTAAGAAACTGCAGCAATGACTTAAATCTCAGTTCAGATAAACTTTTTGTTTGTTTTAGGGGACAGGGTCTCACATAGCTTAGGCAGGCCTTAAATTCTGTAGCAGGGAACGACGTTGAACTACTGATCATCCTTCCGGTGCCTAAGTTTCCTCAGGGATACAACCCCTTAAAGGTTCTTATCCCAAAGAACCCATCTAAGCTCGACCCAACTCCAGTCCTCCAGGCTAATAATACCAGGCTTCTCGCCATATTTTCCAAATTTAGATTATATGGATTCTGAGACTACACTGATTTGAAAAAAAAAAAAAATGGGTCAAGTTCAGCGAGCCCTAACATCACACAACCCCCGCGGACTTCAGAGGATCCCGCCAATGGGAGAGGCCGCCTAGAAGGTCGTAAAAGGCAGCTTCACCCTCCGCGCTTTTACGACGTCGGGAATGCACACGCGCTGTGGGACTACATCTCCCAGGAATCTCTTCGCTGCTTCTCGGGGGGAGGGGCTTGGAAGCGGAAGACTACATTACCCAGCGGCACCTTGACGGTGACATTGGATCGGCCCTCCGACGTACAACGATTCGTCCAGCGGCGGGCAAAAGCTGCGCGGTGATTGGCCTAGCCTCCCGTCAGTTACTGGCAAGTGCAGTTAAGTTTTGCTGTTGGGCTACACTGAGAGGTAGGGAGAACGGAGCCTGAGGAGCCCGGCCGAGCCTGAAGTGTCAGGTGAGTGGACCTCTGGCTTTGCTCTCTTCCTGGTACTCTCGGGGGCCGGTACCCCTACTCCATGTGTCGGAACACAGAAGGTCAGGTATCCACGTGGGGCGGGGACGGATGCTCACGTGGCACACCTTACCTCGGGAGCATCTTCAGACACGGAAGGCGAATCCCTCCCACCACCACCACATCGTAGGCATTTGCACATGGGGTGTCCACTGCCCGGGACTCACGGAGAAGCTCTCCCCACCCCACCCCATCTCCCGACACGCCTGGACAGTGTACTCACGCGGCTGTCTGCTCAGCTCCTCAACAGATCACATGGGCTCTCGGTTAGTCACCGAAGGACACCTGTCCACCCGCCGGTGGAATCTGATGTAGAAAAGGGGCAGGGTGATGAAACTCGCTGGCACCCCATCACTGCCAGTCAGGTCAGCAGCCGCCCTGTCTCAGTCTTGCATTTATATTTATTTATATTGTAAATCATTTTTTTTAAAGATTTATTTATTTATTTATTTTATTAGTACACTGTTGCTGTCTTCGGACACACCAGAAGAGGGCATCCAATCTCATTACGGATGGTTGTGAGCCACCATGTGGTTGCTGGGATTTGAACTCAGGACCTCTGGAAGAGCAGTCAGTGCTCTTAACCGCTGAGCCATCTCTCCAGCCCCATTGTAAATCATTTTTATCTGTTTAGATATCAAGATTATTAGTGCACGAAGATTTCTGAATAAATAGGTGATTAGTTTTTCCCTTTACTGATTTTTGTTATTGGTTTGCGACCGTGTAACCCAGGCTAGACACGAACTTGTTATGTTATTAAAGATGACCTTGAACTCTTGGTCCTGCCTCCAACCTCCCAAGTCCTGGGATCAGGGACTCCACTGCCCTGCTGCTTCTTGTGGAGAATGAACCCAGGGCACCTTACCAAATGTAATACTTTCCTAGCCTTGGTTTGTGTTTCTGTAGTTTTCTGGAAGACAGACGTTTTTAGAGCTTTGTAGATGTGTGTGACTTACTGGTTTTCATCACTTAATTTGATGAGCAGTTTGAGCCAGGCAGTCAGACATCATCTCCCACTTCCCACAAGGGAAAACTGAGTTAGTATTTCATTTCATTTAAAAGACATTTTTAAAAATTTTTTGCTGTGAATGAGCATTTTGCCCGCATGTATTTCACCACATGCACACCTGGGGCAGGAAACGGCCAGCGTTTCAGATACCCAGAAACTGGAATGACTGCTGTGAGCCTTCTTGTAGGTACTGGGAATCAAACCTAGGCCCTTAGTAAGAACAACAGCCAGAGCCTGGTGGTGGTGGCACACACCTTTAATCCCAGAACTCCGGTAACAACCCAGAGACAGGTGGATTTCTGAGTTCGAGGCCAGCCTGGTCTACAGAGTGAGTTCCAGGACAGCCAGGGCTACACAGAGAAACCCTGTCTCAAAAAAAAATCCAACACAACAAAAGAGCAGCAGCTAGTGCCTTTAACCACTGAACCATCGCTCCCGCCCTGGAGCTGTCAAAGCTGCTTGTAGTTTATGGGAGAGCCAGAACTTGAACACTAGTTTTATTTCATTGACATTTATTTACTTGTTATTGGTGTGTGTGTGTGTGTACATACAGTCACACACATACCACACGGAGCATGTAAGGTTAGAGATAGCTTTCTGGAGCCGGTTCTGTCCTTTCACCGTATGAGTCCAGGGATGCCTCTTGGTCTTCCAACTTGGCAACAGGTCCCCTCACCTGCTAAGCCATCTCTGTAGCTGCAGACATTTATTTATTTATTTATTTATTTATTGACAACGGGTTTATAAACTCAGGACTTTGTGCATAACAGGCAGGGGTTCTACCCCTGAGCTACACTGTGATCAAACACACAGCCTAATCCCCCGTGATGCCGGGAGCGAAATCCAGGGTCTTGTACATGCTTGCCTGGCACTTTGAATTTTGTCTGAATTTCTTGGGATGAGGTCTTCTATAGCCCAGGCTGGCTTCTGGTCCTCTTGCCTTTGTCTCCTGTGTGCCAAGTCACAGGTGTGAATCATGGCTTTCCTTTTAGCCTTTATGTTAAGACAGGGTCACACCGTGTAGTCCAAGCTGGCTATCACACTGTGGTCCTTCTGCCTCAGTCTCCCTAAGAGTCAAAACCCAGTCTTGTGGACCTTTATCCAGCAATGCAGAACTGTTCATTTCTGGAAGTCTGGACACTCCAGCCTCTCCCACCCCGAGCTTGGTTTGAGTGGTGCAGTTCCTGGCTGGGGTTCCAGGCAGATTCGATAGCTTCTCAGCTTCTGTGGACAACGGGCCAGGACGCCTGCCTCTCTGCTCTCTCTCCTTTCCCTCCTAGACTGCAGGAAACTTGAGACTGTGAAGGACTGAGCAGCCCAGTCACCCCTGAGAGAGTTCAGTGACTTAGTCCTCTGCCCTGGTTTAACCTAACTCTCCCAGGAGAACCTTCTGGAAATGTTCCAGGGTGGATGAGAGAAGGAGGGAACCGAGTGACCTGACCTCCTGGTCACTGTGCTTGTCCCAGCCACGGACTAATTTGATGGTCTTTCTAAAGACCTCTCTTTTGTAGGTGTTTTGTTTGTTTTGTTTCCGAGGTATCTGAGTTAAAGTTCTGTCACTGCAGCGACTCCATGACCAGCAGCCTTTTGTTTTGTTTTTTAAGTCATGATTTCTCCATGTAGCCCTGGTTGTCATGGAACTCAGATCCACCTGCTTCCATCTCACCAGTGTGTGTGTGTGTGTGTGTGTGTGTGTGTGTACACTCGTGTGTGTCCCCATCCCCACACACGTGTGCAGAACCCTAAGAGGCCAGAAGAGAGTGCTGAATCTCTTGGAGCTAGAGTTACAGGTGTTTGAACCGTGTGGACACTGTGATCTGAATTCCAGTGTCCATGATTATGCAGCAAGTGTTTTTAACTGAGCCACCATCCTTGTTTATGATGGATCTTTTCTGTTACTGGAGGTGGAAGGTACAGTGTTTAAATAAAGGCCATGTTTCCATAGGCTTCCATGGAGAGGGGGTTGGGGGGTTGTTTTTGAGACAGGGTTACTCTGTGTAGTCCTGGTCATTCTGGAACTTGCTCTGTAGACCAGGCTGGCCTCAAACACAGAGATCCAACTGTCTCTGTCTCCCAAGTGCTGGGACTAAAGGTGTGTGTCACCACTGTCCTACTGTGCAGGTTTACATTCTAATCACAGGGACAAGAAGTAGCATCCCGTAGTAAGTAATAAGGCTGGGCAGGGAGGGCTGCCACAAGGAGGCGGTACTGGAGAAGAGGCCCTAAGGAAGTGTCTTTACTCTGTGGCTTTTACACTTAGCTTGATCCTCATGGACTTTGGACGGACCAGAGGCAGGGATGGTTGGCTATGATGCCAAAACAGATGCCAGGAGTAACTCCAAGCTGGAGGTGGCGGTGGCGGGATCAGTGTCAGGATTTGTCACTCGTGCCCTGATCAGCCCTTTGGATGTCATCAAGATCCGTTTCCAGGTACCTTTTTCCCACTGTTCCTTGTAATGGGCTAGGGGGCAGGTTTAGTCCCAGCAAAGACAGTTCTTAAAACTTGGAATTCTGTCAAGATGAATGAAGTATTTCTTTTCCTTCACCTTTCCCCTTGTGGTTTACTCCACTCCCAGCCCCCTGACCTTTTGCACTTTAATCCCTAGCTGCAGATTGAACGCCTGAGTCCAAGTGACCCCAATGCCAAATACCACGGGATCTTTCAGGCGGCCAAGCAGATTCTGAAAGAGGAGGGCCCACGAGCCTTCTGGAAAGGACACGTTCCAGCCCAGATGCTGTCCATAGGCTACGGAGCTGTCCAAGTAGGTATCAGGGAACCTAACCTGGTCTGGTCCTTGGGGTCACGTTGCTCCATGGAGCAGAGGAAGGCCGAGGAAGTAAGGATGTCACTTTTGGTGGCAATCCCTACTCTGTCCTTTGCCTACCTGGGAAATCTCTTCTGACCACCTGAGGCTGTTACCAGTCAGCTACACCGTAGACCTCCCCTCCCACAGCCTGTTCGCTTCCCCCTCCTGACCCTGACCCAAGTGGTAATTAGTAGTACTCCATTTTTCTTTAAATTTCAGATTACTTTTTGTTTATTGCTTGAGTAGCGAAGCAGGAGGCATGCTTACTAAACAATTGTTGCCAGGGGGTCAGGGTCAGAGGCAATTTACAGGAGTCAGTTTCTCCTTCTGTCTCTCTCCTTCATCCTGAGAGATAAATCCTGCTGTCTTTCTGATTCTCCAGAAGAGAAGGCTGTGACAGAACAGGTCCTGGGGTTCACTGGGGGTTTAGTTGTTTTGTTGGAGACAGTTTCTCTCTGTGTAGCCCTGTGTATTCTGGAACTCTCTATGTAGAACAGGCTAGCCTATAGCTCACAGAAATCCACCTGCCTCTGCCTCCCAAGTTCTGGAATTAAAGGCATTCAGCACTGTGCCTGGCTAGGGTCCAGGGGTTCAAATTCAGGTCATCAGGCTTAGCTGCAAGCACCCTTACCCACAAACACATCCATTTTTAGAAATAGCCCCTTCTCCGGTGCTTCATTTGCCTCATCGGGGCATGACAGGAACATACAGCAGGTGCCTCAAGGATCGCAGGACGGCTGCTATGACCTCCTGACTGGTCATGGTGGGGTGAAGAGCAGCGTGCAGCCTGTCACTTCTGACCCCTCCATGCTTCAGCTGAGCACTGTTGTATGTCAAGGTGTCCATGAGAAGGCGTGGCAGGGATGATGGGAGCATTTCATGCAGCCTGTGGGCCCGACCTGCCACAGTCATCCTGTGAGGTAGATATGATTGTCTCTGTGTTTCTACAGAAGAGAAGGCTGTGTCTGAGGATGTGTATGTGGGTAGTCAGTCAGCCAGTGTCATTCTCAGGAAGGTGACAGAGAGGCAGCTGGTATAACGGGGACTGTGGAGCACCACCATAGGTACATGACTCCCCTCAAAGTAAAAACAGTGAGTAAATCACAAGAGAAAGGGCAGGAGCCTCCTCAGGAGCCTCTTCATGGAGCCAGTGTCAGGGTGTCCCCGCGGGACCCTCTCACCTGTTCAAGTCTAAAGCGTACCAGGTTGTCATGTCTGTGTTGTCCAGGTTCTTGTCTGGCACACAGTTAGCCATTGCACCCTGTGAAGGAAGTCAGCTTCATGGTCTCAGGAAGCTGGCTAACTGGAGGTGTTAGGGGCAGCTATGGTCTGAGGGAATGCGCTGTCAACAGATATGAGTGATTCCCTGTGGTGTAGACTCCCCTGCCGTGAGTCACATAGCTCTTCCTAGGTTGCAGTGGATTAATGGAGTTCTTGGATCTTCCAAGCCTGGCACAGTGACACACACCTGTAATCCCAGCGCCTAGGGGTTGAGGCAGAAGGAGCAAGCGACATAAATCCAAGGTCACACTGCTCTCTACAGCGAGTTCCAGCCAGCCAGGCCTCCACGTGAGGCCCTAACTCAGAAAGTGATCATAAAACAGTTCTGTGGGGTTTCTTCTCTCTTCTTTTTTTTTCTTCTGTTTTCTGTCTTTCTCTCTGTGGTGATTGTGTCTGTATGTACACATGTGTGTGCATCTGTGTTTGTGTCTGTAAGCCAGAGTATATATGTAAGCCAGAGATGTATCCTCCTCACTCTCCCATGCATTTTTTTTAATGTGGTTTTTCAAGACAGGGTTTCTCTGTGTAGCCCTGGAACACACTGTGGCTTTGAACTCACAGAGATCCACCTACCTCTGTCTCCAGAGTACTGGAATTAAAGGTATGTACCACCACCACCTGGCTGTATAGTATATTTTTGTTTGTTTGGTTTTTTGGGTTTTCAAGACAGGTTTCTCTGTGTAACAGAGCCCTGGCTGTCATGGACTCAGTTTGTAGACCAGACTGGCCTAAAACTCACAGAGACTCGCCTGCCTCTGCCCCCAAGTGCTGGTGTTAGTGTCATCTGCCGCCATGCCCAGCTCTCTGCTGTACATTTTGAAACAGGACTGGCAGGTCAGCAAGCCATATGGATCCTTCTGTCTCTCTCTGCAGCTGCTAGCTCTGGAGTCACAGGCATGCACTGTGGCTCCCTGCTTTATATGTGGGTGCTGGAGCGCAAATACTTTACCAAGGAAGCTATTGGTTTTGTTGTTGTCGTTGTTTGTATGATAGAGGAGAGGGTGCCAGGGCCTGTGTTGGCAAGTGACCTCCCACTGAACCACACCTTAGGCTTGTCCACATCTTCTCTTTCTTTCATTTTTAAAGATTTTTCAGTTACGTGTATGTGGGTGGGGTGTGTGCAAGCGAGAGCCAGTGCCTCCAGAGACATCAGATCCCCTGGAGCTGGAGTTACAGCAATGGTGAGCTTCCAGATGTGGGTAATAGAACTGAGTTTTTTTTTTTTTTTTTTTGGTTTTTCGAGACAGAGTTTCTCTGTGTAGCCCTGGCTGTCCTGGAACTCACTCTGTAGACCAGGCTGGCCTCGAACTCAGAAATCCGCCTGCCTCTGCCTCCCAAGTGCTGGGATTAAAGGCGTGTGCCACCACCGACCGGCTTTCAGCCCTCTTTCTTAATCTGGATACTTGGCTTGACTTGAGGGGTAGGAAATGCATCTTCCTACTCTGCCCACAAGGTAAAGGTAAGGCGTCTGAGTGCACAGAATGGCGTGATCCTCCTTCCAGGGGGTTGTTTTCTTGGCATGCCCTCAGTGGTTTTCCACTTACTTTTGCAGTTTTTGGCCTTTGAAGAACTGACCGAACTGCTTTACCAAGCCAACTTGTATCAAATGCACCAATTCTCAGCGCACTTCATATGTGGCGGCCTGTCTGCTGGGACAGCCACCCTCACCGTGCACCCTGTGGATGTCCTGCGCACCCGCCTTGCAGCTCAGGGTGAGCCCAAGGTGAGCAGTCAGGACCAGACATGGGAGCCGAGCTGAGGAGAGAGCTCAGGAGTGGGCCTGTCCCTTCAGGAGGCAAAGCTACGGTGCCTTGACTTCTCAGCACAGCAGCTGGTTTGTGGGGCTTGTCAATGACCTGCGCTCTGCAGGTTGCTCTGGTCCATTTCTCCAGAAGCTTATAGCCTTCTGGGAGTACAGCCTGCAGGACCAAAACAGGAAGTGCCCAGCAGTGGGCCGCATGAAGGCAGGTGTCTGGGGACTTAGTCCTCAGGGTTTCTTCACTGGGTTGAAGGAGGTGGCGTGGCTAAGTCTAGGAAGAACTCACTGACAGCATCGGGCCAAGCTTTATGTTTTAGGGACATTTCCTCTTGCTGTGACCAAATACACTGACAAAAGCAACTTAGGGCCCATCCTGGCTCCCAGTTGGAAGGTGCTGTCATCTGGTGGAGAATCCTGTTGCTTTTGTCCTTTGACCACGTGTACAAAGTGTGCCTAGGCCCCCACACAAGAAATAAACATAGTGGCTGCAGAGATGATGTAATGGCTTAGAGCACTGGCTGCTGTTCTAGAGGGCCCAGGTTCAATCCCCAGCACCCACAAGCATCTCACAAATACCCGCAACTCCTGTCTCTGGGGATCCAAAGCCACTTTCTGGCCTCTGCAGGTCCTGCATGTGAAACAGACATACCTAGAGGCAAAAAAACAAAACAAAACAAAACAAAACAAAAACACAACTGTCTCACACCTTCTATTGCTGCAGTGAAACCCCATGACCAAAGCAAGTTGTGGAGGAAAGGGCTTATTCATCTTGTACTTGTACATAACTATCATCAAAGGGAGTAAAGATAGGAGCTCACACAGGGCAGGACCCTGGAGGCAGGAGCTGATGCAGAGGCCACGGAGGGTGCTGCTTACTGGCTTGCTACTCCTGACTTGCTCAGCATGCTTTCTTATAGAACCCAGGACCACCAGGGACTGCCCCACCCACAACAGGCTGGGTCCTCCCCTTCAATCACTAATAAAATGGCTACAGCTGGATCTCATGGAGGCATTTTCTCCATGGAGGTTCCCTCCTCTCAGACAACTCTAGTTTGTGTGTCAGATAAACATAAGACCAGCCAGCATAATGCCCATACACATAAAGTCAAAACTATAAAAGGTCTTTTAGGAATACCAGTATGGGTGTGTCTCTTGTCTGCCCGTTCTATGGCTGCATTGGTGTCGAGAGAATGTTTGGTTTAGAAATGGCTCTAGTTTTGTCTGGCCTTTGTGTTACTCAGGATGGAGACTCCAGTTGGAAAAGATTCTTACGATATTTTGGTTCCAAAAGCAAAGTCCTATAGGAATAGTCAGGAAAACAGGATTGGCCCAGAAGAGCCAAATAGCTGTGTAGGATGATTCATTGGAGAATTGGAGGTTGGGGTGACTGTCCTGGGGGAGAAACGGAGTGAGGGGTGAGTCGGTCTCAGCAGTGTGCTGGCTCCTGGGCTATCGGGAAGGTGGGTGATGACAGCCCAGCTTGTCCTGGACTTCCTGTTGCTTCTCAGTTCTTGGTGAAAGATCATAGAAAGGAAAAGGTGGCTACAGTATCAGGCAGCAAGGCATCGTTCTGGGCTGACCTGCTCTGAGCCTAGCACAGCTGAGAAGCAGAGTCATTCACACAAAAGGCCCGAGTCAAGCAGGCCAGCTTCCCCTGGCATGCCCTGCAGTCCTCTCAGAGTAACCTGACGCTGGCCTCTGGGACATTTTCCGTCAGTCTAGACCCTGCTTCCTGCCTTTCTGGGAAGGACTTTGAAAAGAGCCATCCACTCTTTGTGTCGTTCTTGTTTGTGATCTCCATGGAAGACGTGGGCAGGGTCTTTGTTGCTAGTGGTTTTCCCTTGCCCCCTGGCATAGTGGCCTTCAGAGTTCAGGTGGATCCCTTTGCAGTCCACAAGACATGTGCTTTTAAAGACTGACTTTATTTTATATGTGTGAGTGTTTTATGCCTGTGCGCTATGTGTGTCGTGCAGGCTCTGGAACTGGCGAGCTGCTGTTTGGGTTCTGGGAACTGAACCTCGGTCCTCTCCAAGAGCAGAAAGTGCTCTTCTTACCTGCTTGCTTGGATCCAGTGTCATCTGTTTGTATGCTCATGAGAAAACAACAATTATGGAAGTTTCTAGATTTTATTGCTTTGTTGAGTTTGGAGGCAGGGTCTGCCTCAGTTGCTCAAGCTGAGCTTGAGTCCTTTTCATTTGAGACAAGGTCTTGCAATATAGGCCTCCCTGGCCCAGAACTCGCTGTGTAGACCAGAAGCCATAGAGATATACCTGCCTCTCTGCCTTTTGAGTGCCAGGATTAAAAGTGTGTACTACCAGCGATGCCCAGTTGGCCTCAAACATTTGTCTTTGAGATTTTGGTTTTGTGTGTATGGGTTTTTGCCCACATGTATGTCCATGCACTGTGTACATGCAGTGTTCACAGAGGCCAGAAGAGGTTGTTGGGGACCCTGGAACTGGAGTTAATAGATGGTTATTAGCCGCTGTGGTGGTGCTGGGAACTGGACCTGGATCCCCTGGAAGAGCACCAAGTTCTCTTAATCATGGAGCCATTTCTCCAGTCGCTGGCCTCAAACGCTTGATCCTCCTGCTTCTGTCTACTAAGTGCTGTGACGAGTGTCACCACACCTGGCTGTCCTTTTGAATTTTAGTTTTGTTTTGAGATAGGTCTCATTTAGTCCAGGCTGGCCTTGAACTCCTGTTCCTCCTGCCTTCATCTGCCAAGTGCTAGGACTGCAGCATGCGCCATTACACACAGCCACACCCCCACACAGCCATGCCCCCTTACTTTTATCTCTAGTTTTCCTAGACTGAAAAGGAAAAGTTACACTCCTGGAAGCTGGGTTTTAGATAGGAGAAAGATGCATTTGGGCTGTTCTTGGGCAGAATCCGCCTCACAAGGTTCACTCACACTGTGCATGTGCATGGGCAGATCTATAAGAATCTGCGAGAGGCCATACGGACCATGTATCGGACCGAGGGCCTCTTCGTCTTCTACAAAGGCTTGACTCCCACCGTGATCGCCATCTTCCCCTACGCGGGCCTGCAGTTCTCCTGCTACCGCTCCTTGAAACGTGCCTATGACTGGCTCATACCACCAGACGGAAAGCAAACAGGTGAGGTGCCCCACAGCCTAGCCTGGGCCACAGCTTCTGGGAGCCTTCAAGGCAATGCATTTCCTGTCAGAAGCTAAGGCTGACTGTTAGCCCCTGGCTCTGCATCAGAGCTAGCAGAACAAGCAAGTCCTGCAGCATAGAGGGAGCTTCCTTCCGGCTCTTCCACACCTTCCGGAAGCAAGCATATTTCCAGAGAATGGCTCTGCTACTGTCCACGTTTTGTCAGAAGCCCAACTTACAAATTGCAGGGTTTTTTGGCTTTTTGTTTGTTTTGTTTTTGTATTTTACTTTTTACTTCTGTGGTTCTTGTTTGCGGGGAGAGGGGTACAGTGTTCCCATTCTCATTTTGGGACTCACAGGCTCTGTGCCTCCTGGTGGGAATGACTACACAGCAGACCCTGCTACTGAGTTGGCTAATGTGCCTGTTGTCACTCTTGCTTCAGTGGCTGTGTCTGGCTCTACAGTGATCATTATGGGGTTTCGTTCTGTGATGGATTATGTGTGTGGGTATTGTCTGTCTGTCTGTGTACTGTATGTGTGTGCTTTGTGCCCTTTGAGGAAAGAAGAGGTCATTGGCTCCCCTAGAACTGGAGTTACAGGCAGTTGTGAGTCACCATGTGGTGCTGGGATTGGAATCCAGGCCCTCTGGAAAAACAGCCAGCTCTCTTAACTGCCGAGCCTCCTCTCTCCAGCCCTGATTTATTTTAGTATCCATGCCAAAATATCTCCTGGAGTTGTAGTTACAAGCAGTTGTGAGTGATACCTGATGTCAGTGCTGGGAGCAGAACTTGATTTTTCTGGAAGAGCAGCAGGTGCTCTAAAACCCTGGGCAGTCCCCCTGTCCCTGCCCCTGCCCGCTCCGCTCCCCCTGTTCCCTGTCCCCTGTCATGTTGTTTACCTTCTCCCTTCCTTCTCAACATGGTGTCTGGTTCAGGAAACCTTAAGAACCTGCTCTGTGGCTGTGGATCTGGAGTCATCAGCAAGACTCTGACGTATCCCCTGGACCTCTTCAAGAAGCGCCTGCAGGTGCGCGGCTTTGAACGTGCCCGATCTGCCTTTGGCCAGGTAAGTCATCCTGTGCAGCTGGATCTTGAGGGAACTGGCAGTATTGACCCTGTCCTTGCTTTGGTTTTCTGTAGCTTTATGTCTTTGCATAAACACACCTGCACATTTTTATAAAAACAAGGTTAGCTTGGTGGTAGTGGTACGCACCTTTAATCCCAGCACTTGGAAGACAGAGGCAGGAAGATTGCTAGTTTTGAGACCAGCATGGTCTACAGAGCAAGTTCTAGGACAACCAGTGCTACACGTGGAAAAATAAAATAAAAATAAGGTTACACAATGCAAGGTTTTGTAACCTTATTTTTCCATCTACCAAGATATCCCAAAGAGAGCATTTGAATTTAGATTGGGAGAAATGGCAAGAGCCCAGGACATAGGCCTTTTTCCTACACTAGTGTGATCTGGCTGGCTGGAGGGAGGGGCGCTCATGGAGGACCAGTGGGAGCCAAATGTTGAAATGCCTTGAATACCAGCCAGACTTGGAACTTAGACTTGATGCAGGATAGTGTCTTCATCATCGGGTGTCCTTGGAGCACAACACAGGGAAGGGCTATGTCTTGAGGACATAGGCCAGGATAGAGGTGGGCACCAGTCAGGGACGATCTAGTGCTGGCCTTATTTAGACCTGCTGACCAAGGGGAGCAAGAGAATGAGATGACTTGGTCTGCTTCTCCTGTAGCTTCTCACAGGCTACAAAGAATGAAGAGTGCCCTCATCCAGGGCCTTGTTCATCCAGGAGCTGACTTGCGCGGTCCTGGTTTTAGTCACTGCTTCCTCCTCAGCCTGCACCTTCCTCCCCCAGGTTCGGAGCTACAGGGGCCTCCTGGACCTCGCCCAGCAAGTGCTACAAGAGGAAGGTGCCCGGGGCTTCTTCAAGGGCCTGACCCCCAGCCTGATGAAGGCCGCACTCTCCACCGGCTTCATGTTCTTCTGGTACGAGCTCTTCTGTAACCTCTTCCAGTGCATAAGGAAGGAGGACAGATAGTTGAGGCAGGAGGCGCCTCCCCAACGAGACTTGGCTCTGAGCTCATACTGAGCAATGGCTGCTGTCTGGTTGGCCTCCTGGCCAGCTGCCGAGAGCATGAAGAGTCATCCAGAGCTGAAGGCAGAAGAAGGCAAGGGTCTTTGCTGAACAGAAGGAAGAGAGAAGGGACTGCTTGCACTGTAGAAAGGAGGCCGAGGTGGTGGAGCCTGGTACGTGCACCTCACCTCTGACTAGCCCAACCCGGAAGGAACTGGCCATCTTTGCAGTCCTGGTTTTGGGGAGAAAGCTCCTAGTCCTGGTAGGACCACACTGCAGTGCAGACGGGTGGGGCTGGGCTCTGGGCACAGTTCTAAACGCCATGACTTGGTCTGCTTCTCCTGCCAACTTATTTAATAGACATTAAAGTAAAAGGTGTGTTTCTTGTGTCACTCCTGTAGCTTAGGAACCACATCCCAGCTGAGGGAGGATGATGGGAGGGCCCTTTCTGGCTTGTAGCCCTGAGGTAGCCATGCTCGTCAGCTTAGGGGGAAACCCTATCGTGTGGGTAGCTCTAACTCCCAGGCCCAGACTTTTGTGTCTGTGAGGCTCCAGGACAGGTCAGGAAGGAAACGGAGACAGAACAGCTCCTAGGCAGAAGGCAGGAAGTGAAGGGGGTGTGCTGAATGGCTGACAAGAGTGGCTCCCCTCTCACTGGGTGCGGGTTAGCTCTGCTGCATGCAGGGTACTCAGGCCAGGGGCCGTCATCAGTTCTGCTTGCATGCCTCACACTCTGTCTTCAATCCTAGATGGGCCTCAGCCGCAGAGCAGTCCAGTGATGGGATGTCTGACAGCCTGGTGAGGCATGGTTGGCACCTGTTAGCAGAGCCAGGGATCAGACATAGGTATCTAGATGAAGAGGGGACATTTTGTTCATGGCACGAGAGAAGAATCACATGACTGCCATCTTTCCCATGCTCAAGCCTAGCCGTGGGGTTGGTCTCTAGAGGGAAGGGAGGAGAGGTTTCCTGACTCTGTGGGATTCCAGCCCCTTGCCATAACTTGGATTGTAATGCCTGCTGGGAATGGCCCTGATCTTGGAAACCAGGGCTCTGCCCTGCCTGTCAGTCTCACTCCTCTGTGGTCCATTGTGGCCCTCCCCTGGTGGTTGAACCTTTTCTGATCTTGACTGCTGATTCTGCAGGCCCAGGGTGGCTTGGGAGGGCTTCTGAGGTGGGTGGGCTGTTGGCTTCCTGGACTTGGAGCAGCAGAGTGTTTAGTGACCCTTTTCCTGGAGAGATGTGAATAAATTTATATTCCAGAGAAGGAACTGATTACAGACCATTGTAAGGATACTATCTGTCTCAGGGCTTCTACTGCTGTGACAAACACCGTGGCCAAGAAGCAAGCTGGGGAGGAAAGGGTTTATTCGGCTTACACTTCCACATCACTGTTCATCACTGATGGAAGTCAGGACAGGAACTCAAACAGGGCAGGAACCTGGAGCTGATGCAGAGCCCATGGAGTGGTGCTGCTTACTGGGCTTGCTCTGCCTGGACCACCATCCCAAGGATGGCATCACCCAAAATGGGCTGGGCCCTCCCCAATCAATCACTAATTAAGAAAATGTTCTACAGGCTGCCTGCAGCCGGATCGTGTGGAGGCATTTTCTTAGTTGAGGTTCCTCCTCTCAGATGACTTTAGTTTGTGTCAACTTGACATAAAACTATCCGACACATTACCAAAGTCCAACTAGGGGAGCCAATGAGGTTCCCTGGGGTTACTTACAGAAGCAAAAATGACTCAAAGACAGCTACATCACCCAAAGCTCAGCTTAGCATTGCCGAGCTCAGGAAAGCTGTGATCATGGAGCACACTGTGCGGTCAGTCTGGAGGCAGCCCAACTGGAGAGTTCTCCAGGCAGCTCAGCGGGTCCCAGCCTCTTCAGGTCAACTTGAGCAGTCTCAGAGTGTGCTGGGCAGCCCAGCTCATGGTGCTGCTTGCACACGTGTGTGCTGGCTTCAGCCTTTTCAAACTTAGCTCGTTTGAGTGCAATTCGGCCATCCCTCGATGCTTTTACACCCTTATTAGGGAGGGGCTTCCAGGAGCCTGTGAGTTCTTCACTTCCCCTCCTTAGACTATCCTGTCTCTTAATGTGTTTTCCTGAATGGTGGGATGTCGTTTCTCCTTTATCTTAACCTAGAAGATTCAGGGTCGGCTGTTTGGTTTTTTTTTGTTTGTTTGTTTTGCTTTGTTTTTCGAGACAGGGTTTCTCTGTGTAGTCCTGGCTGCCCTGGAACTCACTCTGTAGACCAGGCTGGCCTCGAACTCAGAAATCCACCTGTCTCTGCCTCCCAAGTGCTGGGATTAAAGGCGTGCGCCACTACCGCCCGGCCTGATTTTCTTTTTTAATGAAATCTTATCGAAGTAAATTCCGTGCTCCTCGTTACCCTACCCTCAGGAGCTTCTTGTGCTGCCACAGAGAGTTCTCCGTTGTACCTATTACCGAGTGTTGTGGCAACTCTTAAAACAGCCGCGAGCTTTGGCTCCTGGTCTCCCGCGCGCAGCCATCCGTGATGCTCCCGACTTCCCCCAGGAAAGACCCAGAGTCCTTTATCGTGGCTGCCCCTTTGATTTAAAACTTATTTTGTCTTGAGTGGCAGGAGAGGGGGTTGCCAGGGTGTGCCCCGGCCCTTACCCTCGGCTTTAACGGGGCAAACCCTAGACGACTACGCCCCTCCTCCTAAGCAGGCCACGCCTTCCGGAGGCTCCTCCCACTCCGCTCGGCCGGGGAGTCTCTGACCCAGTTCACCTGAGCCCGGCAAGGGACATGGTGACCCCGGCGCGGAGTGCGACCCGGTTAGACCAAGGACTTCATGCGAAACGCAGGGCGGGTCCGGCCCAGCGCTCGGAGGGCTTTGCGGTCAGAAACAAGGCGGAGGTGCGCCGGGTGAGAAGGGGAGAGGGTCCGGTGAGCTCGCGGCGCTCGGCAGTGGCGGTGTCGCAGTTGTCGGGTGCCGATCTGTCTCCGCGCCAAGCGAGGGAGCGGCCGGGGGCGGCGGCGGGGTGCGGAGGCGAGGGCAGGCCGTGGCCGGCAGGCGGCGCTAGCGAGTCGCCCAGGCGCCGCAACGCGAGAGGAGCCCCGCCGCCGCCGCGCGGTACCACGCCGGGCGCGCGCCGCGCAGCGCCCTCCCACGCAGGCCAGCCCCAGCCCAACGGCTGCCGCGGTGGGCCCTGTAGGCTGGAAACACTAGCAAACGCTGCGAGAGAGGGGTTCAGAGCCCTGCTGGTATCAGGATCTGCGGCTCGGACTGAGCCAGCATCCTCTATGCTGGGTGATATGAGCGAGTCTGACGTTTCCCTCTCCACACCCAGTTCAGTGTTTGCCCCCCTAAAGTTACCCTGATACTGACTGCTAATAACCCAGATCCTGCTGCGACCCTACGTGAATTCCCGCTTCATTTCTCATATATAATCCCAGAAGCCTGGGCTTCCTTCGGCTGAGCAGCAGGTGTCTACTAGATGCCCAAGTACTCCACCCGAAGTCAAGTTTGGTGGGCACTCAGCCAACCACTGATCGCGACAGAAAGTCCAGTTCCACCTGTCCCAAGGCCTGGTCTGGCCGGCCCAGTGCCTGCAGGACTAGAATCCGGAGCTTTGTGATTCACACTCGAAGCCTCAACCGTCTTTGCTTCTCAGGTGCTGTCATTAGTTTCAGGCCAGTGAAAAACTGCCGGGGCTAGACCGTCATGGGCGAGGCCAGTAGAGATGACTATAAAATCCAGTCTTTCGATGCAGAGACTCAGCAGCTGCTCAAGACCGCGCTCAAAGGTGAGCCTACCACCTACCACTTAATTTGTGTCAAGTTGACATAAAACTATCCAGCACACTACCAAAGTTCAACTTGGTGAGCCAGTGAGGTTCCCAGACGAATATTCTGTTTGGGTAAGAGCCGAAGTGGGGGTTGAGGCCCAGAGCCAGCAATGCCTAAGCCCTTCCTTGGTACTCAGAGAGTAAGTCACAAGCTGATTCTCGATCTGGAAGGAATGCTACATTTAAGCCAGTATTTTGGAGAATGTATCACAGAGTTATATTTAAAGTACCCATGAAAGGAGACACTGCTTCATTTTTGAAATCTTTGCATTTGGTGAATCAGCACCCTTGAATGTACAGAGATGCCTGGTTTGGACAGAGGTTAGAGAATCAGCCTGGCAGAGGGGATCAGCCTGGCCCTTCTGTTACAGGACAGAAGTTTGACAGAACAATTAGCAATTGCTATCATGTGCTAAGCTAAACATTTTGGAGAAGTCTCCGTTACAGCCACTCATGTCTGGAGCCTCTGTGTTTTGAGAACACATAAGCCACGCTCGTGGCTCATGCCGGTAACCCCAGCAGATTACAGAGGTAGAAGGATTAGCACAAATTCAAGGCCAAACGGCTCAACATAGAGAGAGTGCCTGGGTTAGGAGAGATGGCCCAGTGGTTTAGGGCATTTAGTGTGCTGTACACCTTTAACTCAGGAGGCAGAGGCAGGTGGATCTCTATGAGTTCCAGGATAGCCAGGGCTACATAGTGAGATGCTGTCACCAAAACAAAACAAAACAGAAAAGCATAAAGAACACGACTTGCAGAGGACCTTGAGAGGCTCAAGGCCATTGGTAACTCAGTTCCCAGGATCCCATTCGGTCTTGTGATCTCCGGTACCAGGCAAACACATGGTATGCATGCATACACACAAACAAAATGTTCATACATATAATATGAATAAACCTTTAAAAACTTTCATGGTGAGCTCCAGGCCAGCCAGAGCTAAATCGCAAGACAAGGCTATCTCCAAAAAAAAAAAAAAAAAAAAAAAAAGAAGTCTTGGCATCCAGTGTACATGCATCAAGTGCCTGAAAATAAAAGATGTGTAGCCTGAGAAACGACACTTCTCCTCTGGTCTCCTCAGCCTCCTAATCCTACATCCTCCCTGGCTGGCCTACAGCTCAAGAGATCGGCCTCCCTCTTCCGCCTAAATATTAGGATAAAAGGTTTGCGCTGTTCCTGGCAGAGAACAAATCATTGATTTTGTTTATTTATGTTTATACCTACTTGTCTACATGTGAACCACACATATGCTGTGCCTGTGGAGGCAAAGAAGGGTGTCACATCCTCTGGAACTGAAGTTCTAGGCGCCTGTGAGTGCCAGCGTGGACGCCAGGAATCAAGCCTGGGTCCCCTGCAAAAGCAAGTGCTCTTACCTACGGAGACGTTGCGTCACCTCTCCCATTTTCTGACGGGGCAGCGGGGTCCTGACAGAGCTGCCCTAGGCATGGCTACAGCCACCTGCCTTCTCTGAGAAAATGTTTCTATTGGTTTGGTTGCTTTGCTTCCAGTCTTTGCTCCACACATAGAAGGCATAGTGCTTTTTCCCTAAATTATACCCTTTACACCTTCAAATTTGATTTTTATTTTTTATTTTTTTAGACAGGCTCTCCCTATGTAGCTCTGATTGACCTGGAACTTGCTATGTAGACCAGGCTGGCCTGTCTCTGCCTCCTAGGATTATGGGTGTGTAGCACTCAACCCAACTCCGTTCTTTTGAGACACAGTCACATGTAGCCCAGACTATCCTGGAACTCTTGTCTTTACCCAATGTCTTGATATTTCTTGCTTCTACCTCCTTAGTGCCTTCTCGCTGGTTTTCCCTTCATCTCTTAAGCATTGTTGGGGGCGCCCTATTTACTACAAATATCCCCTGTCCTGTGTGTGGTGGTGCTTGACTTTAATCCTAGGACCCAGGCTGTAGAGGCAGGTGGATTTCTGGGGGTTTGAGGACTGGTCTACACAGTGTGGCAGGCCAGCCAAGGCTACATGGTGGAGATGGTTTCTCTCTCAAAGAAAAACAAAACCCATGTCAGTCCTCATCAGATAAGGGGCAAATGCGATTAAGCAGGCGGCTGTAGACTCCCCTCCTGTCCTTGCCCAGATCCAGGTGCTGTGGACTTGGAGAGAGTAGCCAACGTGATTGTGGACCATTCTCTGCAGGACTGCGTATTCAGCAAGGAAGCAGGACGGATGTGCTACGCCATTATTCAGGTTCGGGGGCTGGCAGAGAGGGGGAATGCCCTGAGGCTGCCCCCTCAGGGTCAGGCACAGGCTGGCCAGCAGAAGGGTCTAGACAGACTAGGGCAGGTAGTGGCTGTGCACCGCTTACCGCCCTCTCTTCTGGCTCACAGGCAGAGAGTAAGCAAGCAGGCCAGAGTGTCTTCCGCCGTGGGCTCCTCAACCGGCTACAGAAGGAGTACGATGCCCGGGAGCAGCTTCGAGCATGCTCCCTGCAGGGCTGGGTCTGCTATGTCACCTTTATCTGCAACATCTTTGACTACCTGAGGGTGAGGCAAGGGAAGTCACCTGCGCAGCAGTGAAGGCCTGTGTCCCAAGGCAAGGCTGGACCGCTCCCAACTGTCACCAATGCGGCTTTCCTGCTGCTTTTGCTCTCCCCACAGGTGAACAACATGCCCATGATGGCCCTGGTTAACCCTGTCTATGACTGTCTCTTCCAGCTGGCCCAGCCTGAGAGTCTGAGCAGGGAAGAGGAGGTGAGTGACCGTTGACAAGGCTGCGGAGGCCTTGCAGGGCACCGCTCCTCAGCTGAGGCCCAGCAGGGGCATCTAAGGCCTGTAGGCATCACGAGACAAACTACAGTGGCTGGAATCGATCCAGAACACGGCGGCCAAGGCTCTACTATTGGAGCCTTGTGCTAGGAATGACAAAAGCTGTGGCCAGCTGTGGGTACAGATGGCCCGGAAACCAGCTGTGAGTCTGGTTTACAGGAGAGGAGGGTTAAGCAGCAGTGTGTGGAGACAGGCCTGCTTTGTGGAGACAGGCCTGCTTTGGAGTTCAGAATGTTCTGGACAAGTCCCTTTTGGTAAGATTTGGGCCATGCTCCCTGGTGTCAGAATGCAGCACGGTAGCCAGCAGGTGCTGTCACCTCCTCGTGCCATGTGGCCGTCCCCCTGGCTGACCAGGCCTTCCCACCGCCCCTGCAGGTGGACTGCCTGGTGCTGCAGCTGCACCGGGTCGGGGAGCAGCTGGAGAAGATGAACGGGCAGCGCATGGACGAGCTCTTTATCCTGATCCGGGATGGTTTCCTGCTCCCGGTCGGCCTGAGCTCCCTGGGCCGACTGCTGCTGCTGGAGATCGTGGAGTTCCGGGCCGCCGGCTGGAAGACCACGCCCGCTGCCCACAAGTATTACTACAGCGAGGTTTCTGACTAAGCTCCGCGAGCCTTCCTGTGACCCTCTTTTCAAGCTGGTACCTGAGTCCTTGCCTCAGCCCCTTCTAGGCTTTTCTGACTGCTTTGGTTCTGCCCTCTTCCCTTCCCTCACTCTGGACTTGTGGAGAAACCAAACAGACTTGTCTCCTGGCTGAAGACTGTCCTGTCTTCCCCTGCCAGCAAGTCCCTTTAGCTTCCTACCACCTTCCACCTTGGCTGGGTAGGGAAAATCAACTAACAACCACTGAACTGTGATACCACTGGTGCAATATGACCTTGGTGCCTCAGTTTTCCCATCTGTAAAATGGGCAATTATAGCCATTGGTGGAATGCTTTGGGATGTTAAGGAAGGGCAAGTTACAAGAGAAATGGTGTTTTATATATTTTATACTTTTGTGGAGATAAGCCTGTTTCCTCCAGTCCTTTTTCATGAGTGACTGCCTCACCAGGTGGGGGGGTGAGAGTTTTCTAATAAATCTTTTCTGAACCCAAACTGCATCTTTCCATAGGATCCAAAGGTGTACCCCAAGCTGAAGGAAGAGAGTTTTTGTTTTGTTTTTAAGATTTACATATGTGAGTACACTGTTGCTGTCTTCAGACACACCAGCAGAGGGCATCGGATCCCATTACAGATGGTTGTGAGCCACCATGTGGTTGCTGGGAATTGAACTCAGGATCTCTGGCAGAGCAGTCAGTGCTCTTAACGGCTGAGCCATCTCTCCAGCCCCAGAGGTCTTTATTCTAATCCAGACTGGACCTTAGTTTCTTGAGGAAATCTCTAAGGAGACACATTCTGTCTTTATGGGGGCAGGGGAGCAGGGGAACCGATCTAGATTACTGGACAACACATGCTCCTGAGTGCTTTCACAGTGAGAGGCAGTTTCCCTCGAGCTGTGCCACCCAACTTCTAGCCGGCATGGAGAATCAGAGCATCACAGGATGAAGACTGCATTGCAAAGAGCACTCTCCATCCTTAACTTCCTTCAAGAACTGTGCACCAGGACAGTAGCTCAAGTGTTTTTAACATTTATTAGTGGTCCTGTATGTACGGATGCTTTGTTTGCACATGTCTGTATACCATGTGCAAGCCTGGCGCCCACAGTAGTCAGAAGGTGTTGAAACCTTTGGAAGAGGAGTTACAGGTGGTTAGTTAGCCTCCATGTGGGTGCTGGGAACCAAACCAGGTGGTTTGGAAAGAGCAGTGCTTCTGCCCACTGAGCCACCTCTCCGGCCTGCGCTGGTTTCTCGCAGCAGTGTCCTTCCCACCCCTGCTCTCCTGCTACCACCAGCGGTAGTGGGCCAGGGCGCGGTTGGCTTCCGCCATCTTATGCATGCTGTGCTTCCTCTTGACCACGGGCCCTCGGTTATGAAACGCCTCCAGCAGCTCGTGCGACAGCTTGTCTGGCATCAGCATCCGGCGCGGCTTGTTCGCTCGGCACTCTGTGATCATCCATTTCATGGCCAGAAAGCGCCGGCGTCGGTCAGTCAGAGGCACGGGGACCTGGATCAAGAGGCAAGCTGAAGCTGAGTGGGGGCTAACAAGTTACCGTGTACTGTCTCTGGACGACTCCTGGGATGGCCTGAGGACAGAAACCGGTCTCTTCTCAGAC
>NW_021620762.1:3397135-3400512 GCF_004785775.1 Grammomys surdaster
CGTGTAAGCATTAAGCACTTTCCTTCACCAGAGGAAGCTTTGTCAAGTGGACACAAGCACCAACTGGGAAAATCCTGCTGCCTAAGCCAAGCCAGCTGCTTCGGACCAAGGATACCTAAAAATACGACTTTTTGTACAAAAACCACTTGCCAGGCACCCACTTTAGGCCACACACCAAAGACAGTGAAAAAAATCCCCTGATCTTAGGAGCTGATACTAAAGGGAAAATAGCCTATAAAGTAGTTAACTGCTGAGATAGGGACCACTGCTTCAGTGCAGTAGTGAATGGTCGTGGGTCCAGGACTATTCCAAACAAGGGCGAGTAAGTACAGTCCTTTACCAAGAGTTCATAGCTTAGGCTACACAGGACACTGGACAACTTGTCCTCTGCCTGTGGCATTTATACTTTGGGCCTCAGACAAGCAGACTCTTGACAGTCCCCAATTTCTACTTGGCTCAACTCTGGACACCCCCCCTCACATCCCCCACCCCAACCTGTCTCACACCCAGGCTCCCCACTCACCTGGTAGAAGTGGCCCCCTTTGAGGATAGATGCCAACCCAATCACAGGCTCACAGTTTTTCAGTGCCCCGTGGAAGATCCTGTAGGGGTTCCGTTCAATGGTGGCCTGCTCCTCTGCTGAGGCAGCACGGTACTTCTCAAACTGCTTCCTCTTCAAAGCTTCCAGAGTCTGCAAAGAGACGAGGGTGCTCAGGCCTAAGTTCACCAGCTCACCTGGGAGTGTGCACACCGGTGACTGCACTTGGGAGCTGGAGGCAAGAAAATCAGGAGTTGAAGGTTATCCAGGTGCACAGCAAGGTCCAGGCTAGACAGTGCCCCACAAGACCCTCTTTCAGAAAAAGTAGAGTTTAAGTGTCTCCTGCTTTGCTAGACTATGACACCAAGAACAGGCTGAGATTATTCTTGTTTTGAAATAGGGTTTCCCTGTGTAGTCCTGGCTACTCACTGTGCAGATCAGGTTGGCCTCAAACTCACAGAGATCCACCTGCCTCTGGTTCCCAAGTGCTGGGATTAAAGGTGTGAACCACCACTACCCAGCCAAGAACTTTTAAAAATGATGACAGACTGGAAAACTTCTGGAGGACTTTGTGTAGCTTGGGCTGAGGTAAAACTAGCTTTTGACCATTCTGACCTCAAACTTTTCCTGACTCTGCCTCTTTTGTTGTTAGGTTGTTCCCCAACCCCAACCCCAAGATTAGGTCTCACTGTAGCTCGGGCTGTCCCGGAACTCGGAGATCTGCCTACCTCTGGCTCTTGTTGTTTTTAAGACAGGATCTCACTATGTAGCTCCGTTCTAGAACTCACTCTGTAGATCAGGCTGGCCTTGACCTCAGAGATCTGACTTGTCTCTGCCTTCTGAGAGCTGGAATCAAACACCTCTCCAGTAATGGGATTTGAGGTGGGCATCATTAATCCCAGATCTTGGAAATGTTGATGACAAGAATTGATAGATACCTGTTCTCTAGTTTTGAAGCTATGGTGTAAGGCGGAGACATGGAACAAAGCCAGAGGAAAAGAAAGAAAAGCCAAAGAGGAAGGAGCAGGCTTACCTGGGCCATGAGGGACCGGGCCAGAACTTTGTTGCCTCCCTTCATCATCATGTTGGTGAATTTGCTTCAAGGAGAAAACCACGCTTAGCTTTCCAAGGCTGTATGTACTACGGATCCCTCAGCAAGAACCGTCCCCGGGCTCGCTGCAGCCCCCAGAAGAGGAGCGTGTGCACCTCACCTGATGACAGGGTCTGCGAACACGGAGCTAGTTGCAGTCGCAGCCGCAGCTTTAAAGAGCTGGGTTTTCTTGAGCTCCTGCTCATACTTCTCCTCTTCGGTGAGTTCCGCCACCGGCTTGCGGTAATATTCCTTGTCAATCACAGGATCCTTGAACTCGGGGGCATAGCGGCTCCACCTCACCTGTGTGAGCCTGGGAGTGGGAAAAGGAGGGAGCAGACAAGAGAACTCCACAGATGAATCTGTGACTCCACAAGAGTGGACAAGCTTGACTTAACAGTAAGCCTGCCTGCCATCACGCTGACGAGGGACAGTAGCGCTGGGAGCGCAAGCTAAACCTGACAATGGTTTTGACTCTCGTCCCAAGAGGTAGGAAGCCCTCTCCGAAACTGGCCATTTAAACTTGTTCCCTTGCAAGCTCCCCCAACCGGCTAGGCAATCCCAGTTCTGAGATCTCCAGCAGGGCCGCACTTTGGGCTCGGGGCAGAGCCGGTCTAGGTCGACCCAGCCTGTCAGGCAAGGGGCAGCTACTGAGCCCTCAAACCGGCCCGTTTAATGGCTCGAGTCAGCCATCTCGGTGTCCCGCCAGGACTCAGCGCGGCTTGTCTTTCCTTCTCCCACGTCCTCCCGTAAGGGCCCGAGCGGCAGTCCCGGCTACGCGTTGCCTCCTCACCCTGGAAGGTTCCACACAGCACACCTCACCCCCAGGGCCAGCCCCGACCACCGACGCGCGGCCTGCAGTGCGGGGGCAGCCATCTTGGCCGCTATCAGGACCTCGGAGGGCTGCCCACAGCGCGCCTGAGTGAGTGGCGGGATACGGAGGAAAACCTGCGCCGCTTGCTCCGGTGTGGGGTCTACGTCAGGGGTGTCCGCCGAGGAAGAAGCAAGAAAACACTCTCGTCTTCGCGGTTTCCGACACGGTCCGGCGCGCCTGTGGACCCGCAGCCCTCAGCGCTCTCAGGCCCCCATGCAGGCCCCGCCCCCGACCTGCTCGCGCAGAGTCTCGCGAGGTTTGAAGGTGCGGGGCCGGACCGGGTGGCTGCAATATGGCGGAGGCGGAAGGGGAGAGTCTGGAGTCCTGGCTGAGTGAGTATCCGGGGCCGCCTCTGCCTGACCTCAAACCATGGGCCGCCTTCCTTCCTCCCTCCCTCCGCGGCGGCGACAGCTGTGGCGGCGGCGGCCTGTGGCAGTCCGCGCCCGGCGTCGCCTCGCCGCGAGCATCCCGCGTTCACACCCCTTAGCGAGCAGGGGCCCTTCCCCGCTGCGCGTCCTCAGGCTCCCGCGGATGACACCTGCAGCTCGAGATCCAGCAGGCCCGGGAAAGCGACACCCGGCTGCTTTGGGCTGACAGGCGGGCGCGTTGGGGAGGTTGAGGTGGGACTGCCCCCAACCCGTGCTCTGGGACCGTGTACCCCCAAAGCCCCAAGAATGGGAAAGCTCTGGATCTGGGCTGGTCCCCCTGGGAGTGCTGAGTGGTGCCACGCGCGCACACAGCTGGCAGCCTCAGGATTGTGACCATGGACCAGATATACCCGATTATCTTAGTCAGGATGCCTGACGACAGGCAACAGAGTACCACATAGCTTGCTAAATATGTATTGAGGCGGGGGGCGCTCTCTCTCTCTCTCT
>NW_021620762.1:3400612-3460222 GCF_004785775.1 Grammomys surdaster
CTCTCTCTCTCTCTCTCTCTCTCTCTCTCTCTCTCTCTCTCCCTCCCCCTCGCTCTCATTTTAACGAGATAAGCCGCTCTTGAGTAAATGAAAGAGCAGTGAATCTGTTGCTAGATCGGTGTGTTGCTGTCCTTACTAATTTATACATTACTGTGAAGGAATAAGGTTTAATATTAGCAGGCAGTTCATACTGCTTATGTTTAGTAAGGGTTAACAAGGCTGGTTGATCACGCCTTATGAAGAGTTAATGTCTCTCTTAAACGGGGACAGAAATTATTAGATGAGATGCCTTTATAGAGCCTTGAGCTGGAGGTCCTTCACTGAATGCAGCTGTCTCTTTGATGTCGTGAATGTTGTTCCTAGCTGCGTGGCCTTCCTCAAGATATATCCTTAAGGAGATTGAAATTAAGCTTTAAGGGGAGCTATATCCCCCTCCCCCCCCCCCAAAAAAAAAAGTAAGATTACATTTGCAGTGTCTGATATTTGCAGGCAGGCCACAGAGCCATCTCCCTGTATGGAACAGTTCTCTGAGGAGTGCACGGTGCTGGCTTACAGGGATTGGTTAAAATCATTTACCCAGGGAGTCCAGTATACAGTCCCAACTGTCCTGTAGTCCCAACTGTTGTGGGTGATGAGGCAGGGCCTGCCCGGCCTACAAGTGAGCTCAACGCTAAATAAGTCAAATATGAAACTTTCTCTCTGAAAGTGAAAACGCTGGCTAGAGATCATTGTAGAGCACCAGACTGTCCTGGAACCCTCTATAGACCAGACTGCCTTCCAACTCACAGAGATCCTCCTGCCTCTGCCTCCCCAGTGCTAGGATTAAAAGTTTGCACCATGAGGCCTGGCTTCCAATCCCCTTTTTGAAAGATGAAAAGAATTGAAATTGTAGACCAAGTATCTCAACTAATGAAACAGGTTCTGTTGCCACAATTCAAAGAGGACATTCTGACTCCACTCAGACCATTTTCCTAGAACCATGCAACTGGGTAATAGAGCCAGAGCAGAACTGATGCACTGCACAGATGGAACAGGAAAATTGGAGTAATTTAAATGACCTAAGCTGCGCTAAGTGGGGTTGATTTAGTTGTTTTGTTTTTGTGTGACAGTCTCAGGAAGCCAAGGCTGGCCTCAGACTTTCTATGAACCTGAGACTGGCCTTAAATGCCTGCTCTTTCTGTTCTCTCTTGAGCTGCTGGGATTTCAGTTGTGCACCATCTGACTAGATGGTGTGACTTGTACCAATTCAGTGAACCAGTCAGTGCCATCTCAGAGAAGGTCCTTGTCACCTACAGTTTGCCTGAATTACTGCAGCAGCCCCTCCTTAGTCCAATCTGCATGCTCCTCCTAAGAGAGCAGGTATAATTCATCACCATTCCAGGGCTGCCAGACCTGCTGCCCTCCTTCCAGCCTGTCTCTGGCCATTCCCCCTGTCTCTTTCTTTGCTAGCCTTGTGATGTTTTCCCAGCAGCACACACTGTTCTCATTAACCCCGAAGCCTCCTCCCTTGCTTGGTTATGTGCTGCAAACCTGTCTCCAAGTGCTCCTCACAGACCATCTCCTGATGACCTCAGCCCTCCCTGGGGCTGGCTTCGAACATCCAGCTCATGTTTAGTAAGTACTAGCCAGGTGTAGTGGTGCATATCATTAATCCCAGCACTTGGAAGGCAGAGGCAGGTGGATCTCTGTAAGTTCAAAGCTAGCCTGGTCTACAGAATGAGTTGCAGGACAGCCAGAGCTACATCGTGAAACCCTGTCTGGAAAAGAAGGGGTGTGGGGGCAGCGTTTCACAAATTTTTCGTTTTTGCAAAGGGACCGTGCTGATCGTTCCGTATCATTCCAGTTGTAGTGTACGGGCTGCTGAAGCGAGCACAGACAACAAAGTTTAAACACTTGTTCTGGGGTGGACCTCTTACTTGACGTGTGCAAGGCTCTGGGTTCCATGCCAGCCTTACAGAAACAGAAATAAAACAAAAGGCCCAGGAAATTTAAGCAGTCTTGCCTTAGTTCCATGGATGTGCTATCAGAATGGATAGAAATTGAGGCAGTGAAGATTTTTTTTGTTTTTTTTCGAGACAGGGTTTCTCTGTGTAGCCCTGGCTGTCCTGGAACTCACTCTGTAGGCCAGGCTAGCCTCGAACTCTAGAACTCAGAAATCTGCCTGCCTCTGCCTCCCAAGTGCTGGGATTAAAGGCGTGTGCCACCATCGCCTGGTGGCAGTGAAGATTCTAAGTGACAACCTAAGTACTGAAATGTAGGTTTGTTTAGGTAACTGGAGAAGGGCAATCGGAGAATGACCTAAGGCAGAAGGAGAAGACAGCATGAGAACCCGCCATGAGCATGCTGTAGGAGTATGGGGAGGCCGGCTGCAAGTTAGGCTGTCTGAGGCCCTGGGCATTTACATGTTGACAGTGGTTAGCAGGCTCCCATTCTGACGCCTGATGAAACCACCCTGTTAGGAGGATTGATGGCAGGACCTGACGTAGAGTGATGAGAGTTAGCCAAGCGTGGTGGCTCACCTCTGATTTTCCAGCACTTGGAAGGTAAGGCAGGAGCATCGCTCCAAGTTGAGGCCAGCTGGGATACATAAAGAATTAGTGCCATTAAGGGATACAGGGTAACAGGCGGATTTCTGATTTTGAGGCTAGCCTGGTCTACAGAGTGAGTTCCAGGACAGCCAGGACTATCGAAACCCTGTCTCAAAAAACCAAAAAAAAAAAAAAAAAAAAAGGGTTACAGGGTGAGACGGGTTCCAAAAAGAGATAAACCAAACAGCACAGGCAAGATGCCTCAGTGAGTGTGCTTCCTGTGCCAGCCTGGCTACACTTGAGTTCAACTACTAAAACTATGGCAATGAGGAGGAGAGGAGCGCCGTGTGTGTGTGTGTGTGTGTGTGTGTGTGTGTTGCGGCATCCACGTGCCACAGTGTGATACAATGTGAGAGAAGAGGTGGGAAGTGGGTTAGAAGGACATGACTGAGAAAGATTGGTGCAGAGACACGGATTAGGAAGGTGGCTCCGCAGGTGAGGTCACTTGCTACTGAGCTTTAGGACCTGAGTTTAATCCTGGAGAACCACATAGTGGAAAGAGAACCAGTTTCTTGAAGTTGTCATTTGACCGTCACATTTGTGACATGCCACACATCTCCCCTTCACCCCTTCCCACATAGAACAGTGAGTAAATATGTGATAAAAATTGAAGGTGTGGTTGAACTCAGGAACGGGTAGGAAAGGGAAGGGACAGCAGTAGAGTTTTAGACCTGGGTCTGGGAGTGGATACCACTGTGCTTTTGAATAGCACTGTGGTACTATTTATTGCCATAGTAGGCACTGTGTGTAGAAATAGGGGAAGTTAGGAAGGAGAAGTGATGGGTTCTCAGGCTTATTTTTGTATCAAAGTAACATAGTAACAGCCTTGCCTAGGTGCTGATTTCTTCCTCACAGGCTCACACAGAAGCACAACTTCTCAAAGGTGTGGCTGTGTGCAGCTGTCTTGTAGTTTCTCCAGTGTGATAGATGTTTTGAGATATGTGTGAGACAACTGCAGTGGTTAAAGCATTCATTTTCCATGAGTGTCTCTTCCAGCACTTGGGAGGCAGAGACAGGTGGATCTCTGTGAGTTGGAGGCCAGGCTGTTCTAAAGACACGGAGCTAGTTCCAGGACAACCATGGCTATACAAAACAACTCTGTCTCAAAAAAAAGCACAGCAGGCAGGCTGACCGTAACCCCTTCCTTTGCTGTGCTCTTGGGACTGCTTATTTCCAGTCATCGCTGTGTACAACTTGAAACCTCGGAGAGGCTCAAGCCATGAGGAGTTAAGAGTAGTTAAGGCGGGCTGGTGAGATGGCTCAGTGGTTAAGAGCACTGACTGCTCTTCCAGTGGTCATGAGTTCAAATCCCAGCAACCACATGGTGGCTCACAACCATCAGTAATGATATCTGATGCCCTCTTGTGGGGTGTCTGAAGACAGCTACAGTGTACTTACATATAATAAATAAATAAAAATTAAAAAAAAAAAAAGAGTAGTTAAGGCTCGCTATTTTCATCCTTATCTTGTGATGTCATGTAGGAGTTGAGGCTAGCAGTGGTTAAGCAGAAGAGGAGGGTAGGGAATCTGGAGGGATGGAACAGCAGAAAAGAAGGTTTCCACCGGAGACCCAAAATAGCCAACTGTGAGTCAGACCAGGACCCAGAGCGGTGGGTCAGAGCCAGGTTTACAGCAGAGAACTCCATTGTTAGCAGTCCTCTGCGAGAGGGAGACCGTGGAGTGGGTGGAAGTGCCGGACACTTAGAGCTAGAGTCCCCTCATACACCCTCAGGAGTTGTAGCTGCTCTGGGTGATAGTGTACCGTGAGCACAGACACTAGGAAGTGGTACTCTGTCTGCCTGGTTGTGCAGGCAGTGTTCCTACACACACAGTAGGTAGGGAAGCGCTGTTAGAAGCTAAGCAAGCTTGGGAAGAGAGTTTCTTTTGCAGGTGTGTTTTGTGGAAAGAGTCCTCCTGTTTCTGTTTGGAAGACAGTTTCCCATTGTCCACAGTGTAAGTCTTGTAACAGTTAAGGAGAGAAGCACTGGCTATGGGGCAACTCTCTCCGTGTCTTCTTTCCTTTTTCTTTTCTTTTTGTTATTGTTTGTTGTTTGTTTTTCGAAACAGGTTTTCTCCATCTGTAGCCCTGGCTGTCCTAGAAATTGCTTTATAGATCAGGCTGGCCTTGAACTCCAAAGATCCACTGCCTCTGTATCCCAAGTATTGGGTTTAAAGGTGTGTGCCACCACACCCAGCTGGTCAACCATTTCTTGACAAATGGACACTGCTGAATAAAATAATCCCTCTTCTTTTTTGTTTTTTGGTTTTTTTCAAGAGAGTTTCTCTCGATAGCTGTGGCTGTCCTGGAACTCACTCTGTAGAACATACTGGCCTTGAACTCAGAGATCGATCACCTCTGCCTCGAGTGCTGAAATTATCTTTCAGGATTGAGGACAGCCACTTTGATGTCATATATCTGTAATCCCAGCACTTGGAAGCAGAGGCTAGAGCATCAGGAGTCACGATCATCCTTGACTATTTAGTGATTTGCAGCCTAGCCTTGTCTACATAAGGCCCTGTCTCAAAACAAACAAACAAACAAACAACTCCAGCCACGTTATTCCTCTCTATATAAATTTATAAACTTGTATTTGTTACTGGAGGTTGAAGCTCGGAGCTTGCAGGCTCACACACTTGAGTCCCCTCAGTTCTGTTCGCTTCTTACCTTGTAGCTACTTTTCTGTTGCCCTGACTAAGACCCCATGACAAAGGCATTGCTGAAGACAGTATAACTGGGGGCTTACAGGCTCAGAGGGTAAGTCTTTGGCCACTGTGGTGGGAGCCTGGCAGCAGGCAGACAGGAATGGCACTGGAGCAGTGGCCGAGAGCTTGCATCTTGAGATACAACCTTGACACAGAGAGCTAAGGAATGATGTGGGGTTTTAAACCCTCAAAGCCTGCCCCCAGTAACACACCTCCTCCAACAAGGCCACCACATGGGCCTATGCCATGTGGGCTCACTTTCTAAATATAACCTTTAACCACCAGAGTCTTCCTGCTGAAACCAGTCAAAAAGTGTTGTCAGGCCGATCTAGCCCCGGCCTGAGAAGACTTGTGCTCAGATGCCCTTTTCTTGATGGAAGGATGAATTCTTAGGATTCAGTCCCCCACATTACCGGTGATTTGTGGGCAGGGGAAAACAGGCTCCCCTTGTTACTTAAGCTGCCTGGAATACCTGACCTTCCTTCCTTCTGTCTCAATGAAAGTTGAGATTATGAGCATCCACCACCATCCCCAGCCTACCTGTGCTTTTGTTTATTGGCATTTGTCATTGAACCAAGGGCCTTGTACATGCTAGGCAAGTCTTCTACTGCTGGGCTATATCACCAGCCTTCTTTTTCTATTTTCCTTTTTTAAAAAAATTGTGAAACAAGGGGTTGGAGAGATGGCTCAGTGGTTAAGAACACTGACTGCTCTTCCAGAGGTCCTGAGTTCAATTCCCAGCAAACACATGGTGGCTCAGAACCATCTGTAATGGGATCTGATGCCCTCTTCTGGTGTGTCTGAAGACAGCTATAGTATACTCAAATACATAAAATGAATAAATAAATCTTTTCTTAAAAAAATTGTGAATTGAAGTTTTGTTGCCTAGGTTAACCTTAAAACTTTCTCTTTTGCTCAGGCTAGCCTTGAACTTTTAGGCCTCCTGCTTCAGCTTCTCAAGCAGCTTGGCCTATGCTACCAGGCCCAGACTGAATAGTGATGCTGTTGTTCTGTTTTGTTTTCGAGACAGTTTTCTCTGTATAACCCAGGCTGTCCTGGAACTCACTCTGTAGACTAGGCTGGCCTGGAACTCACAAAAATCTATTTGCCTCTGCCTCCCAAGTGCTGGGATTAAAAGCATACACTACCACTGCCCAGCCAAATGGTGATTTTTAAAGTTAAGAAAACACAGCTTGGTGTGGTGATGCCTACCTATAATTCTTGGTGTTTGAGATTCCAAGGTAGAAGGATCATGGTGAGTTCAAGACCAGTCTGGGCTATACTATGAGAATCTAAAAGAGGGTAGAAGAAGTGAGGTGGCTCAGCCAGTGAAGATGCTTGCCACCAAGTCTGAGATTGATTTTCAGAAATCAAGTGATAAAGAGAGAACCAGTTCCTCTAGGCTGTCCGTCGACTTCCATAGACATAGCACTTGAGCCCCACCACCGTCCTCCAAGTAAATCAATGGAAAGAAGAAAACAGCCACATTTAGAACCAAAATCCAGAAACTTAGGTTAGCCCATCTAGTGTTAGCAGGTCTGTCACCACAGGGGATTGAGGCTATCTGGAGAAGATGTGCTCCAGGCTTTCCTTTTTGTCTGAGCCTGAAGCCCTGAATAGCAAGTAGCAGGACTAGATTTGTATCAGACCAGAAGTCATTCACCTCATGGGCCATCTTCCTTCAGCACAGGTCCCAGCGGAGCAGAGAAGGCGGCCAGAACAAGTGTACCTGGGCTTTACCTTCAGTGCTGGAATTCCACAACTCTATGCCCTCAAGATGCTCTCAGCATCTGTCTGCACTTGACCATTGAAGGCCATTTAAACCCGAGGGCACTGAAATCAGCCGACAGAGCTCTTTATGCAGTGGAAGTCTGCACAAGATTGAAAGATGTTTCAGTGGAGCTGAATGCATTTGTAGAGGGGCCTGTGCAACTTCAAAAGTCTTTAAAGATTAAGAAAGATTTGGTCCTGAAAATCTTTGTGAAGGATCTGTAGAAAATACTCATTTTTAAATTTATTTTTTACCTAATTCAGCCTATCTTCAGCTTCTCAGAGACACTTGTTGCTCCAGCTGACCACCCAGCTCCATTTATTAGCAGTGGTTGTTGTCTTAGTCAGGGTTTTACTGCTGTGATCAGACACCATGACCAAGGCACCTCTTGTAAGGACAACATTTAATTGGGGCTGGCTTACGGGTTCACACGTTCAGTCCATTATCATCAAGGTGGGAACATGGCAGCATCCAGTCAGGAATAGTGCAGGAGCTGAGAGTTCTACATCTTATCTGAAGGCTGCTAACAGAATACTGGCTTCCAGGCAGCTAGGTTGAAGGTCTTAAAGCCCACACCCACAGTGGCACACGTACTCCAACAGGGCCACACTTTCTAATAGTGCCACTCCCCGGGCCAAGCATATATAAACCATAACAGTTAGGTAGTAAAATGTGCAAGTTTCTTGAAATGTTGTAGCCACTTGAGGCCATTTTTTTTTTAAATAAAACTCTAAAGCAGCATATTTGTTTAAATTTACATTTATGAGTGCATTGTAGCTGTCTTCAGACACCCCAGAAGAGGGCATCGGATCCCATTACAGATGGTTGTGAGCCACCATGTGGTTGCTGAGAATTGAACTCAGAACCTTGAAGGTGTCAGTGAGAACTCTGATCATTCAAGTTTGTGTTTGTCCTTTGGATCCCAATCTACTCTGACCTCCATGAGGTTTTTTTTCCTTTTTTACTGAAACTACCAAAAATATTGGGCAGAAAGCAAGATTTGTATTTGCTGTCTGACTGAATTCTGGAGGTATTCTTATGGAACAGATTTGGAAGCAATATTTTGTTGTTTAAACATTGTGGAGATACCCTTGTGTTATGAGTTGCTCTTTTAACAGTCAGTTGTCCTTTATGTTTTGTTCCAAGATAAAGCTACCAATCCTTCCAACCGCCAGGAAGACTGGGAATATATCATTGGCTTCTGTGATCAAATCAACAAAGAGCTTGAAGGGTGAGTCCCAGAGGGAGAGGGAGGGAGAGCGAGAGCAGGAGTAAGCAAGCGAGCGCTGGCTAAGGAAACCTGGCCAGTTGGCCCTCCATCTGCAGACTGATTGTAGTGTGCTTGTCTATCAGGCCCCAGATTGCTGTGCGACTCCTGGCCCACAAGATCCAGTCTCCACAGGAATGGGAGGCAGTGCAGGCCCTCACGGTAGGTCTTTGCTGTCGGAGATGACAGCAGTGGATGTTCACTTACTTGTTCAAGTCTTTCCTCACACACACATTAGGCCATTCGTAGTAACTAGACTCCTGCCCAGAGCCCAGTAGAAAGGCCCTGACATAAGTTGGGTGTGTGTAGAGCATTGCAGTCAGCCAGTCCACAAGTACTCAGCCTCCAGAGCTGGCATGGAGCCTGCACAGGTCCCTGAGGGGCGCCAGTGTGGGGCTCAGAGAGAACCTAGGTAGTCTTGAGGTAAAGTGTGGCACATACAGTGTATTGTACAGCTGGAAGCACTACCTGTTCTAGTGAGGAACCGCGCTCATAGCCACAGCCACGGGGCAGAGGTAAGCATTTGTTCAGACAGCGAAAGGAGTGCTCAAGTGCTTCCTTGCTCCTCAGACAACAGCCAAGTGGAGAGGACTGTGGCATCTTTTCTGAGCCTGATGTCATTTTGGTCCTGGAGACAGAACAGTGAGGCTTAGAGACCAGGAGCACTGCTCTTTCATTATGGCGCTAGGAGCTCAAAAATGGTGATTTTTCCCCCCTAAGGGCAACCAGGCCCACTGGTTGTTTTGTTTTGATTTGGGTTTGGTTTTTAAATCTGGGTTGTTTGTTTGTTTGTTTTGTTTTTTAAAGATGTTTTGATCCTTCTGTCTCAATCTCCAAAGTGTTAATAATACAGGCATGTGCCACCATGGCTGGCTTGCAGGAGACAGTTTTGGTCTCCAGAAGACATTTGATAGTGTCTGGAGATGCTTTGGTGCTTTTATTGTTGGGGATGGTGTGACGTGTTGACTAGCGAGTGGTAGCCAGAGCTACAGCTAACGATCCCTGAGTGCACAGGAGAGCTCCGCAGCAGAGGGGCCAGGCCAGGATGTCCACCAGCCGCAGCTGAGAACCTGGCTTTACAGGAACCAAGCATTGGAAGCTGGGAAAGATGTTTCATGGTTAAAAGCACTGGCCACTCTTCCAGAGGACCTGGGTTCAATTCCCAGTACCCATGTGGAGGGTTCCCAGAGCCATGTGGAGGTGCACAGCCGTCACTCGGTCCTCCTTCCATTCTTATTTATTTATAGTTTCTTGACACAAGGTTTCTCTGTGTCACAGCCCTGGCTGTTGTGGAACTCACTCTGTAGATCAGGCTAGAACTCTGCCTCCCAAGTGCTAGGATTATAATGTGTGCCACCACCTGACTTCCTCCAGCACTGCATACATGTGGTATATAGATACGCAGGTAGACAAACACACCTATACTCTTCTTTTTTTTTTTTTTAAAGAGATTTACTTATTTATTTTATGTATGTGAGTACACTGTCATTCTCTTCAGATGCCCCAGAAGAGGGCATCAGATCTCATTACAGATGGTTGTGAGCCACCATGTGGTTGCTGGGAATTGAACTCAGGACCTTTGGAAGAGCAGTCAATGCCCTTAACCACTGAGCCATCTCTCCAGCCCCACACCTATACTCTTCAAATAAAATTCTTCCCTTATGTATGTGTGTTTATTTTGAAAAAAAGAAACCACTGGGCATGTTAACAGATGCTATTTGTCTCATTATAATGTGATCACGCACTTACTCCCAGCACTTGCTATACAGAGGCTGGCTGATCTCAGTGGTAAAATGCTGTGCAAGTCTGAGACCTGGGCTCAGTCCCTGGAACCTACAGAAAAGCCAGGTGTGACTCTGAATGGCAAAAAAAAAAAAAAAAAAAAACTAAAAAAAAACCAGATTCCTGAGTCTCATTGGTCAGCCAGCCAAGACTGAGGAGCAGTGAGTCCCAGGCCAGTGAGAGCTCCTGTCTCCAAACAAGGTAAGATTCATCACAGAAAGGGCACCCGAGGCTGACCTGGCATACACACCCATGTATTCATACCTAAGCACTGCTGTGTGCAAGCTGAACGAATGACGGCGCCCGAGAAGCATAGGGACATGTCAACAAAAGGAAGGAAGAGAAATGTCCCATCATCTAAACAAAGAACAATAGATTTGGATGTCTCCTATACCTGCAGAAATGTCAATTTGTGGAATGGCCTTGGAACTATTCTGGGAGTTGGAGAAACTTTCTCTTTTTTTTTTTTTTTTTAAGAATTATCTATTTTATGTATGTGAGTACACTGTCTCTGTCTTCACACACCAGAAGAGGGGATCAGATCCCATCACAGATGGTTGTGAGTCACCATGTGGTTGCTGGGAATTGAACTCAGGACCTCTGGAAGAGCAGTCAGTGCTCTTACCGGCTGAGCCAGCTCTCCAGCCTGAGAAACTTTCTCTTTGGACTTTAGTTTTCCTCCTAAGGTTTCAAGACAGTATCTTGTGGAAGACCTTTCCAGGTCTGGCAGCAGACTTCCTGGCATCAGGGACTCAGCATTTCCTGCTCTAACTTTTGTGTAGCAGTCTCTAGGGAACATGCCATTAGAAGGAGGGTCTGTGGTGAATGGGTCTGGTTTAACCTCTGTCCTCCAGGAGAGAGCACCGTTTTCTCATAGTGAGTCCCTTCACCTGGGACTGGTTTCTTAATACTCGTGGGGACCAGTGTCTTGTTCCATAGCTCCCATAGTCAGGGCTGCCTCTCTCTGTGGCCACAGGTGCTGGAGGCATGTATGAAGAACTGTGGCAGGAGACTTCATAATGAAGTGGGGAAGTTCCGGTTTTTGAATGAATTAATCAAAGTCGTCTCTCCAAAGGTCAGTTGGTAGCAGTTTCTGCTGTTCTTTCCCATACTGGCTTTTCTGCTCCATTAGCGTCTCCATAGAGATGACCCTGTGTGTCCTGTGCTTACAAAGCTGGCTCCTAGAGGTGGGAAGGACTGATGAGGTTGAGGTCTGGACAGCATGTGGTAGATGCCCAGCCTGGCTGTGTGTGCCCAGTGAGAGTGTGTGGCTGTACTCTGTGCTCTGCTGGACAGCGTTAGCTGGACAGCTCTAGACAGAGCGAGTCAGTTTTTATGCTGGTGGCATTCTCAGAAGGTCCTCAAAGGAAATGCGCTTATGGGGCTGGAGATATGCCTGGGGGCAGTAAAAGTATTTGCGACAGCTCTGAGGGGGATCCAGTACCAACTTCTAGCCTCTACAGAACCCACACATATATGGTAGACACTCACGTAAATAAAAATAAACCTTTATGCCAGGTGGTGGTGGCGCACGCCTTTAATCCCAGCACTTGGGAGGCAGAGGCAGGCGGATTTCTGAGTTCGAGGCCAGCCTGGTCTACAGAGTAAGTTCCAGGACAGCCAGGGCTATACAGAAAAACCCTGTCTCGAAAAACCTAAGAAAAAATAAATAAAAAAAAAAAACCTTTATTACATTCCCCTTTTTTAACATCTCAGGCAGCTTCTGCATGGGAGCACAGGGATCTGGCCTTGGCCCTGTTGTGACTGCAAGCTGTCACCCCCTCCCCTGCTCCATCACACCATAGGGTGTGCTGGGTCTGTGTGTGCAGCTTGTAACTGGAATGAGGGGAGCACACTGTGAATTCATCCTTGGTGTCTCGGATAGTAGACTCTTACTTTATTTTACCTCCTAGTACTTGGGAGACAGGGTGTCTGAGAAGGTGAAGACCAAGGTCATCGAGTTGCTTTTCAGCTGGACACTGGCCTTGCCTGAAGAAGCAAAGATCAAAGATGCCTACCATATGTTGAAAAGACAAGGTATGTGTTTACCTCTCCATTTACCTCAAGTGACAATGAAGGCGGAAAGTTAAGGCAAAGAAGAGAATGTTGGGAGTCTCCAGGGTCCTGCCAAGGTCCTTTCCTGTAGAATGGATTTGTCATGAGGGCTCAGCTGAGGTTCTGGTGGGTTGAGGTGAGAGTAGCCTGCCCTTCTTCCTGCTTATCACAGGGATTTGGCCCTTGTTGTGTGAAGGACAAGGTGACCGTTGCCTGAGCAGTGCTCTGTCATTTGTGTCTCTCTCAGGCATAGTGCAGTCGGATCCCCCTATCCCTATGGACAGAACGCTGATCCCCTCTCCCCCACCTCGTCCCAAAAACCCTGTTTTTGATGATGAGGAGAAATCCAAGGTAAAGTGTGTCTTAGACCGGAGTTCTTTTAGATGAGCAGTCGCAGGCGGACTGGGTGTGGGTGTGAAAGTGGAGGGTGGGTGCCTTTTATCTTTCAGTTTTTGAGTCAGTCTCTCTCTCTCTAACCTAAGCTGACCTTACACTTGACACCTTTCTGCCTCAGTGGCCTGACTAGTGGTACTGTAGGCATGAGCCACCCTACCAAGCGTGAAGTGGGGTCTTGCTTGATATTGCAGTTCCTTCTGGTGCCTAGTGGGACTGGGTACATGCTTCCTTCCTTCACTTGAGATACCTTCTCTTCCAGCTGTTAGCCAAGCTGTTGAAGAGCAAGAACCCAGATGACCTGCAAGAAGCCAACAAACTCATCAAGTCCATGGTGAAGGAAGTGAGTGGGTACTGTGCCTCTGGGCATGGGGCGCAGAAGTTCTTCCCCAGCACCTGCAGCCCTGCGCTCAGGGACTTTCGGAGGAGCCTTGTGTTTCCTGTGGGAGAAAGCATAGAGGGGTGGTGGGTGGCAGTGGAAGTGGGAGGAGTCAGTCTAAAACAGCTTGGGGTCAGTCTGAGGCTTGCAGTCCTAGGAAGCATGCGGAGTTGTGCTCTGGGCTGGCCTCTGCCCTGTGCTGTGGGGTGAGGAGTGAGCCCTGCCTGGAAGTTGAAAGACAAGCTAGGTGAACTTGTTTTTTACTGCGCCCTCTTGGCTGAGGCAGGATGAGGCGCGCATCCAGAAAGTGACCGAGCGCCTGCACACGTTGGAGGAGGTGAACAACAATGTCAAGCTGCTCCACGAGATGCTGCTTCACTACAGCCAAGAGTGCTCGTCAGAGGCCGACAGGGAGCTCATGAAGGTAAGCCACTGCTGCGAGCTGTGAGCTTGCCCTGCAGACTGCTCTGCCCCACGTGGGGCCTGTCTGGGTGAGGACATGCGTGCTTTCCGTGGGCTTGGTCACTGTATCAGGAGAGTGAAGGGCAGTGTCTGTTGTATACAGCTACTGCTCCTGGTGCACGTGCTGCCTGGGACTCCAGATAGCATGTCCTGATAATGTCCTAGGTGCTCACTCCTACTCTGCCTTTAAGCCTTGGGGACACCTCAGCGGGAGACTTCCCTGAGTGCTGGTGTTGACATTGTAGCTTAGGCTGTTGGCTTCTGAGACATATCTTTTTATTTATTTTTCTGTCATACATTCCATCCCTACTGTAATTTCTCCTTCCTCACTCTCCTCCCCCCTCAGCTTCCTCCCTTTTTCCAGACCTACCCCCACTTCCTACCCTCAGAAAAGAGCAGGCCTCCCAGGGACCAAATCTGCCATAACAGTCTACGGGAAGACCAGGCACATACTCTCACTTCAGGGCTTGTCAAGGAGGAAAAGCATTCCAGAGGCAGGCAGGAGAGCAGGGACAGCCTCTGCTCGCACTGTTAGGAATCCTACAAGAGCACCAAGCTACGCAACCATAACTGTGTACATGCAGACCTGTTGAAGAGCGAGAACCCAGGTGACCTGCAAGAAGCCAACAGACTCATCAGGTCTGTGCTAGAGGGAGTGAGTGGGTCCTGGGCCTCTGTGCATGTGGCAGAAGTTCTTCCCCAGAGATCTTAGGTCCCAGAGGATGTAGGTCAGACACACACAGGCTCGCCACCACAAGAACGTGGCCCACAGAATCAATGGACTGAGACACGTCTTACTTAACAGTTGGTACAGGTGACTTGGGCAATATTGTTTGGTAGCTACTGAAGACACAAAGATGCTTGCTCTGCTCCCAGCCCAGTCAGTAACTCTGTGGTCTGTTGGGGAATCCCACCATTTTCTGGGCATAAACATTGAATCAGATGACTGGCCAGAACCTCTTTAGTTACAATTTTTATATCTGGGTCTCTCTCAGGAGCTCTTTGATCGTTGTGAGAGTAAGAGACGGATATTATTTAAACTAGCCAGCGAGACAGAGGACAATGACAACAGTCTGGGTGAGTGTGAAGGATGAGGCAAGACTTTAGACATGTGTGAGAGTCGTCACAGCCCACAGTGAGGAATCTCTTCTACTGTAGGAGACATCCTGCAGGCCAGTGACAACCTGTCCAGGGTCATCAACTCTTACAAAACAATTATTGAAGGACAGATCATCAATGGTGAGGTGACCACCTCAACCATGCCTGACTCTGAAGGTAAATACTCTGATTTCCATTCTGGGACTCTCCAGAGCAGCCACATGTCCTGACCCCTGAGCCACAAATGGCAATGCTCAGGGAATTCCTGAGAGGATACCAAGCCATTCCAAGTAGCCCTTCCCAGAGGCTAGGAGGTGTGCATGGAGACTTCCTTTCTTGCCTTCTCAAGCGTGGCTTTCAGTGTCCCTGGAGAAATGGCAGAGTTAGAGCCTTAGCAGCTGTGCCTGGGTCCTGCCTCTTGCCGCATGGAGACTAGATTCACCCCGAATGCCCTTGTCCTCTTCTGTCGACCCATCCAGGAAACAGCTACTGCAGTAACCAAGGCACCCTCATCGACCTTGCTGAGGTGGACACCCCTGGCAACTCATCCCCAGTGTTGGCCCCAACACCTGCCCCACCCACCTCAGGCATCCCTATCCTCCCTCCACCCCCCCAAACCTCTGGGCCTCCACGAAGCCGTTCATCCAGCCATGCTGAGGCTCCCCCAGGGCCTGACAGGACGAACAATGCCCTCTCCTTGCTGGATGAGGAGCTCCTCTGTTTAGGTATGTGCACGCATGGCATTAGGGGAAGGAAAGCATGTGCACCAGGCCTAAGGGTTAGTGTGCTTTCTCAGTTAACTCTCTGGAGGCCACCAGGGCCATCTTTCTATGGATTGCAGGATAAACATGGTAGGCTGGGGCACAGCTTGTCTCCTCTCTTTCTGGGAGGCCTTTGAATCATGCATGAAGGGTGAAGAGGATTTACTTCTCCAGTCTAGCGGCAGAGGAACACTTTCCTTACAAGTAATGTCTCTTGTCTTGTCAGCTCAGCCCAGGACCTCATCTCACTGAGTTTTCTTTTGTGTTCTTAGGCCTTACTGACCCAGCCCCTACTGCTCCCAAAGAGTCAGCTGGAAACAGTCAGTGGCACCTGTTCCAGGTAGAGGCACAGTAATGGCAACATCACTAAAGTGTCCAAGGACCAAAGCTCACCCATTCCTTCTTAGGCTGTGTCTGGCTACACTTTGCTAAAACCAGAGCTTATTGTATTCTCTAGTGTCGGGTCTGCTGGAGCTGAGGCATGCTGCCTCCAAGGGGTCTTCCCTGGGGGTTCCGTGGGTCATGATGGGCACCTCAGAAGGGCCTGGTGGGTGATGAACTCTTCCCTTTCTGCAGCCCCTTCTAGGTCTTTGCTCACCTGATATTTCTGTTATGCAGAATGAACCATCATCAGATCTGGACTTCTTCAGTCCCAGGCTAGTGCCTGCGGCCTCTTGCCCCTCAGATGGATCCCTGCTCCCTCCCCCAGTTTCTACCTCAAGTATGTCCCAAGCTCCACTGCCTGCTGCCTTCCCAGCTCCTATGGTCCCAGCTATTGCACCAACCCACAGCACTGGTTCCTTCATGTTTTCTTCTGGACCTGCTCCAGCCTTGGTTCCAAAGGCTGAGCCCGAAGGCCCAGAATACCCCAGCTCCAGCACCTCGCACCGCCTAGATGCTCTTGACCAGCTTCTGGAAGAGGCCAAAGTGTAAGGGATAGGAAAAGAGGGTGGCTGAGGGTGGGGCGTCATATACAGGCCCAAAGGGAGGCTTCAGAGGGTGGAGTGTGGATACCTTTTGATCCTGTTAGTCAGGCTGGAAGTTGGTGGCCTAGGGGAGCTAGGGCCTGGCTCTGGATGAAGGGTTGCCTGGCAGCTCTGCTCTCTGACTTGCCTTCCTTGCCTGCAGGACCTCAGGCTTGGTGAAACCTGTTTCTTGCTTCTCTCCTGGGCCCACTGCCTCCCCGCTGCTTCCTGCCTCTGCCCCAGCCAGGCCTCTCATGTCCTTCTCCGCTGGGCCTGGAAGCCCTCTCTTCCAGTCACCGGCCTTCCAGTCCCAAGGCAGCCCTCAGAAGGGCCCAGAGCTCTCCTTGGCCAGTGTCCATGTGCCCCTGGAATCGATCAAGCCTAGTAAGTGCTGGGGACAGGCGGTCAGCCTCAGCTGTAGTGTTTGTAGGGTATGTGACCAGTGGAGTCTATCTATGCAGGAGTCTCTTACTCTTAAGGGTCGTCCACTTGCCTGCTGTCTCACATCTTTTTTAAAGATTGTGTTTTTATTACTTATAAATGTTTGTGTACCTTGGTGTATGCGTGTGCTTGACATGTATGCCCACAGAGGTCGGAGGGTGTAAGGCCTCCTGAAACTGGAGTTGCAGGCAGTTGTGAGCTGATGAATCATGGGTTCTGGGAACCAAGATCCTCTACAAGAATGACAAGTGCTCTTAACCACTGTACCATCCATCTCTGCAGCCCCCAGCTCCTTACAGTAGCTGTGTGACCTTGGTCCTCTCCAGTTTTCCACAGGGCAGCACTGTTCAGCCATGGTGGCTTTTCTCCATCCCGTAGTACCTAGGACTCTGCAGGGCCCTTGCCATGTCCCCCACCACACTTACTCATGTAACACCTTCTTGCAGGCAGTGCCCTTCCCGTGACAGCCTATGATAAAAATGGCTTCCGCATCCTTTTCCACTTTGCTAAGGAGTGTCCGCCAGGACGGCCTGATGTGCTGGTGGTAGTGGTTTCCATGCTGAATACAGCTCCCTTGCCAGTCAAGAGCATAGTGCTGCAGGCCGCAGTGCCCAAGGTATCTTCGTCTCCCTTAGATTGAACCTATCATGTTGACCGCCTTTCAGTAGCCAGCAGGTGACACTTGGTGTCTCTGAGACACCTAGACCATTCTCTTCAAAGGAGCTTCTTTTTTTTTTTTTGTCTCCAGTCAATGAAAGTGAAGTTGCAGCCACCCTCTGGGACAGAACTTTCTCCATTTAGTCCTGTCCAGCCACCTGCAGCCATCACCCAGGTCATGCTGCTGGCCAATCCAATGAAGGTAAGCATGGGACAATCCACCTAGGGTGCCACTGGCCCAGATTAGAACACAGGGAGTACCTTCTGAGACTCTGTCAGGAGGTCCTGGCATGACCTGTAGCAGTAACCCCTCTCTTATCCCAGGTTAAGGGACTGAGCATGGGTAGACATGGTGGTGCAAATGCATCCCTCAAGCAGAGTCATGGGTGTGACAGGGGGACAGTGTCTTGGAGAGGGAACTCCTGGACTGATTCTCATCTGCAGCCTTCATATTACAGGAAAAGGTGCGGCTTCGGTATAAATTGACCTTTGCTCTGGGGGAGCAGCTGAGCACAGAACTGGGTGAAGTGGACCAGTTTCCTCCTGTGGAACAGTGGGGGAACCTATGACCCCAGCAAATGCTGCCATCTCTACTTGGAAGGCAGGCAGCCCTGAGACAGGCTCTGGCTAGTCCAGCCACTGTACACCCTGGATAGTGTTTACAGCTTGGTGTGGATCAGGGCCCTGGACACTTCTGTCAGGAACCAAGCTGCTGCTTTGGTCATCTCTTCCTGGGCCCCTAAAAGGACCTGTTTTATCTACCTGTGTGACTTGAAGTAGCTGTACTGTGTGGGTGGGGAGTTCCCTGTGGCTTCATTGGTCACTCTGGGATGGTGGACTCTGGGCGTGGAATAGGATTTCCCTTTTTTTTAACTGGCATTCCTTGATACCAGGAGAGGGCTCTGAACAGTGCCTCTCCAACCCCTTCAAGAACTACGTCTTTACGCCCCTGCTGCTCCTGAACTCAAGTGGGCAGCAGTGGCTCAGAGTGAGCCCTGTGGAGTACTGTAGTCTTCACTCTCTGCAAGCAGCAGCATCCTGCAGTGGCTAATGAGTGAGTGATGTGCTTACAGTGGCAGGTTGTGTCCTATGGACACCGTAGCGGGACAGGGAACTTGGCCTGATAGCTTCAACTAGGGACAGGAAGGAAGACAGAAGTGCCAGTGTTTCCCTTCAGAAGCAGGTACTGTGGCTTTCTGAGAAAGGCGTACCTCTTGCAGTGGGAATAGGCCATCCTCCTCACTACCTCTTGCTTGGCATGAAATAAACTGCTGTGCTCCCCATAAGCCTTTCAGGGGAAGACACCTCTTGCCACTCTGCATCCTGCTTTGGTTACTCCCTCTTCCTGCCACACAGAATGTGGTGTGGCACCTATGGCTGGACCCAGAAAGTCTCAGGGTCACACACATTGCACTAGACTTTTATGTCCTTTTGTGCTGCACCCAATACCCACTTTTCCCCAGCTAGAGAGGGGCACTGTCAGCGACATGTTGGGTCTGGATGTGATGAGATCTGTGCTTGAACTGAGTTACCAGACCCTATTGCTTCTGCAGTGCTGTGCCTCAGCTAGCATGACCCAGCGGCTCCAGGCCAGAGACTTTCAAGCCGATAGGGAACTCAGCTGCTGGAGGAGTTGGGAAAGGGTCAGCAGCAGTCCACTGTGCTCAGCTGTCTGTATGATGTGTTCCCACGACATCTTTGAGCATCCTTGCTCTGTCTAGAGGTCATCTGTCCTTAGCTAGCAGGTTTTACAGTTTCCTTAAGTCAAAAAAAAAAAAAGAATCATTTTCACTAATGATGGAATAAATCCAAGAGCTCTCCAGAGCCTGGTTGCTTCGGTGCTGGAGCATCTATGGGATTACTATATCACTACAGTCTTTAAATAGTTCAATTATGAGTGTCACTACTACTGAGGTCACTGCTTCAGTCAACAGCTGTACTGGATGTACCACATCCTGCCCTTGTTTTGCTGCATGTGAAATAAAACCCTTTTACCCTGCTTGGCATCTTTTAATACAGAGCACAGTGACAGAGCACCATGCATGGATTCCAGATAGGCTTCTGAAGCCTTTTGTTGAAAGATAACCAAAGAAATCAGATGAAGGGTGTTCCAAGGTCATTGGCTGAGTAAGGCCTCCAGAAACGAAAGCTGCCAACTCCATTTGGGCAGGATTACTCCCCTTGTACCAGTGCTGTGGGTCCCTGGCTTCTCTAATGAGATGGAGTAGGGCCATTCTCTATCAGTGAGCTCATAAGCCAGGAGTGGAAACATCCATCTCAAAAACAAATATTGTTCATTTTGCCATGTCAGGACAGACAATTTAAAAACATCCTTGGTTGGATTAATAACTGGTCTTAATATTTGCAAAACAATTTATTCCTTTAAAATCTATTTACATTCCATACAAAGTTAGTATATTGTGACTGTCCTTAGTTTCTCTCAGGAACCCTCCAGTGAGCCTTCCCTTATAATTGCTCGAGCGAGATTCCGAGCTAGAGCTAGCCTCAGCATCTCCACCTTGGTGGTCTCTATGTCGTCATCCTAAAGAGCAGAAAAGCAGTGTAAGGGGCAACAGGCAGCACTCCAGGAGACCACAGAACAATCACAAGTTCAGACTAAGGCCAGCACAGCATACTCTGCAGTGGGATGCCTTGCTCTGTTACAGAACAGGTTAACAGCTAAAAGGCATGAAAGAGGCTAATGTTTCAGGATCGCAAATAATGGAAGGAAATCACGAGACAGAAATCTTTCCCCAATTTAACACGGAATCGTCTTCCCAGGAGTTAAAATGACCTGTAATCGCTGGGTGTCAGGCTCACCACACTCTTGCCTCCCCGAGGCCAAGTCTTCCAGGCATCGCATCAGCTCATATGTCTGCTCTGCTGAAAAAATCACCTAGAGGAAAGAGGCTGCTTCACTTAGCTGCTCCACAGGCATAGCCTGTGTTAAGTCTAGGCATGGGTCCGAAGTCTTTGGGAAGAAATATTTGCATACAGAGCCCTGGGCTGCTGGTGTACTAGTCTCACATTCATCCTTCTAGTGAGGCTCAACACTTGGTAGATGGCATCTTCCAGCTGTTCCTAAATGAATACTGGATTGTCACTTGAGCCTTGTACACACAGTACTACTTAGGAGGCATATATGAGCTTCTGTATGGCTACAGAGCCCAGCTGAGGAAGACCACCAAAGGCACAGAATAGACAATGAAGTCTTACCTGCTTCTGTTCCAAAAGAGGAAGGGCATCTGTGAGCAGAGTCATCCAGAAAGAACGGGGTGCAATCTGAGAGGTCATGAGGGACAGCAGAAGAAAAGCAGCGTCACCAAAGCGCTTCTCCCCATACAGCCTGTGGAACTCCCGGTACTTTCCTGTGGAGGGGTGTGAGTTCACCTGAAAATTCTTCTCTACTTACCTGATAATTAGAAAAGCTATCCTGGCTTTAAACTAGGAGAACTCTATATACCTGGAAATGTTTCTAGAACAGTCTCAAGTTCACAAAGAAATGAAATATAGGATTCAAAATCTTTATGAGCACCAAATCTGGGGAAATCTCAGTAGTGCAGGAGACTGTAAGAGATCAGTTAAAGTGCTGGAAAGATGGTTCTGTTAATCATTCTTGCAGAGACGACCTGGATTCAATGCCCAACACCCACATGCCAGCTCACAACCTACTAACTCCAGTCCCATGGGACCCACTACTGGCTTCTGCAAACACCATGCTGATATGTGGTGAGCACCCATACACAAAACAGAAGTTTAAGATTAAAATACTCCATGAACCCTGGTGATATACATGAGGTAGAGGGAGGCATTAATCTCTTCCTGCAGTGAACTACCAGTTCACACAAGCAATGAAAAAGTCTCTGGTGGGAGCATGATGGGACACGGGACATGGAAACCATGCCCATAATCCCAGCCTTGGAGAGGTAAGGCAAACAGACTTCTCTCTGTTAGAGGCTAGCCTGGTCCACAAAGATTTCCAGGGCAGCCAGAGGTACATAGTGCAACCCTGTCTTCAAAAATGAATACAAAAAGTGTATATAAAATGTGTCATTTTCTCATGCTATTTCATTTCCCTAATTTCGGAATTTTTGAGAAATAAAATGTTACAAAACTATGCAAAGGCTAACACATGCAGGGGCATCTGATGGAGATGGAGATCTTCCATCTCCCCAGAGTCCACTCTGGTATACCTAGGGGAAAGAATGTGGAGACTCACCCAGAAATGTCAGTCGGTCACTGAGCATCATGGCTGGCCCCAGATTGTCAATGAGATCCAAGTCAGAAAAGCAGCCTCTTTCACAGTAGTCCCGGAGGAATCTGCGGGGCCCAACCCAAAGGTTAGAGCAGCAACATTAGGCCTTCCTCAAGCTCTAGCCAAACACAAAGCTTCACCTACCTGTCGGATACGAGTGTGGCAAACGCAGCATCTTTGGCGCGGATGCTCCAAGAGAGGGCTGAGCCCAAGCGGTTATTGCGGACAGCCTTCATGGCCAAGATCTTACAGATGCTTCGAACTTTGCAGGAGAAAAGACAAAGGCAAAGGCTTACACCTTATGATCCCTCCTGTGAAAGCCCTGTGGGGACAGGCTTGGCCTTCCTACAGCCTCACTACAATCTAAAGGATTCATTATACAGCTAGGTGAGAAAACCAGAAACTTCGGTTTATTCTTTTGTTTTCCTTCGCTCATACCACAGATGACCCACTCACTAGACTGGGTTTCTGAGTGTTTGTCCTTGGGTGGCAAAAAAAGGTCTCTGTTTTCCTCCACATTAATAGTCCTACCATTATCTGTCCTGGGACCACAAAAACCTCATCTTCCTTTTTTTAGATCTTGAACACCATGGGCTTCTAAGAATGGTTTAAGTGTGCAAGTGTCTCTTAGCAGTAGAGGGAGGATGAGTACAAAGCTGTTGACACCTATTCCTGTTGCTCTGTGCTCCTGCCAAGCCTCCCCACTGGTCCAGGCTTTGCTGGTAGCAACCTCCCACCTACATAGGACTCTCAACTCTGACCACAGGCTCTGAGAACCTAAAAGTCAAAGGGCCTGATTTTTCTATGTTTTAATGGCCAACCCCGGCTCTTCTGTCCCTCGCTGATGATGTCTTGGCATGTATTGTACATTGTCTCTCCAGGGTGCAGAAGCTGTCACAGAGTAAGTAAGCACTGCTCAGCCTAGGGATGCCCTGACAGCCCAGAAGACAGGCTGGGGGAAGTGCCTTATCACCTTGTTCAGTCATCTGCCGCTGCTCACAAATCCTCAGCACCTTCAATGCTTTCTGCTCTGTGTTGAGAGGAATCCGCTCAATGTGCAGCTCCAAGGAAACTCGGCCTAGCTCCGGGCAGTAATCAAAGTAATCCACCCCCAGCTGCCACAGGCTAAGGTGGAAGAAATGCACATATTGAGAGGCTACATAGGCTGCCCTATGGCCCTGGGCATTGCTACCCGATGCTCATCCTCCTGACCTCTGAGCCCTCAGAACCAGCATAGAACAGTGAAGCTTCCCGGCATGCACAAGGTCAGTACCATTTTGGGGGCCTTCCTACCTGTGATGAGCAAACAATCCTGAGGCGTATTCAAGCAGGAGGAATTCTCTCATGTTAGAACCAAAACTGGGGGGAAAAAAACACAGGACTGCAAGCCTGCCCACTCTGTGGCTCCTGCAACCTACATGCTCCTGTTCTACTGGCCACCCCCTCAAAGGCTTGATGATGTAAGAAAGGGTCAGTGCATGTGGCCAACTTACTAGAGATTGTGTGACTGGAGGAGTCTGCAGTGATCCAAAAGGTCTGTGAGGTGAGCTACAAACCACCAGTTGCTCAGGGCAATGCTGCAAATCCAGACACCAAGGCAAAAAGGTCAGGGGAAGGCAAAGAAGCCAGCATCACATGACTGAGATGAGTAGAAAACCCACACACATCCTATGCTTTTAGAAGACTGGAGGTTGAACAGAGAAATGGTTGAGGGAAAAGGGACATGATGGCAAACATGATGACCTGAGTTTGACCCCCAGACCCTAGATAATAGAACCAACTCTCAAGAGTTGTTCTTAGATCTCTACTGGCAACAAAAGGGCACGAATGAACACACACACAATTAAAACAAAAAAGGCAAATGTGGCACACATGTAATCTTGATTCCTAGAAAGGAGAGGCAGTAAGATCAAGAGTTCAAGGCTAACCTTAATTAGGTATCAAGTACAACTTCTGTCTGAACTACAATGAGACCCCCTCAAAAACCTCACATGGCAGCAGGAAGGAAACCCTTCCCATTGCCCAGATCAATGTTAATAAATCCCGGCAGGGAACTCAGCACTAAGCCAGGCTATCTGCTGCCGCTCTCCCTTCCTCTGGTCTCAGCAGGCTGCAACAGACTTCTCAATAGGATACAAAGAGCCAGAAGCTTTAATACTACATATGGAGAGTCTTGGAAGACTTCCCATTTGTTTGAGACTATGTAGCCCTGCACCGACCCAGAATTCCCAGACTCCCCTGCCTCTGCTTCCCTAGTGCTAGGATTGAAGGCATGTGCTACCTCACCAAGCAAAGTTTTAGTTTTCTGAAGCAAAGCTTCATGTAACTAGGGAATCAAACTCACTGGAGCCAAGAGTGAACCTGAACTTCCAACCCTCCTGTCTCCACTTCCCGAGGGGATAGACTACAGCACCAGACAGGAAGGCCGACTTTGATTTGTTCTGCTGGACACTCCCTACCTCAGTTAAGGTTCACTGCAATGGGAACACACTCTGGGAGAGAGCTGTCAATCCCAGGGATGACAGTTTGACAGCCCAACTCACTAAAAGTAAACTGTTGGGAAGCACTCTCCTCTGAAGCGGCTGCATGCTCACTAGGTGCCTACTAATAAGTTCACCAGTACTAGATTTTTTTTAAACATTTATCTGGGAGTCTGAGTACAAGTGCATACAAGTACACACCAAGAGCCACAGCATACATGTGGAAGTCAAAGGACAATTTTCTGAAGTCAGTTCTTTCTACCACGTGCTTTCCTGTTATCAAACTTCTCGGGCTTGGTGTGAAACATGTTTTGCCTGCTAAATGATTTCTCATGCCCTTTATACATTTTCTTTTCTTTCCTTTCTTTTTTTGAAGATAGGATTTCACACAGCCCAGGCTATTCTTGAACTTTTGATATAGTAGAGGCTGGCCTTTGAGCTCCTGATCCTTCACTCCCCAGCCGTACAGGTGAGGATTATTATAAACATTAGCTACCAAGCCTGGCTATTCCCTATCAGAGTCATTTCCTGCAATGCTAGCTTGCATATCCCTGAAATGTAAACAAGTATAAATAAGGCAGCTCTCACACTCCAGTGAAATTCCTCAGAAGAAGCCATTGTTTGTTTGCACACAGTCAGGTAGGAGTCCTCATTGTGGCTATGAGGACAGTGATAGATAGATAGGCCTTTAGGAGGTGATGATTCCTCCCTCACAAATAAAATGCAGTGAATTTACAAAGGAACCTAATAAGCTATGTCCCCAGTCTCTCCCTTTCCACCAGTTGAGGTAGGGCATTCCTCCCCTCTGGCTCAAACCTGTAATCATAATCCTAGCACTCGGAAGGCTGAGGCAGCATTGCTGGCCTGTCTGGCTTCACGGTGAACTCCTTTACAGCTAAGCGATGGCAAGAGACTGTCGCACAAAACCAACCAGGTGTTATCACTACAGAAGAGCACAACCATCACAAGAAAACGTGTCTCCCAGCCTTCACTTTAGACTTTCAGCCTCTAGAATGATGAAAGTTTCTATTCTACAAAAAGTGCAAATCAGCAGACCTACAGAAACACAGGTAAAAAGGCAGGCAGGTGCTCCCTACCCATAATCCCTGAAGATTTTTTTGAAATTTCAAGGCCAACCTGGGCTACAGAGTCAGTACCAAGCTAGCCCAAAAACACAAAACAGGTTGGGGAGATAGTTGGTGCATAAGGATGCTTGCTCTGCAAGCATGAGGGATCACACCAGGAAACAGGCCGGGAGAGCGTGGGTGCTCCCACAGGGCACTGAGGACTGGACAGAGGGAGAGCCTCTCACAAGGCACATTAACCACAGACACACAGCACTTATCTAAAAACAAAACAGGACAAACAAGCCCTACACATGAAAAGTAACAAAAGCCAGGAAAGGAAGTGAAAGGGACCGTAAGAAGAACAAGGCCATGTGGAAGGGGATGAGATGGCTGCAGTGTTTAAGGACAGAACTGGACCCTGAAAACAGTGCAAAGGAGCCAGTGTGCTGAGCACGCCTTTAATCTCAACACAGGAGGCAGAAGCAGGCAGAAGCAGGCAGAAGCAGGCAGAATTGGAGGTCAGCCTGGTCTACAGAGAAAGTTCTAGGACAGTCAGAGGTACAGAGACCATGTCAAATAAAGTTAAAGTGAGGGTGTCCTACCTGCACTCCTTGATCACTTGGTGAATGTCAAACTCAAAGGCCGCCATCAAGATGTTGTCCAGTGGCTCTGGACTGCTCTCACCTCCAAGAAACAGGTCCAGGCTAGACTGTGGAAAGGGGACACCTAGTCAGTGTCCAGGATGGAAGCAGAGACTTGAGGGGGAAGGAATGGCAAGACTGCTGTTGTGTGGAGTCTGGAGAGGAGTTCCTTCCCAAAGGACTGAAGTCAGAGTCTTCCTGTTGCATGAAGGCCACACCGAGAAGTCCCACACACTGCCACTCACCTGGGCATAGAAGTGCAGGTCAATGGGTTTCACTGTGGGGTTAGAATACAGCAGCCTAGTCACTAAGAAATGGTACCAGTTGCTCAGAAGCTCCTTCTGCTCCAACAAGGTGGCTTCATCACCCAGCATGATCTGAAAAGAGACAGTCTCTGAGCTCTGCTCTCACAGGGAGGTTTCCTGTAACTCATCTGGGGCCATAGGTCTCAATTAGAAGTGCAAAGTTCCCTCTTTCACAGCCAAGTGACTTAACAGCCCTCTCCAAGGAGATGTCTTGATGCCTAGGATCCCAGGGTCCCAGGGCAGGTCCCCAGCCCTGACTGTCCCACACCTTGCAGAGAGACTCCAGATGAGGGTTGGCTGCAAACGTGTTGTCTTGCAAGTGTCGCTCGCACTCTTCACGCCAGTGCTGCCACTTCAGCTCCAACTCTGTCAGTGTCTGAGTGTTGCCAGGCTGGGGGACAGGCCAGCTGTGAGACTCTGAGCTCCCAGACCCACCCGCTCCCTGATCCCTACTTCCCAAGACCAGGAAGGTAAGGCAGCTCCTACATACACTAAGAATGGGCATTGTCCTCATCAGATCCCCAAGGACTCGGCACATGCCTACAGAAGAGGGGTTGGCATCAGCTTCTTTGGATAGCATTTGTCGTGCTTCATCCAGCCGGCCCTGGAGCACCAAAACAGTCACCTGCAAAGAGACATGGGACCATGAGCCTCAGGAGAAGGCTCCGCACGGGAAGTGCTGACTTCTCCAGGCGGCCTTGACCGTAAGTCAGCAGGAACACCTCCCTTCTAGCACTGACTCCCAGTGCTGCGCCTATGCTGCCTGGTTTGATGTCAGCTCGTCACAACCTACAGTCAATTAGACAGGAACCTCAACTAAAAAAATGTCTCAGTAAGAGCAGGCTGTACACAAGCTCGTAGAGCATTTTCTTAATTAGTGATTGAAGGAAAGGGCCCAGCCCATTGTGAGTGATGTCATCCCAGGACTGGAGGTCCTGGGTTCTTTCAGAAAGCAAGCTGAGCAAGCTATGAGGAGCAAGCCAGTAAGCAGCATCCTCCATGTCCTCTGCATCAGCTCCTGCCTCAAGGTTCCTGCTCTGACTTCCTTCAATGATAAACAACTAACCATTTCCTCCCAAACTTGCTTTGGTCCTGGTGTTTATCACAGTAATAGAAACACTAAAAGCTGGGCAATGGTGGTATATGCCTTTAATCTCAGCACTTGGGAGGCAGATGCAGGTGGGTCTCTATAAATTCAGGGCCAGCCTGGTCTTCCAGAATAGCCAAGGCTACACAGAGAAACCCTGTCTAAAAAAAAAAAAAAAAAATTTGTTTCTATATATATGTATGTAGCTGGGAAGGGTCGGGAGAGGGCATCTACACATGAGTACAAGTTACTGCAAAGGCCAAAGGAGCTGAACTTACAACCACGCCAACATAGGTGGTGATCAACTAAACTTGGGGCCTTTGCAAGAGCAGCCAGTACATGCTCTTGATCGCTGAACAACATGTCCAACCCCAAAATTCATCATGAACATATATAAAGTGGCCAAAAAACTTTCAATGGAAAAGAACAACTCAGGGCTGGGAGATGACTCAGTCAGGAAAGCTGAACTCTTGCAAGCTCAAGGACCTGAGGTCTACCCGAAGACCAGTGTGAACATGCTAGTTGTGGGGTACACAGCTGTAATTCCAGAACGGGGCAAACAGGACTCAGTACTGTCATGTAGGTCCACCCAGTAATGTGAAGAGATAAAAATACTTTTTGGGCTGGAGAGATGATTCAGAGGTTAAGAGCACTGACTGCTCTTCCAGAGGTCCTGAGTTCAATTCCCAGCAACCACATGGTGGCTCACAACCATCTGTAATGGGGTCTGATGCCTTCTTCTGGCATGCAGACATACATGCAAGGAGAACACTGTGTACAAAATAAATATTTGGAAAAAAAAAAAAAGAATACTTCTCACTCAGAGCAATCAAAGTAAAATTCATAGGGTTATGTAACTATGTACACAAGGGGAAAAATCTGTTCATCTATGTTTGGTCAGAAATAAAGCTCAGTGGCAGAAAGTCCACCTTAACAGACAAAACCCAAGTATAACACACATACACACAGACACACACAATCGCACACGCGCACACACACCTCTACTAAGAGCCAAACATGGTGGCTTACATATGTAATCCTAGTATTTGAGAAGCTGAGGAAGAAAAATTGCCATGAATGGCCGGCATGGTGTGAAACGTTATCTCAAACACCAGAAACTAACACAAGCAAACAAACAAGTGAACACAGGCAATCCCCAGGGGCCTCCTGTAAGCAGAAACACACACCAAACAATGCTATGGGCTGGGCCTAGATGTCACTCAGAGGTAAAAGCCTCCACCAGGTCCTGGTCATCCCCAGCATCACATAAAACATAAAATGATGGCAAGTGCTTCTAAGCACAAAGATCAGAAACTCAAGCTCATGCTTGGCTTAACAGCAGTCAAGCCCATAAGAGTTCCAGTCTCAAAAAAAACAAAAACAAAACAAAAAGGGGTAGATGGATGGCTCACTGGTTAAGTGTGTGCTCTGCCCTTGCAGGGTACCTCTTGAACCCCCTCTTTGGCCCACACAGCCAACTACCACACATATGGTTCACATACATAATATACATACATTCATAGAACTAAAAATACATTCACCTTTTTTTTTTTTTAACATTCATCTTTTTAGTTTGGTTGGTTGCTTTGTTGAGACAGGGTCTCTCTGTGTAGCCCTGGCTATCCTGGAATCCCTCTGTAGAACAAGCTGACCTTGAACTCAGAGATCCACCTGAGTTCTGGGATTAAAAGCGAGTACCACCATCACTGGAAACTGATTGATCTTTACAATATAAAAAACCAAAGGTTGGTATGTACAGTGCTGGCTGAGACATGATCTCACAATATTGCCCAGGCTATCCCCGACCCCTGAGTTCAAGTGGTACTCCTACCTCAACCACCAAATGATTGCAACCAGAAGTATGTGCTGCCACCTGCCCCAGTTGTTAACACTGTGACCAGGGCCTTGGGGGGGGGGGGCCCTCAGGAACAGAAGAGAGCTTTCCCACCATGCTAAGCACTTGCCTATATTTCTAAGGTCCTGAGTGCAGTCCCCAGCACTCCCAGCACAGGGTGACCAGAGGCTCAGTGGAACCCGACTACGTGCAGGGGCTCAGTGTGTAGCAGTTTGCTTCAGGGCCGCTCTAATGCCCATAAACAGTGAGCTGATTATACAAGTGAATTTATATAAAACATACAAAAACTGCCACTCCCTTACATCACCTGCGCGTATGTACTCAAACCCCCAAGTGTCTCCTCTGATAGACTGCCCTCCTTCAATTCCAGACTCATATCTCCAACAACCTAGTCAGCATGTAAACTTTGGATTGGAGGAAGTGTCTACACAGCATTCCCTGTCCTTCACCAGATGCACACACCGACGCACCTCTGTCTCACACCCCCCTTGCCAACTCCCTTCTTGTTGTGGTGGTGGGAACCAAACACAGGGACTAGCGCATGCTGGGCCAGTTCTCTCTCTACTACTAAACCCCATCTCCAGTCCCCCTGACCACTTTATGTTTTGAAAGAGTCTCCCTATACTGCCTCTGAAAATACAAGGTAACAAAGATCTACATACCAAGACCCTTCTCAAGACTAAAAGGAAAGCCAGGCACAGTATGCATTCAGGAGGCAGGACCATGAAGCCAGTCTACCTTAGAAAGGACCTCCAGGCCAGCAGGGCTACATAGTAAGACCTTGTCTCAAAAAGCAAACCAAAGCTAGTTTCAGGACAACCAGGGCTACACAGAGATACCCTGTCCCTGTCTCAAGGGGGAAGAAAAATGGGGCAGCGGTGGCCACACCTTTAATCCCAGCAGTTAGGAGGCAGAAGCAGGTGGATCTCTATGGGTTCAAAGCCAGCCTGGTAGGACAGACAAGCCTACATAAAGAAACTCTGAATTAAAATACATAAATAAATTCAACAAAAGAAGCCAACAAAGTAACCAAAAAGGATACTTTCTCTTCTTGTGGCGCTGCAGATCTTGGTGTCCCAGATGCTGTCTATGCAGGCCCTCACTACAAGTCCCCCTCAAGCCCCTTTGTCAGTGCACCTCAAACCTTCCTAAAGCCCAGACCCTTGAATACAGCTCCTGCTGTGGTAACTTCCAGTTGTGGAATGATTTCATGCTACCGTCATGAATAGTAATGTAAGTATCTGACATGAGAACCCCCTGGGGGCCATGAGCCACAGGTGGTTAACGGTCGCCCTAGAGTACTCTCTCTCCTACCTCAGACCACTTGTGCACCCCACCCCTACCTCAGCCCCCATCAACCACTTAGCAACTTCCTACCTCCTCTTCCTCAGATCTACAAACAAAACCTTCCTTTTCCGATGGCAAGTTTACCAAGCATTACTCTCCATGCTAAAGTAGTTCAACTGCTCTGAAGCAGAGAAGCAAATACGCAAAACCTACTCCACAATCATAAACTCAGAGGGCCGAGCCAAGGCTGGAGCAGGAGGTCCTCCCACTCAGCTGACCGCAGTCCACACACACTCACCAAGTTCCAGAAGCTCTCATGCTTGCTCGGGTTGTCACTGCCCAGGACATCTGCCGACAAACTGTCCACCTCACATACATGTAGTCGGACCCAGTCGAGAAGATGAAGGAGGAGAGGGCCAGCTGAGGAGAGACATGTCACACAAAGACCCCAGCTTCATCTGCAGCATGTTCCACTCTACCCAAAGTACAGAGCCTGAAGTGGCTTTAAACCAGAAGACCTGACTGGAGAGAGGTTGATTCCCTGCAACTACGAAACAGAGGATGACAGGGACCCTGTGATGCTATGACAGAGTTAGCCTGGGCTCACTGAGGCTACATGAAACAAACAAACAAACAAATTGGAGTTACCTGGTGCTACCTCAATAAAAAGAATCTCACACAGGTTCCAAATGAGCTCCATGGCTGACAAAATGGAGACCTACGGAAGAAATGGAGACCAATTTTAACTGAAAATATTACTGAAATGTGAATGCAAAACAAAGAAACACAACAGAGTTACAACCCCGAGTCACCGATACTCCTACAGCAGGATTTCCACTAGGCAGCCCAAGAGAGGATTTCAGACAGGGAGATAAAAACATGCAGAATTTCATAATTCTAACACTGGTGATTTTATTTTAATGTGAATTAGAAAAGTAAACTAGCAGGCTGGACAGTGGTGGCACATGCCTTTAATCCCAGCACTTGGGAGGCAGAGGGAGGAGGATTTCTGAGTTTGAGGCCAGCCTGGTCTACAGAGTGAGTTCCAGGACAGCCAGGGCTACACAGAGAAACCCTGTCTCGAAAAACCAAAACAGAAAAAAAAAAAAGAAAGTAAACTAGCATAACACACGGATGCTCTTGATGAATTGTGGGTTAAGAAGGTGCCTCATTTGAGTAAAAGGAAAAGAAAATTTTGAGAAAATTTGTCAATTAAAAAAAAAGTAAAACAGCCAGGCAGTGGTGGTGCACGCCTTTAATACCAGCACTTGGGAGGCAGAGGCAGGCGGATTTCTGAGTTCGAGGCCAGCCTGATCTACAAAGTGAGTTCCAGGACAGCCAAGAGTACACAGAGAAACCCTGTTTCGGGAAGGAAAAAAAAAAAAAAAAAAAGTAAAACAAAATTGTCAAGTTGGAACCAGGATAGTGGCCCACACACCGGTAAACCTGCCACCCAAGAGACCTAAGCAGGAGTACCAACAGTTCCATGCCTGCCTGGCCTAGAATCCCAGCCCTTGGAATGTAGGGGATCAGGACTTTCAGGCCAGCCTGAACTATATGAGATCCTATTTAAAAAAGAAAGGAAGGGAGGGAGGGACTGAGGGAGGGAGGCAGTCCAGGCAGTTAGTCAGTCGGTCTGTGGGCCCTTATGCCAAGGACTGAAGCTTGAGAGAGGCTATGAAAGGCTGAGTCCACATGCTGAAGACGTCTGTAGTGAAGAGCACTGGCTGCTCTGGCAAAAGACCTTGGTTTGATTTCCAACACCCAAATGGTAGCTAACAACTATCTGTTACTCCAGTTCCAAAGGGTCTGACACTTGCTGCTGACCTCCTGCAAGAATAGCACACACACACAACACACAGACAAGCAGTCAAAACACCCATACACATAAAAAAAAAATTAAATGTAAAAAAGAAAAAAAAAAAAAAGAATTCGAGGCTAGCCTGGTCTACCGAGTGAGTTCCAGGACAGCCAGGGCTACACAGACAAACCCTGTCTCGAAAAACCAAACCAAAAAAAAAAAAAAAGAAAGAAAGAAAAGAAAAAAAGAAAAAAAAATCAAAGACCAGGGCCAAGTATGGCAGCTCACAATGTAAACCCAGAATTCGGGCTTCTACAACAGAAATCAACACAAGACCATGGCCAGCTTGTGCTATAGAGTGAGACCCTGCCTCCAAAACAACAGACGGCAGGAGAGATGGCTCCGTAGTTAACAGACTCTGCTGTGCAAGCATGAGGGGCAGGGTTTGGATCGCAGCACACAAACAAGCTGGAGCCCTGAGCACATCTGAGGCCTCAGCTACAAAGGCAACAGAGAAAGGAAGGTCACGGCGGCTTGCTGGTGTCCAGCAACAGCGAAAAAACACAGACCCCAGGTTCTTCAAGGAGAAAGAGAGTGACAATGGACATCCAATGTCCTCTTCTGTCCATGCACAGGTGCACTTGTACGAATGTACACACAATAAAAATTTGTTATAAAAGGAGACATGTCGGCTGAGGGTATAGCTCAGCAACAGTGCACACACTTAGCATGCCTACAATACCAAGACGAGACACTGCAACAACGGAAAGAGCAAAGCCGGATATAAGATGCTCACACCTAGGCTGAAAATGGGGGCTCCTGGCTGCCTGGCCAGCTAAACTTTTGACATTGTAAAACATCATTAACATCTCCAAACTTCATGCTTGACCATAGAGAGGATCTGTTATAAGCATATCTGTCAATTAAGAAAAAAAGCTGGTCTGGAGAGCTGGCTCAGCGGTTAAGAGCACTGACTGCTCTGCCAGAGATCCTGAGTTCAATTCCCAGCAACCACATGGTGGCTCACAACCATCTGTAATAGGATCTGATGCCCTCTTCTGGTGTGTCTGAAAACAGCTACAGTATACTCACATAAAATAAATAAATTTTTTGAAAAAAAAAAAAGTTCCCATCTAAGATAAAGGAGACCTGGACCTTGCCTTTAGGAGGACAAACATCCCCCACCCCATGTCACCCCCCTTCAGTTCAGTCATCATCACCCCTTGTTCCAAGGGCAAAGCACACACGGCACCAATCAGAGACAGCATCCTTCCCCTATCCATCATTTAGAGAAGCACTGGGATCCTGCTGAGGCAATGTTACCTTCTAGTCCTGCTGAATTACAACCACTTGCTGCTCAGCAAAACTGTTGAGTTCATGAGACTAAGCAGCAGTCCTAAAAGCTCAGTTCTCCATCTCACATGACAACTCAGAAACACCAAATGTTAGGACTCATCTTTTTCACAGGAAATGAAAACCCAGGATTTATCAAGTAGATCCTGTGTTCTCATGGGCTAGACCTTGAAGGGAAGACCTACACTTTCAAAGTCATACTTCCCATCCCACAGAGCTGCTGATCTACCTGGAAAGGAGAACCCTCCTGCAACAGGGACCACAAAGCCACCCCAGGCACAAAGGATACAAAAAGACACAATGCTGCCAATACAATGAGAGCAATTACCCCTTACCTGGCTGCTGAACTGCCGGCCACTGGATGGGTCTTTAGCAGCAACTAGTAGAATATAAAACACCTTGAGTCAATCACCCTGAACTGATGTATTCAATCTCCTATGCCCTCAGAATCCCTGTACGGATTCTGCCTTTGTTTCTTTTACCACCCAGCCATTTTCATGGGAAACCCTTATGTATCACACATCAAAACAAGGCCCTATTATGAACTGCACAGCAGCCTCCTTAAAGGCCTCTGGAGAAAGCAGCACCAGATAACGTACTTCAAATACACACAGGATCCTTACTTGCAACCTGGTGCATTTCTTCCATACAGGCCCGTATGACCGACCGGTAATTTTTACTCACTCGAACCAATCTACAAAACAATGAAATGACATACAAGATGACATGGGACCATATCTTGATGCTAAAACGAGAGGAATCAAGACAGGAGAGGGCCAGGCTGCTCTTGCAGAAACAACCAGATTTGGTTCCCAACACCCACATCAAGTGGATCCCATCAATCTACAACACCAGTTCCAGCAGATCTGAAGGGAACTGGCCTCCAGTACATTTAAACTCATGTGGACACACCACACCAAACAATCAAATGGCTGGAGATTTGTCACAATGGTTTTAAGAGTATGTACTATTGTTGGAAATGACCAGAGTTCAGTTCCCAGCACCCATGACAGATGGCTCACAACTGGCTGTAACTCTGGTTCCAAGAAATCCAATGCCATCCATCTTCTGGCTTCCACAGGTACCTGCACTAATATGCACATATGCATACACAGTTAAAAATAAAATAAGTCTGGACTGCATAGATGGCTCAGGTTAAAAGCACTAGCTGTTGTAACCAAGCCTGTGGTATAATTTCTCAGTTGGTAATTGATATGGGAGGCAGCCCCCCTCGCTGGTGCTCCTGCTCCTGTAAGGAAGCAGCCTGAGCAAGCCTCGGGGAGTCAGGCACTGTGAGCACTCCCCCACGGCGTCTGCATCAATCTCTACTAAACTACAAGAGGGCCTGGCCCAGAGCCTGAGCTCCGTGCTCCCGAGCACTGAACCAAACAAGCATGGTAGTCTTGTCTGTAACCCTGAGCTTGAGAAGTGAAGGCAAGAGAACCAGAAACTCAAGAATACACACATAAATTTGAGTCTACACACAGCCTGAGCTACAGGAGTCAGTAGAGTGCATGAGAGGTGGAGGTGGATAAAACCCAGATTCACCCTCATCTGCTTACTGAGCTCAAGCAAAGGACACACACACACACACACACACCCAAAAAAAGTGAATAAATAAATAGGAAAGGAAAAACCCAACTCCTAGCCTGGAGGGCTGCCCAGTAACACGGCTCAGCAGCTGAGCAGTCACAGGCAGCTTGAGCCCTGCCACCTCAAAAGGAAGCAAGGAAACAATTCCTGATTCCTTGTCAAAAACACAAACTTGAGAAGCAATTACTTTTCATTTGCCTTGTCTGCTGACCCCTATACATATTTGTCTTGAGACAGGGTCTGGCTGGTGCAGCTCTGGGTGGCCTGGAACTCACTATGCTGACCACTAGCTCTTAAAGATCTGCCGGCCTCATTTTAACTCTTCCAAGAATAGATCTAATTCAGGGGACTCTGAATTAGCCTTCCTTTTACGGTATTTCTATTATGTTTATTTTGGTAGGTGGTGGTGTTCAAGGGACACACACAAATGAAGTAGGAATGCAAAACAAAGAGTTGACATATCAAGCCAGTAAGTCTTCCAACAGCATTTACACAATCCCAATTACATCCCAGGAAGATACATGGGAGAACAGGAATCCCGCCGCGCTCTGCCACTCAACAAGGGGAAGGATGCCCTCACAATGTCGTCACGGCTTCCCCACACGCCACTTACTGAGCTTTCCTGGATTTCCCAGACAGCTCTTCTTCAATTTTTTGCAGGCCAACAAAGATTCCATGGGATTCATTGAAGAGTTTTCTCAAAATCTGAGAGTAAACATCCAAATCCTTCCGTATGATGTAGATAAAGGGACAGCCCGGCACCGTCTCTGATTTGTCTGTAACAAAACAGGTAAAAAATTAACTTAACATCTATCATTTTCCCCAAAAGAGGAAACATCTCAGTATTTCCAATTCTTTAATTACAAAACTGGCTGAGCATGAGTGCACATGGCTACATATTCAGCAGGTGGAAGAATAAGACAGGAGAATTACAATTCAAGGGAAGACTAGTACACACAGTAATTCAAGCAAGCCAGATCTACATTGCAAGAAAAAGAGATTTTTTTCATCGGGTAGGGTAGACTGAGATTACAATACAGGCAGGCAACACAACAGAGATTCTTCTTTTTAGTGATATTGATGATCTAATTAAGGATGGTGCCCATGCTGAAGAAGTTTATCACCGGGCAACTGAGTGATAGTCTATGTCCCTAGCTTTTGAGAATGGGTCTGGCAACATATCCCAGGGCAGCCAAGAACTCTCTAGCCTCCGAATATTCCGAACAGTAGAAAACCTAGGATTGCAAGCGTTGCCTGAACCCAAGAGTTTGCCTTCAGCTGAGGCAGGAACACAGTCTGACTCATTTCTTTTTGTTTGTTTTTGTTTTGTTATTGGTTTCTCAAGACAAGGTTTCTCTGTATAGCCCTGGCAGACCCAGAACTCATTCTGTAGATCAGGCAGGCCTAGAAGTCACAGATCCAGCTGCCTCTGTCTCCTGAGTGCTGAGGTTAAAAAGCGTGCATCACCACAGCTGGGCTATATGGCTCATTTCTAAAGGTTAATTATAGGAAGGGAGCTGAAGAGATGGTTTGGTAACTAAGACCACTGGCTGAAATTTCATGCCTTTAATCCTAACACTCAGGAAGAAAGGGCAAGGAATTTCTGAGTTTGAGGCCAGCTTGGTCTACAGACTGAGTTCCAGGACAGCCAGGGCTACACAGAGAAACCCTGTCTCGAAAAACCACAACAAAAAAAAAAAAGAGAGAGAGAACCTAGGTTCAACTCCCAACATCCCGTATGGCAACTCACATAAATATATAGTTCTAGTTCCTAGAATCCAATGATCTCTTCTGGCCTCTGCAGCACCAAGCACAAAGTGATGCATAGATATGCATGCAGACAAAATACCCACACACAGACTATAAAATTACAAAACTACTTAATGTAAAGTGTTGTGCCTCACACCTCAAATCCCAGCATTTTGGAAATCCAGGGAGGAAGATGTAGAATTCAAACCTAATCCTAGATATGTTGGACAAAGACAAGCCCAGCAGGACTTCATAGGAGTAACTTGTCTCAAAATAACAAAAAATATAGCCGGGCCATGGTGGCACACCTTTAATCCCAGCACTTGGGAGGCAGAGGCAGGTGGATTTCTGAGTTCAAGATCAGCCTGGTCTACAGACTGTGTTCCAGGACAGCCAGGTCTACACAGAGAAACCCTGTCTCAAAAACAAAAAACAAAACAAAACAAAACAAAAAACTTAAAATAACAAACAACAAAGTTTCAAAAATAAAAATGTTGCCAAATAACTTCAGTTTCGTACCCCAGCGAGTCAACAAATGTTCAAGAAAAAAGTGAACAAGAACTACCTACCTGTTTTGTGGAAGGAAGTTTCACACAGGAGCATCTCCCCAGGGCCCCAGTCAAAACACATTTGCTTCTTCTTGGAATTCACACCTGGAATCCACTAAACATAAGGCATAGGAGCTGTGAGCTCCAGGAAGGGTTACAGTTTTTATACAACTTCCAAATGTAATAGCGGACACCACAGACCGGGCGGGCACCCTAAGTGGTATCCTATGGTTCTGTGCACATATCCAGACATATACACATACTTAAAAAATATTTTCTTAGCGCAAGCGGAATAAAGTACAAAGCGACAGAAACAGATAGTCTATAGTCTCCCGTGAGAAAAAAAATACGCATTTATTAAGCCTCGGGCCAGGATAGCAGGACAGGGAGAAGTCAACTAAGCTCTTGGAGCGACAGTGGGTGGGGCCTTACACCAAGCTCATTCTAACGTCCAAGGGGGAAAACTAGAGAAGCAGAGAGATTATAAAAACAAGGGATGATGCAGTGGGGCCTCCACGGCCCCGCCAGTATTCACATGACCTGAAGCCTAGGGACAACCACCGCCCTAACCTAGTTTCCAGTTAATCTGACATTGCGGATGGTGGCTACTGTGTCTAGGAAAGAAGCGTGCGTCCACATGTAGGGAGGCAAGCCTGAAGTGACCAAAGAAACGTAACCCTCACTGTGCGACAAAGCAAGCCTCTTTGAACGCTCTTACAGTTACTGCGGGCTCGCAGTCGAGCTCCTCCATTGCGCCGTATCCCCGGCGGCCGGTAACCTGCCGAGCTACCGCTTCTCTCGGCTCAGGCCTCCCGCTCACAGCCGGCTGCCAAAGAGGACCCCTCCGGGGCGGCTTCCGCAGCGCCTGCACACCTCAACACCTCAGAGCCCTTCGTCTCATTCAGATCCAGCCCTCTGCAGCTTTTCACACGTCTCCTACTATCCCAACCTAGACACCACCTCACGAAAACGGCGCCAGGGGGCACCGGTCCTCACGGAATATTCCCATTAGATCAGGCGGCGCCGCAGACAGTCCCGCACTAGGAAGGAGGAAAGATCCCGGAGATGGCGGGAGAGGCGGTGGCAGAAAGTGTGCGCATGCGCGGATGTGTGCTGGCGCATCTATTGGGACTGCAGATACTCTGCCTCCACAATCCTACCTTATTAGCGGTAGTTGTGATTCTTCCCTCCTGGCCTATGTTATTAGAATATCCTCAGTTCCTTTTCCGAACTCCGACCAGTATAACGCGCTTATTTTTTAATTAGTCACGGACGCTTTACATCCAAAAACAACGAGATTTCATCAACCTTTTATGTACTGGCAATTTTTCTTTCCTTAATATTTTTCTGAAATGCCGGGCGGTGGTGGCGCACGCCTTTAATCCCAGCACTTGGGAGGCAGAAGCAGGAGGACTTCTGAGTTCGAGGCTAGCCTGGTCTACCGAGTGATTTCCAGGACAGCCAGTGCTTTACAGCGAAACCATGCCTCGAAAAACAAACAAACAAACAAAACAAAAACAAACAAAAAAATTATTCTTAACTACCTCTACCATTGGTGGGCATACATGACTTGGAAGTAGAACTTGGTGGCATAAACCGGCAGTTGCAGCACTTGGGAAGTAGAGACTAGAAAAATAGGGAGTTCAGAGCCAACCTTAGCTATATATAGCAAGGTTGAGTTGATGTCAGGGCTAAGTGAGACCCAGTCTCAAAAAAACAAACTACCACAAGTCATTAAGGAAATAAAAATCTTTGACAAATTTTCATCGAAATCCTATTTACTGAAGTCAGTGATTTGTGGGGCTGGAATGTTGCCGCAGTGGTTAAGAGTATGTGCTTTTCTTCCCAGGAACCCGGATCAATTTAAAGCTCTCACATACATGTGGAACAATCCCAGGCAATCTGATGCCCTTTTCTGCCCTCTGTGGACACCAGGCACACATGTAGTACACAGACATGCAGATATGCATACAGGCAAAACACCAGTATATGTACAATAAAATAGGTTTTTTTTTTTTTTTTTTTTTTGGTTTTTCGAGACAGGGTTTCTCTGTGTAGTTCTGGCTGTCCTGGAACTCACTCTGTAGACCAGGCTGGCCTCAAACTCAGAAATCCGCCTGCCTCTGCCTCCCAAGTGCTGGGATTAAAGGTGTGCGCCACCACCGCCCGGCTCAATAAAATAATTTTTAAAAGATTAAATTTACACTTCAGTTAAACAGCGCGTAACATCTACCACAAGTCATCAGATCTTGTTGCCTTTCTCCAAAGTTTCATAGCAGCGTTATAACCACTACCATCAACAGTATGTTAAGAAATAAAGATCATTATTCATATCTTTTTGTTTGTTTTTGAGATAGAAGCTCACTCTGTAGACCAGACTGGCTTGGTCACAGAGATCAGGGTGCCTTGGTCACCCTAGTGCTGGAATTAAAGGTGACACCAGACACCATGCTTGACAATTTGGGTTTGTTGTTTTTTTGTTTTGTTTTTTTTTTTTCAGATTTAGTTTTTCAAGACAGGGTTTTTCGTTATAGTTTTGGCTGTCTTGGAACTTACTCTGTAGACCAAGCTGGCCTCAAAGTAAGAGATCTGCCTGCCTCTGCCTCTGGAGTGCTGGAATTAAAGATCTGTGCTACCACCACCCAGTAACAATATTTACTTATTTATTTGTTAGAATGATTTGTTTATTTTATGTATGTGAGTACACTGTCACTGTCTTCAGACACACCAAAAGAGACACATCAGATCCCATGACAGATAGTTGTGAGCCACCATGTGGTTGCTGGGAATTGAACTCAGGGCATCTGGATGAGTAGTCAGTGCTCTTAACCACTGACCCATTGTGGTTCAAAATTCTCTCAGAGCTCGGGCGGGGTCGGGGGCACGCCTGCGCCCCTCAACTGACTCCTTCCCGGGAACCGCGTTTGCAGAGGAGAGAGGGAGCCCCGGGGACTTGCTGGGACGGAGAGAGCGGGACCCAGCATGCCCCGCAGCCGCGGCTGAGTTCCTGGGGCAGCCTGAGAAGGCTCGGGTGCACAGACCACGCTGTTAGGGAGCTCAGGGAGCCCCCCCCCAACCACTGCAGCAGGGAGCCCAGGGAGGGCAGTGAAGGCTTTCCCCAACTTGAGTTTCCCACTTACACAAAGAGAGTCCAGAGTCCCAGGAGACATGTGGAATTGAAGACATGGAGATTTTATTGATCATGGTGATGTATCTGAATGGTGGTGCTCTCCCCCAAAATGCCATGAAGGGCTTCCTTATATTGGGGAGCGCGGGGGGGGGGAAGGAGGGGCTGGGGCATTTAGGTAATATGTAAATCTTGAGGCACAGACCTGTTTTTCCTCTACCTGAGCCTTACGTGACCCACTGCATTTGGGTCTCTGGGTTCTGGGGGCGTGGCCAAACACCCCAGGATTTCTACAGCCTCACAAGCCATCTCTCCTGCCCCCTTATTTTTGTTTTTCTGTTCATTGGTTTTTCTTTCATGATGTCCGTGTGAGGGTGTCAGAAGCCATGGATTTGGAGTTACAGACAGTTGTAAGCTGCCTTATGGACACTGATAATTGGACCCAGGTCCTTTGGAAGAACGGCCAGTACTCACAAGTGCTGGGCTATCTCTCTAGCTCCAACAATATTGGTTTTTTTTTCAATTTTATGCTTATGATTACACTGTAGGTATCTTCAGACACACAAGAAGAGGGCATTGGATCCCATTACAGATGGTTGTGAGCCACCACGTGGTTTCTGGGAACTGAACTCAGGACCTCTGGAAGAGGAGTCAGTCCTCTTAACTACTGAGCCATCTCTCCTGACTATCAAGAATTTTTTTTTTTTTTTTGTTTTTTGAGACAGGGTTTCTCTGTGCAGCCCTGGCTGTCCTGGAACTCACTCTGTAGACCAGGTTGGCCTCAGTCTTTCAAATTCTGGAATTTCAAGGAGGTGTCAACATACTCTGCTGATAACTTTTGAAAAAATATTTACTTATTTATTTTATATGAGTACAATGTACCTGTCTTCAGACACAGCGGAAGAGGGCACTGGATCCCATTACAGATGGTTCTGAGCCACCATGTGGTTGCTGGGAATTGAACTCAGGACTTCTGGAAGAGCAGTCAGTGCTCTTAACAGCTGAGCCATCTCTCCAGCCACTCTGCTGATATATTTTTCTTTTTAATAAGAGGAGAAAAATGAGCCAAAATTTATTTATTGATTTCTTTTTGTTGTTGTTGTTGGTTGTTTTTTTTTTTTTTTTGATACAGGGTTTCTCTGTATAGCCCTGGCTGTCCTGGAACTCACTCTGTAGACCAGGCTGGCCTCGAACTCAGAAATCCGCCTGCCTCTGCCTCCCAAGTGCTGGGATTAAAGGCGTGCGCCATCACTGCCCAGCTTGTTTATTCATTTCTTGCATTTGAAGTATTTCACAATAACATCCTTGGCCTGAGATTCTTTGCCATAGTCCAATCACTTTCCATGGTTTCCTATCTTGATTGATTTTATGGAGGCCTACCCATTCCCCTAGTTTCTTGTCGTTAACCTATATCCGGTTGATTTGGTGCTCAGCACAAAGTGCCCTCCACCAGCTTGACATACATGGGCTCATCACAGTCGGATGCAAGCACACAGAGATGGACTTGGCGCTTGTCTAAGGCTTTGGCAGCTTCGTGTATGCCATGTGCTAGGCCATCGTGGATGAGGGTGGTCTTCTGCACCTCTTGTAGAGCTGTGTTGACATCCACTAAGCCTCCAGCAGCTATGCCTTCCTCTGCCATGGCGGTGGGTTACAGGTGATGCCGAATCTTGAACGCACCCAAGCTTCTGCCTCAGCGCAACTTGGCAGCAGCAGGGGAAAAGCTCTGGTGATAATTTTTATTTAATTGTTCTCACTTTTATTAAAATAGTTGTTGGGAGGTGATGGTGCACACACCTGTAGTTCCAGCACTTAGGAGGCCGGTGCAGGCAGGTCTTTGACTTCCAGACAGCCTGGTCTACAGAGTGAGTTCCCAGTCAGCCAAGGCTACAGAGAAACCGTGTCTTGAGGAATTGTGTCTCAAAAAACCAAAAGCAAAATTTATGTTTTACATATGTGAGTGTTTGCCTGCATGTGTGTGTAACGTGGAGTCCTTAAGAGGCCACTGATTCCTTGAAACTAGAGTTACAGATGGGTGAGCCACCTTCTGGAGGCTGGAAATTGATCCTGTGTCATCCACAAAAGTAGCAAGAGCATCTGAGCCATCTCCAGCCATTTATTTGTTTATTTATTTTCGTGGATTTTTTTTTTTTTTGGTTTTTCGAGACAGGGTTTCTCTTATAGCCCAGGCTGTCCTGGAACTCACTCTGTAGACCAGGCTGGCCTCGAACTCAGAATCCGCCTGCCTCTGCCTCCCAAGTCTGTTTATTTATTTTCAAGTGTGAGTGTATACCAGCCTCACTTATAAATGTGTTCCATGTTAGCCAGAGAATATGTATCAAGGGAATGAGACAGAGACATGGTCAGAGTAGGACCCCAAAGTCCTCCTCTGGCCTCTGCACTGGTATAAATAGATAAATAAATAAATACATAAATAAATAAATAAATAAATAAATAGCTACCAGTACTTGTGTATACACCCTGAATAGCACTGGTGAGTAGATACACACACACACACACACACTCACACACATATCTTCTACAAAAAAAAACCCAAAAATAAAAAAACTCAGAAGTATTTTAGAGTCAGAGACAGTAGATCATATCTGTAAAAGAAATGCTCGGCAGGCTGAGACAGAGGAGAAGTGAAAGTTTGAAGTTAGTCTGGGTTACATAGTGAAGGCTGGGCTAATGACTGTTGTCTTCTCCCTTGCTGCAAATTATGCTACAGGAATCATAGATATATTTTGTCAAGGAGACTCTCTGATATAGCCCAGGCCGGCCTTGAGCTTATCATCCCTCTGCCTCAGAGATCCAAATGCTGGGATTATAAACACGAGCTACCAAGCTCAGCTAATCAGTATTTTTACTTGGAAAAAAAGTTTGGTTTTTTTTTTTTAACTCCTTAAAAAATATTCTTGAGCCGGGTGGTGGTGGCGCACGCCTTTAATCCCAGCACTTGGGAGGCAGAGGCAGGAGGATTTCTGAGTTCAAGAGTTCGAGGCTAGCCTGTTCTACAGAGTGAGTTCCAGGACACCCAGGGCTACACAGAGAAACCATTTCTCAAAAACAAACAAACAAAAAAAAATATATATATTCTTGAAGCCAGGCAGTGGTGGCACACACCTTTAATCCTAGCACTTGGGAGGCAGAGGCAGGAGGATTTCTGAGTTCGAGGCCAGCCTGGTCTATAGAGTGAGTTCCAGGATAGCCAGGGCTATACAGAGAAACCCTGTCTCGAAAAACCAAACCAAACCAAATAAATAAATAAATAAATAAATAAATAAATAAAACCTAAAATTAAAAATAAGCAAGCTGAACAAAGTTAATTGAATTTTTGGGTGTTTTGTTTTGTTTTTGAGTCAGGGTTCCTCTGTGTAGCCCCTGGCTGTCCTGGAACTCATTCTGTAGACCAGGCTGGCCTCAAACTCAAAAATCTGCCTGCTTCTGCCCTCTTAGTGCTGGGATTAAAGGAATAGGCCACCATCACCCAACTCAAAAAAAGATTTACTTGTTACTTTAATTTTTTTCAACCTGCCCTACTTGAATCATGGTGGGTATGTGTGTGTCTGTGTGTCTGTCTGTTTAAAACAAAAGAATAAAATGAAATTTTCTCAGTTATGCAGTATTGATACTTTGGACTGAATAGTTGTTTTTGTTGTCTTTGTTTTGTTTTTAAGACAGGAAATTCCTGTGTAGCCCTGGCTGGCCTGAAATTCACTGTGTAGACTGAGATTGCCTAGAACTCAAAAATTCAACTCCTTCTGCCTTCCTAGCCCTGAGATTAAAGAAATGAGCCACCACCACCCAACTCAAAAAAGATTTACTTTTTATGTTCTATGTATGTTTGGGCACCTGCATGTATGTATGTGCACAGCATGCTTGTCTGATTCTCAGACTGGAATTAGAGACACCCGGGAACCTTCTGATGCTGGTACGGCTGTCCTCAACCTCTGAGTCCTCTCTCCAGGTCCAGTGCTCCCTCAACCTCTGAGTCCTCTCTCCAGGTCCAGTACTCCCTCAACATCTGAGTCCTCTCCCCAGGTCCAGTGCTCCCTCACCTCCTTTTTTTTCCAGACAGGGTCTCTCTCTATATTTCAGGAACTCAATGGGTAGACTCAGTTAACCTTGAACTCACAGAGGTCCATTTCCCTTTCCCTTCCTTGTGCTGAGATTAAAGGTGTAGGGTACCTTGCCCAGTATGACCTTGAACTCTGTTTTTTGAGGGGGGATTGGTTTTGGTGTGTTGAAACAGTGTCTTTTGGGCTAGAGAGATGACTCTGATTAAGAGCACATATTGCACTTTCTGAGGACCTGAGTGTGATCCCTTGCACACCCACATCATATGGCTTACAACTGTCTGCAACCACAACTCTTTAGGGAATCTGACACCTTGGACCTCTGTGGGTACTTGTACTTATGTTCATACAGACACACACACACACACACACACACACACACACACACACACAGCCTCCTTAAAATAACAAAAGGAACTGGCCACAATGGCACAGGCCTTTGTGAGTTCAAGGCCACCCTTATCTACAAAGCAAGTCCAGGACAGCCAGGGCTGGTTACACTGAGGAATCCTGTCTTGAAAAACAAAACAAAAAAAAACAAAAAACAAAGAAAGAAAGAAAGAAAGAAAGAAAGAAAGAAAGGAAGGAAGGAAGGAAGAAAGAAAGAGAAAGGAAGGAAGGAAGGAAGGAAGGGAGGGAGAAAGAAAGAGAACGATATATATAGAGAGACAGAGATACAGATGGAGAGACAGAGAGAGACAGGGAGACAGAGAGACAAAGAGACAGAGAGAGACAGATGAGATAGACAGACAGACAGAGAGAGACAGAGACAGAGTCTTTCTACATAACCTTAGCTGTCCTGGACCTCACTGTGTAGAGAAGGCTGGCCTTGAACTCAGAGATCCAGATGCCTCTTCCTCCCCAGTGCTGGGATTAAAGGCGACCTTAAATCCTTGATCACACTCTGCAACTAGAAAGTCCTAGAATTACATGTATGCAGTCCACAGCCAGGTAGATTGTTTGACCGCCAGCCACATTTGATCCCTAGTCCCATTTTTGATTAGTTTTAGATTTACATTATTTTATGTGTATGTATGTTTTGCCTGCATGCATGTATGTGTACTATGTGTGTGCCTGGTGCCTTCCCAGACCCTAAGCAAATGTCAGATTCTTCAGAACTGGAGTTACAGATGCTTATCGGCACCAGAAAGGAAACCCAGACCCTCCTGTAGAGCAACAGACACTCTCAAATACAAATACAGAACCATCTCTCCAGTCTTCCTGTTTTGATTTTGTTGTTGATGTTGGTTTTTGTTTGTTTGTTTGGACTCAGGATTTCTCTGTGTAGCTCTGGCTGTCCTGGAACTCACTCTGTAGACCAGGCTGGCCTCGAACTCAGAAATTCACCTGCCTCTGCCTCCCAAGTGCTGGGATTAAAAAGAGGCAGCACGCCGGGCAGTGGTGGCACACGCCTTTAATCCCAGCACTTGGGAGGCAGAGGCAGGTGGATTTCTGAGTTCGAGGCCAGCCTGGTCTACAGAGTGAGTTCCAGGGCAGCCAGGGCTACACAGAGAAACCTTGTCTCGAAAACAAAAACAAAAGCCAAAAAAAAAAATAAAATAAAAAATAAAAACAAAACAATCCAGGGAACATGAAAAATTTCTCCCTTCTTTGATTCTTTTTCATAGCTCCAAGCCCTGTTTGTTTCTGTCTGGTCTCCATCCCCTCAGTGTATAAATGTTTGTAAGTTTGTAACAAGTTGGAGCCAGGTAGGAGCAGAAGATGCAGCTCACTCAATACACACACCCACACATACAACACACATACACACACATACACACACATACATACACATACATACACACACGCACACATACACACACTTACATACACATACACACACATACACACACACACGCACACATACACACACATACATACACATACACACACATACATACACACACGCACACATACACACACATACACACACATACACACACATACATACACACACACACACATTCACACACAGACATACACACACACATTCACACACACATGCACACACACACACACACATGCACACACACACATGCACACACACACACACACACACACACGGTTCCACTTCAGTATCTGCTCGCAGCCATACAAGAGTTATGTGCGATCATTTACCTGTGAATTTGACTGGAAATTCTAGTGTCCGAGTCTGTCATTGGGTATAGTTTAAAGTCTATATGATCTGCAGCCAGGTTTGGCTTTACACTTATAACAAAAGCCTTATAGTTAAAAATGTAGATGTCAGTGTAAACATATGATTGACTTTTTTTTTTTTTTTCTGAGGCAGGGTTTCTCTGTGTATCCTTAGCTGTCCTGGAACTCCTTCAGTTCCTCTGCTCCCCAGTGGTGTGAACAAGGCACACTCTGCAACCACCTGGCTGCTGATCCAGTTCTTGTTTAGGGGCTATATATATGTACATGCGTGTGTAACTCCAATTCAACTCCGTATGTGTGTATGTAAGTTATATTTAGCTCTGTGTGTATATGTACAGGTAATTTTGGATGCAATTTTCATCTGAAAATGTACACATCTACAAAAAACACAAATGTGTTTAAAGAGCAACCCTGTGGCTCTTCATCTCTCTCCGCTGGTGGCCTCACCAGGATGTAAATGGCCACATGGCTTGAAACCTGCCATGTGATTTCACCATTGGTCTTAGGGGTTTTACTCCTGTGAACAGACACCATGACTAAGGCAACTCTTATAAGGACTATTTTTTTGGTTTTTTTTTTGGGGTGTGTGTGTGTTTTTTTTTTTTTTTTTGGTTTTTCGAGACAGGGTTTCTCTGTGTAGCCCTGGCTGTCCTGGAACTCACTCTGTAGACCAGGCTGGCCTCGAACTCAGAAATCCACCTGCCTCTGCCTCCCAAGTGCTGGGATTAAAGGTGTGTGCCACCACTGCCCGGCTATAAGGACCTTTAATTGGGGCTGGCTTACAGGTTCAGAGGTTCAGTCTATAATCATCAAGGCAGGAACATGGCAACATCCAGGCAGGCGTGGTGCAGGAGGAGCTGAGAGTTCTACATCTTCATCTGAAGACTATTACGAGGAGACTGACTGACTTCCAGGCAGTTAGGACAAGGACCTTAACCCTAAGCCCACAGTGACACACTCACTCCAACAAGGTTATCCACCTCCTAATAGTGCTACTCCCTGGGCCAAGCATATACTCATGTACAAACCATCACATCGTCTTAAGATAACCATATGGTATAAATCTTCTCAATTCTACCAAACGCTTATTTTGTTATTGTATCTCCTTTTAGAACAGGAGAGCAACAAGTCTCAAATAGTTTAAGTTGGTACGGATTTTTGTATGGTTATATTTGTTACAACATCATTCCTTATACATGATTTAAATATGCTTTAAAATATTCTGTATATGATGATAAAATTTCAAGGTTATAAAAGTCTATTCAGGTTAACAAAAGCTAATTTGAGATGTATATCTAGGGTTGGAGAGATGGCTCAGCGGTTAAGAGCACTGACTGCTCTTCCAGAGGTTCTGAGTTCAATTCCCAGCAACCACGTGGTAGCTCACAACCATCTGTAATGGGATCTGATGCCCTCTTCTGGTGTGTCTGAAGACAGCAATGGTGAATACATAAATAAATAAATCTTCAAAAACTGCATGTCTAATTACTGATATCTTTGCTAATTGCTCAACACCAAGCTGCTAGGAAATTTAGATAAGTAACAGTATATGTTTTGTAAAGTATATTTGTTAATCAAGATCTATAAGGTCCTAGGATGAACTCAAGTTCACACTAATATTTGTATAGCTTCTCTGGCTTGTAAGCTTTAGCTGCTTGGATAAACTCAGCCATACAGAAACTACAATGGCCTACAATAGGGAAATACAATAGGGTCAGTGATGTCGCCAGTCTCTCCACAGACTGTCTCTATGATTAAAGCTTTATTCTGATACTAGAAGAGCTTGAGTCCAAAATCATGATTTTTTTGAGGCTCAAACCTAACAAGCTAAAACCGTAGTCCTGGTCTTATGAAAGCTACTACTGTAACTGTTGTGGATAATTAAGAAATGCATGTTGGCTGTGAATTGCCTACAAATAATTTAGTTTGAAGGAGTTTTTTTTGACACAGTGTGAGAGATGGGATTGCTTCTGAGACTTGGCTGAGGAGGAAGGTCAGGTGGGTGCTTTCTCTGGCTTTCTAAGCTAGCAGTGCTAAGCTAGCACCCCAGCATCCGGTTCCCAAGTCGTCATTGGTAAAATTGAATGATGGAGATTTTGTTTAAAAAACAACATTTCGCTGGGTGGTGGTGGCGCACGCCTTTAATCCCAGCACTTGGGAGGCAGAGGCAGGCAGATTTCTGAGTTCGAGGCCAGCTTGGTCTACAGAGTGAGTTCCAGGACAACCAGGGCTACACAGAGAAACCCTGTCTCGAAAAACCAAAACAACAACAACAACAACAACAAAAACCCATTTCATGCTTCAACACATAACATCACCACAAAGACAGAGAAATCATGGCAGCTGTGGACAGACTGAGAAAATTTGGCAAGACACCTGAGAAGCCCTCAAGGAAAGACCTATGATGTAGAGAGAGTATTTTGTGTATTGTACAGATCCGTGGCTTGTTGATTAAAAAAGAAAAAAACTATGGCCTGTAGGAAAGCACAAGATAGAAGGTGGGCCATCTAGTAGGAGAAAGGATTCTGGGATAGAACCAGGCTCAGGACAATTTGGCTCCTGGAACCCGAAGGAGGATGCACGGAACCTGAGCAGAGGTAATCTGCCATGTGGCAGAACTTAGGTTAGAATAAATGGGATATTAATTTATGAGCTAGCTGGAGAATAAGCCAAAGCTTAAGGCTAAGGAGTTTGTAAATATATTTTAAGTAGCAGAGTCATCATTCGAGGAGCTTGGGAATAGAAGAAAAACTTGGCTTTTACATTGCTAAGTAACACTAAAAGGAAAAAAGTCCCCCATGTTAAGGATGGGAAATATCATAATACAGGGCATTAGGACCCTAAAATGCTACTTTGGATGGTTTGAAAATAGATACAGAAAATTAAAAGGTAAATGATGTAACTGAGATTGACATAAAAGTGATCATAATTACAATCAGTTTTGTAATTTTGTAATTCATTTTTTAATTCTTAATAGTCACAATAAGGGTGGTTTTTTCTTTGTTTTGTTTTTTTTGTTTTATTTTGTTTTTTGAGACAGGGTTTCTCTGTGTAGTCCTGGCTGTCCTGGAAATCACTCTGTAGAACAGGCTGGCCTTGAACTCAGAAATCCGCCTGCCTCTGCCTCCCAAGTGCTAGGATTAAAGGAGTGCGCCACCACTGCCCAGCCACAGTAAGGTTTTTTGTACCTAACTTGAAAAGTGGATTAATAAGATACAAGCCTGCCGGGCGGTGGTGGCGCATGCCTTTAATCCCAGCACTTGGGAGGCAGAGGCAGGTGGATTTCTGAGTTCAAGAGTTCGAGGCTAGCCTGGTCTACAGCGTGATTTCCAGGACAGCCAGGGCTACACAGAGAAACCCTGTCTCGAAAAACAAAACAAAACAAAACAAAAAAAAAACCTTAGAAGATCTTCGAGATGAAAACAATAAAAATACTCAGAAGCAGACAGAGGACTTTAGACAAGAACCTACCGTGCCACGGCATGATGAAGCTGAAGAGGGGCAGCCCTAGGTTCTTTGAAAACCAATCCTGGTTTATCCAGTTACTACACAAGAGCAACCATTGGATGCTAGACTCCACCAAGGTTATGATGAAATTAAATAGAATAATATAGACATACAGATTTGAGGAGACATGAAGAAGCTATAATTTCATATGGTATTTGTTGGGCTGTGGTGCACCCGTGGGCGTGGGTCCTGTTGGGTTGAATAGTGGGTCTTGTGTCTGCCTCCTCCAGGGATTGGGGCCCCAGCTCAGGGAGGCAGAGGAGCAGGAATTTGACTGTGTTCACTCCATGCTGCACTGGGCGGACATCAGACTGTGAGAAGCCCCAGGGCTCCATTCAGTGCATGGCTGAGGTCCTGTGGGGGCCAGAGCTCTTGGGTTGGGGGGTCCCCAGGCCAAGGTGGCCAGAAACTGACTGGTTCTCAGCCCTTGAGCTCTCAGGTGCTGCTGAGAGGCCATCAAAGGGCCAAGAAGGGGGGGCATATGGGCTAGATCAACCCATACGGGTGAGGGGGACAGGCTCCAGTGGTATCCTACAGGGATGAGACTCTTGGTCATGGTGACTTGCTTGGCTGGCCTCTGTGACTGGAATATAGAGAGGTCATCATAGGGAGATTAGAAGGTGGCTTGGAACCCTGTCTCGAAAAACCAAAAAAAAAAAAAAAAAAAAATAGAAGGTGGCTTGGTAGTTGAAGACCTTCTCCAGGGTTCCCCACAGGAGGTCCCAAAGAGGAGAAGTAGTCCATGGTCTTAAAATGTTTATTGTCATGGCGGAAAATAGATGAAGTTATACTCCATATTCTCAGGGTGGGCCTAAGGTTAAGTATGTTTTGCAAGGAGGAGGGTCTGGGAAGGAATGCTTAATTGGCTACGCCCTCTGGCCTTTAGGTATCTCATGAATATGGAGATGTTTTGAGGCTCTGTGGCCTGTGTCACATCCTTTACCTCTGCTACATGACTGATGGCCACAAACCTCTCTGTGGGAGGGGCTGTAGCTATGTGAAAGGAGCCAAGGGTCCAGGAGCAAGGCCGAACTCCTACCTTCCCTGGAGGGTCTCCAGGGTTCAAGACCTGCTCAACCAGGTACCCAGCTGCCTCTCACAGTCCCACAGGTGTGCATTCACCCTATGTGAAGTAGATACTAAATTCATGGGTAACTCAAATCAGAATTATCCCCCAAGACTAGAAAGATTTGACAACAGCAATATTGGAAGCTGGTCCTCAGTTAGAATGGAGAACATGGTAGAAAGGGGAAGCTAGGGCCATAGAACGATGAAATAGGGCTAGAGGTATTAATATTTCCCAAGATCAGCTGCTAGGTAGAGGTCAATATGCTGAGTTACAAAGGCAGCTTGAAGGTGAGTATCACACCTTGGTGCTATGTCATTCAGCAGCTTTAAATACTTGGGACCAAGTTGAAAAATCAGGAAACAGATCTCAGTCATTTACTAAAATTATACAAGGCCCCAAAGAAGCCTTCACTGATTTTTTTTTGCAAGTATTGACTTCAGCTATAAATAGAATAGTATCAGATTCAGAAGTCAGGAAAATATTAATTGAATCTTTGGCTTTGGAAAATGCTAATTCAGAATACAAGAGGGTTATCGGGTATAAAAGTAATTTGAGAGAGGTTTCTTTGCTCTCAAATAACTGCAGAGCATTTGTATGCCCGCTCTAGCCCATTTTAGCTCCCAAATAAATGACATAAAGACCTGGTATTTTTAATTAACAAGCTTCAAGCAATTCACTGGGCAGGTTCTGAGCTATTTTAACCTGATTAGGCTGCTACTCTTCAGCAATACGCCCCGTTACTTGTCATCTGTTCTTGCCCTGTCTCGTTCTGGTCCATGTGTGTCCTCATGGTTACTGTCTCATTTATGACCTTGTGGCATATTGTCCTGATCCCTCTCTATGGTCTCTCACTTCATTTCTCTCCTCTCCTACTATTCCCCTTCTCTCTGTTCTTTCTTGAGACCCCCTGACTGAGATCAGAAGTACTGCCCTTATCTCTTCTGCCCAGGTAATTGGCTGATCAGCTCTTTATTAACCAATTAGAGGTGATGGAAAACAATTTTTATATAACACTGACACCAGAGATGCTTGACCATGTCATCCTCTGAACTACAATCAGATGTCTGGGCATAGAAATCAGCATCTGAGTACACAGTGCACAAAACCATCCTCTAACAATTAGGGCTTTAAAGGCAAGATCAGCCCCACAGATGAACGGATTAGAAATACAGCTGAGCCGGGCGGTGGTGGGTCACGCCTTTAATCCCAGCACTTGGGAGGCAGAGGCAGGCGGATTTCTGAGTTTGAGGCCAGTCTGGTCTACAGAGTGAGTTCCAGGACAGCCAGGGCTACACAGAGAAACCCTGTCTCGAAAAACAAAAAAAAAACAAAAAAAGAAATACAGCTGATATTTGATCTCACATTTATGATGCTACTCTGATAGAAATAATTCCTAAAAGTTTTAAGAAAAATCAAAACAATAGATGCTTTAATTGTTGTAAGCAAGAGATTGTAGTCAAGGCATTCCTAGAAACAATGTGTTTTTGAGATAATCCAAAAATAAAGCCCCAGTGTTCTGGAATATGCAGAAGGCATGGCAAAGGCCTGCACTGGATTAATAAATGCAGATCAATAAGGAATAGGTGAGGTAACTCTTTGCTGTCAGGATATGCCCTAGGGGGGGTCTCTCACAACCTCAATATAAAATTGGATTCAGTCATTCCCTGTCAGCATCTGAGGAGCCCTTTGTGGTGGTTTGAATAAGTTTGGCCCAGGGAGTGCCACTATTAGAAGGTGTGGCTTTGTTGGAGTAGGTGTGTCACTGTGGGTATGGGCTTTAATATCCTCGTCCTATCTGCCTGGAAGCAAGACTTCTGTTTGCCTTTGGAACGCTCAGCAGCTCCTGCACCATGCCTGCCTGGACACTGCCATGCTCCTACCTTGATGATAATGGACTGAACTTCTGTAAGCCAGCCCCAATTAAATGTTGTCCTTTATAAGAGTCGCCTTGGTCATGGTGTCTGTTCACGTAATAAAGCTCCAACCAAGACACTCATCCACAAGGCAATTAAAAGATTTAATGTCTGTTGTTAAAAATGACACTGCTCGCCGGGCAGTGGTGGCACACACCTTTAATCCCAGCACTTGGAAGGCAGAGGCAGGCGGATTTCTGAGTTAGAGGCCAGCCTGGTCTACAGAGTGAGTTCCAGGACAGCCAGGGCTACACAGAGAAACCCTGTCTCGAAAAACAAAAACAAAACAAAAAAGACATGGCTCTGAATGTAACTGAGGACAAAACAACTCCAATAGATAAAACAAAAAATGCAGGAAGGATCAGAAAACAAGTATTTTGGCCAACTGCTATAAATGATCAGAGACCAAAGCTAAAACTACAAATAAACGGCACTGAAATTGAAGGTTTGGTAAACAGAGCAGATGTAACAATATTTCAGCAAAATCTTCGCATTCAGATTGGCCTCTTCAGGAGGTAAATATTCAGTTTCTAGGGATTGGAACTTTATCTCAGGTAAAACAAAGTGCAAGGTGGACCAAGTATACGGGGCCAGAAGGACAAATAGGAAAATTAAAGCTATAATGTGGTTACATAACCATGAATTCATGGGGACATGATTTGTTCCAGCAATGGAAAACTCAGATTAACATTCCTCCAATCTCAGAAACAAACCATAAAATAAAGCTGCTTCTGAGAAAAATATTAAAAGATACTATCATGAACAGTCATTGATGCTCAGGTTGAAACCAAAGGCACTCTGGTTTTTTTTTTTTTAAAGGATTATTTATTTAATGTATGTGTGAGTACACTGTAGCTGTCTTCAGACACACCAGAAGAGGGCATCAGATCCCTTTACAGATGGTTGTGAGCCACCATGTGGTTGATCACAATTGAACTCAGTACCTCTGAAAGAGCAGTCAGTGCTCTTAACCTCTGAGCCAGCTCTCCAGCTCCCCCAAAGGCACTCTTAATATTTTTAAATGATAATTTAGTGAAGACATACTTTCCTTACTGACATGAAATGAAAATTGGTTCTCCTAAACCACGTGTCTTAATTTCATGTTAGACTGTAGATTGCTACATGGCCCTAGCCACCCTGGACATTAGTGCAGTGACCGCACACTTGGGAGGCAGAGGCAAGCCGATTTCTGAGTTCGAGGCCAGCCTGGTTTACAGAGTGAGTTCCAGGACAGCCAGGGCTACCACAGAGAAACCCTGTCTTGAAAAACAAACAAACAAACAAAGGATATTTTTATTGTTTGGTATTAAAAACACACTTAAGAGATTTAAAATGTAAATTCAAAGGGTTACTGTAATTCAAACTTGTTTTCTAAATCTCTAAGTTTGGAGTGATTTGGAGCTTAGATAAAGTGTTGGAGCCGGGTGGTGATGGTCCATACCTTTAATTCCAGTGGATCTCTGTAAGTGACTTGTTTTCTAAATTCTAGAGTTACAGTGAACAAGGTGATGGAGTGCATGCCTTTGCTCCTCCACCTAGGGACAAAACTCAGATTCATCTCCTAATTTGCAATGAGAGAAATCACACATTTACAGAGTAGTATAAAAACCTTCCCTAGGGTTACTAGAAAGGCAATTAATTTTATATGGGGACAAGAACAAAGAGTAGCTTTTTGACCACTGGTAAGCTGATCTCCATGAATGCAACCCTGACCAATATTGAACCAAACGATAACCTTATTACGGGTATCATATTAATTAGTGAATTGAAAAAAAGGAGTCGCCGGGAAGTAGTGGTGCACGCCTTTAATCCCAGCACTTGGGAGGCAGAGGCAGGCGGATTTCTGAGTTCGAGGCCAGCCTGGTCTACAGAGTGAGTTCCAGGACAGCCAGGACTACACAGAGAAACCCTGTCTCGAAAAACCAAAAAAAAAAAAAAAAAAAAGAAAAAGAAAAAAAGGAGTCAACCTGTTGCAGTAAAAGTTTAATAACTGCCGCTGGTCTGGCCAACTGTCTAAGCTGCAGCGGCTCTGCCTAGCTCAGCCGCCATGTTTCTCCGCTGCCGGAGGCCACCTGTGTGCTGCAGCTAGAAACGGCCAGCTAGAAACACCAGCCCTGCCACCCACGAGACGCCAGATGGCTGTGCCAATCTCCCACGCTGTCTCCCCAAAGCTGAGCATTGCCCAGACCATCCCGCCATCCACTCGGGCCCAGTAGGAAAATGAGACTCCAATGCTTAAAGTATCCAAAAGCTTATATATTTTGTGATGATCAGGAACAAGATGTCCATACAATCAGAAGTGTAACCCAATACCCAACCTAGATATACCAACTACCTTTGACTGCTACAGACACGTGAACATCCGCCTCCATCGATGCTACATCTGCCTCTCTAACTTCTCCTCTTCCTACTCCTCCTCTTCCTCTCCTTAGTCCTCCTACCTTAGCTCCTCCTACATCAACCAGAATTTGTCTGTTGGGTTCTATTGCAAATGCTTTCCATGTACAGAGCATATTCACCCTTTGAGAAAAACATCTGGACATGTTACGAGGCACGGAGAAGTTATACTCAGACATTGCCAATACCCTCTGGTCATAAGGGCGCCCTTACAATGACGGATAGATCTGTTCAGAGTTCTTCACAGGCTTAACCATGATAGGGAAGGCATTACAATGAAACTGGTGCTTATCTGAATTCCTTTGTACGAGAATGTGGTAGCAAAGGGGTCTATGCTTTCCCAAACTGAGGAAATATCTCCCTTGCCTAAACTCCTCACCCCTCTACAAAAAGAGGCGCCTATTGAACTGTGGGGACTGAGTCATCAAATTCTTCAGTGTGTTCAGAACAATACTTGTAGTCATGCTAAGAACTAATGCAATTAATTTTGGGAACAAACCTTACTAAGCCTCCTTTTAGGTATAAAGTTTTTGCAACCTACTTTTAATTAAAAAAAAAAGTGACTTTAAGATATATAAAAGGGGGGCTGGAGAGATGGCTTAGTGGTTAAGAGCACTGACTGCTCTTCCAGAGGTCCTGAGTTCAAATCCCAGCAACCACATGGTGGCTCACAACCATCTGTAATGAGATCTGATGTCCTCTTCTGGTGTATCTGAAGACAGCTACAGTGTATTCATATATAATAAATAAATAAATCTTTAAAAAAAAGAGCTATGAAAGGAATGAAAAGTGTTTCAGATTTCTTCCCCCTCACTACACTACTGTTGCATTAAGACTTCAAAACTTCAGAGTGTTAACAGTAATCAATGCAGTTCTGATAAGTCGTTGGTCTAACTCTGGTAAAGCTATCAGGTATATGACCCACTATCATCATAATCACAAGCTCAAGATTTTAAATTTCCTTTGATTATCTTCTAAGTATAGGCTTACAAAGTGCTTCTCAGTGTGCTAAATGTATATAATCCAGACTCCTGGATAGAGGGAAGAAACCCCTCTTTCATGGTCTGAAAATCAAGATCAAGTGAGCGTTTGCCCCTTCTGCTCCATGGAAGGTTTCTGTCTTCCCAGAGCTCGCCTTAAAGAGTATTTATATTTTAACCCAAAATCATTTCACAAGCCTCTGCAAGTCTGCCCCATCTCAGATTACAAACAATGGTGACTGTGACATCTGAATCTTATCTTTTTCTCTGAACGTAGATTCTTGTAAGCGTCAGGGAATCAACTTGAAACCACCTCTTATGGGTTAAATAGACTCCAGATAAGCCTGTCAACGAACAGCCTTTAGCCTTAAACGAATGAACTTTAGGCTTAAAGTTTCCCACTTATTGCCTATTCCAAGGGATGGGATTCTTCCCCCTTTCCCTGGTTTTGGGACTCCCCTCTCCCAACTGCCAAGACCATGGGCCTAAAAGTTTTCAATGTACACACAGGAAAAATTCTTTTCTTTCTAATTGACTTAATTTTATCTTCTGCCCCTATGTATGTATGTATGTATGTATGTATGTATGTATGTATGTATACATCCAGCATCCTGCCAAGTTCAGGTGTTTCCTCAAAATCTGCATCCAGTACAGCTCCAAAGTGGCTAGCCTCAGATGGTCCCTCAGAGCCTGGACAGCAAGTAAAACAGCCAGCACTCCCAGGACTTGCCTAGCATCCCAAATCCTTAGAGTTAATTTTGTTTTTGTTTTTGTTTTTTGAGACAGGGTTTCTCTGTGTAGCCCTGTCTGTCCTGGAACTCACTCTGTAGACCAGGCTGGCCTCGAACTCTCGAACTCAGAAATCCGCCTGCCTCTGCCTCCCAAGTGCTGGGATTAAAGGTGTGTGCCACCACCACCCGGCTGTCCCAAATCCTTAGAATCCTCAAAGATGTTGACACCCCCAGGTGGGAAGAAGCAGTCTAAAGAACACAACACCCTTATTCTTCCCCCATCACCCCTTGCTCATTTTTAATTAATCAAAAGGGGAGGAATATCGCTATACAGGCAATTCCACGGGTCTGCTCTCAGGGACATAGCAACTGCTTATGTCATCACCTGCCCCAGCAGCTGCTCGGTACACCAGGTGTGTGCAGCGAATAAAAAGGAGCACCCCAGCTCTCTCCCTCTGTGTTCTTTGTGTGCCCCAGTACCCCTCTCCTCCCTCACGGTTCTCTCCCTGTCTGTCTGTCTGTCTGTCTGTGTGTCCGCTTGTCTGCCTCTATCTTTTCCCCAGGTCCTCACTCCTCTTTTTTCCCTCACTAAACCTCTTTTACATAGATCTGTTGCATGGCATAATTTCTCAAGGGTACACCTTGGCTCTGGCCCACCAAAGATACCCCCCCAACCGTGTTATATTTCCTAGCACCCTCAAGACTTGTTTTGTTTTATTTATTTTTTTATCTATTTATTATTTAGGCACTTTTCACATGTGCTTTGGCACAACTGGTAGGAATTGGTTCTCTCCTTCTACCACATTGGCTCTATAGAAATTGGGTCACCAGGCATAGTGACAGGTGCCTTTACCTGCTGTGACATCTCTCTGGTCTTTTGTAGATATTTTTTTTTCTTTTCTTTTTTTTGAGACAGGGTTTCTCTGTGTAGTCCTGGCTGTCCTGTAACTCACTCTGTAGACCAGGCTGGCCTCGAACTCAGAAATCTGCTTGCCTCTACCTCCCAAGTGCTGGGATTAAAGGCATGTGCCACCACTGCCTGGCTTTTTGTAGATATTACATCAGAACTTTTTCAGTATGTTATTTTATGGTGCTGTGGACTACTCCATAGGCATAGGGCCTATGAGAGACCCTCCTCCCCAACCTTGTTTCCTTTTTTCCTTTTCCTTTCTTTTTCTTTTTTGAGCTAGGCTATCTCTGAGTTACCTAGAATGGCCTTAAACTCATGTGTATTGGAGGCAGGCCTCAACCATGTGACTCTCTGGCATCCTTCCAAGTACCTGGGATTACAAGACTTCACAGTATGTCCATGCTCTGTGTGTCTGTGTGTGTGTGTGTGTGTGTGTGTGTGTGTGTGTGTGCGCGTGTGATTATTTTATGTGTTCTGCCTGCATAGATGCTGCACACAAAGTGCATGCAACGCCCTCAGAGGCCAGGAGAAACTGATGAATCCTCTTAGGTCTGGGGTTATAGGCCATGTGGGTACTTTTAATTGAACCCGGGTCCTTTGGATGCTGGAGCCCTTTGCCAGTGAGCCATCTCTCCGGCCTGTGATTTCAGTAGTTCCCTAAATCCATTTTGCAGAATTCTCATGTGCTTTTGTATGTGTGGCTCACACATTTGAATATGCATTTTATATAAACTCCTTCTCTGCCTGAAGGTGATTTTGTAGTTTAGCATAACCTTGTCGGGAGGCTGAGTATATTATGAAGAGATTCCGGTCTCCCTGATGGTAGCATTTAGACAATCTTTGTGTGCTAATGAAGGTAAGTTAACCAACATTTGTCTCTGCAGTTCTACAAGATGGTATGTTTAGTGGCCAAAAGCCTGAAGTTAAGTACAGCCTCAGAGAGGGAAACATCTTCTTCCCTTCCCCAGTACCTGTCAGGCATGCACCATCTTCACTCCCTGCAAGTTCTGTGAAACTGCACAAAGTATTTACATTTTCAAGACACAGTAGCAAACATTTGCTCCGCCCACTTGGATGTTTCAGGAAAAGATGTCCATGTCTTTAATCCCAGCTCTTGGGAGGCAGAAACAGAGGCAAGCTGATCTCTGAGTCTGAGGCCAGTCTGTTCTCTAGGTTAGCCAGGGCTACATTAAAGAATCCTGTCTTTGGGAGCTGGAGAGATGGCTCAGTGGTTAAGAGCACTGACTCCTCTACCAGAGGTCCTGAGTTCAATTCTCAGCAACCATATGGTGGTTCACAACCATCTATAATATGATCTGATGCCCTCTTCTGGTGTGTCTGAAGAGATTGACAGTGTATTCATATTAAAAATGACAAAAACTCACCTTTAATCCCAG
>NW_021620762.1:3462732-3464176 GCF_004785775.1 Grammomys surdaster
AGTCGAAGGGAGTTGGATAGGGGTGAGAAACGGAGCACGTTTCTGGATTCAGCAAAGGTGACCTTGTGAAGAGTTTTAGTGCAGCTATGAGGACAGCAACAGATTGCAGTGGATTGGGGAGTGAGTGGGAGTTGAGGGGGTGGAGGCAGCTGGCATGGGCATTTTTTCAAGCTGTTTGGCCGAGGAAGAGCATTATGGTGGTAATGTAATAGTGATATTTCCCCCCTCTGTGGTAATGCAGAAGTAGAAGAAAATACAGGGGTACAGGAGATAGAAAAACCCAGCGAGAGGCACAGGGTGGGATCCACAGAGCGCAGGACTTTGCTGGAATGGGAGGATTCTACTCCTGTTTGGTACTGGATAAAGGGGCGAAACGATTGGCTGGCTCGTGAGCTTTATGTTGTTGGGTCGGTTCCCCTGATGGACAGTGTTCTCTTGAAGTTGAGAGACAGGCCACAAGCGAGGAATTCCTTGCGTGGATATAAGAACATTCTTTTCCTCGGCTAGAGTAGGGTCACCAACAGGTTGGAAGAGATCTGAGGCTACCGGCTGGTTGATGAAGAAGGACGAAGGGACTGGGAAGTCTGATGTGCAGGGGGTTGCATTTGTCCTACTGAACAGGAGCTCTCTCAGAACCTGAGGCTGCCGTTTTGATGTAGGTGCCCCCTTCCACGTGCAGTTGGTCTTTCTTTCTCGACCCAGGCTCACCTCACGTCTAAGGCCCCAAGCCTTCCCGGTCCTCGCCGAGGACCAGCTGGAAGCCATTTTGATTATGCTCCACCAAAGAAGGAGGACAATACAGCCCCGCCCAGAGCCAGGCGCGCCCCCGCGGCGGGATCGGTGCGCGTGTCCGCGCCTCTTCCCGCCGACCTGGCGGGCGTCTGGCCCAGGCGGCGGAGGCGCGGGCCGTGGGGGGGCGGGAGGGGTGGTTATGTAAGCGTTGCGCGCTCCCGCGAAGCCACAGCCAATGAGGAGCCCCGGCCACTCGTGCTCGCGCACGCAGGGCGGGGGGAGGGAGCGCACGACGTGCGCGCGCCCTCTGCCTCGTCCACCGCTGCCGCCTCCTTCTTCTGCCGCTCCTGGTGCTGCTTGTGTGCTCCTTCAGTGCGGACCTGGTGCCTCTTTTGTGAAGCGGCAGCTGAGGAGACTCCGGCGCTCGCCATGGCTGACGAGAAACCCAAGGTGAGCTCCGGGCGGCCGTGTGCGCCTCGCCGTGCCGTCCGGTGGGTGGCGCGGCCCGGGGTCCGGCCGAAGCCCGCCGCGGGCTTCCCTGCCTGCCCGGGGCCCCCCACGGGGCCAGCCGCGGCTCAGGCCCGGCGCTCCGCGCCATTTTCCTCTCTAGCTCTCTTCCTCCCGCCCGCGCCCGAGGAGGCCCGCCGCCCTCCCCCGCCCCCAGGCCCTCGGAGCGCGCGCGGCGCGAGGCGGGCGGCGCATCGCGGGAGCC
>NW_021620762.1:3464576-3482076 GCF_004785775.1 Grammomys surdaster
CTCGGCGGCGCCCGGCGCGTGTGAAGAGAGCGTTGGGCGCGCGGGGCCCGGGTCGGCGGCGGCGGGAGTCGTGCCCCGGGGCCCGGGGTTTCCCTCTCGGGGCGGGGGCCGCGCCGGATCAATGGGCTGTGCTGGGGCAACCCCGAATGGGGGATTCCGGAGTAGGTCCCGCTCGAGGCCCAGGGGCCCGCGGGGGATGGGCAGCGCCGCTCCGCCGGGCGCCCAGAAACCCGCACCCTGGCGGGAACCATGTGGCTTGTTGTGGTTGGAGGCTTAGGTGCGAGCAGGGACACGGGTTCAACTTGAGAGCGCGCCTTCGGAGGCGCGGGGACACTTGGCTGCGGACAGTGAGGGATGAGCATCAGTCTCCAGGGCACCCTCTGGTCCCGATTCTACTTCGAGGGGGGCACAGGATGGAAGAATCCTTGGACGTAAACGTTTGATTTTGTTGAGCTGCGGTTTGGGTCGCAGTGTGCGGGAAGACTTGCGCGAAGACTGTATTCGAGCCTTGACAGCAAAGGAGAGGGCGAAAATAAGCTCTGAACTAAAAATGAAGCAGTTAATATAGTCGGATGTTAGTCTGCCAATGTGAAAAGGGAGAATCGGCATATCCCTCAGTTGAGAGTGTTCGTTTTTGTTTTTTAAAAGATAGACTCATTTGATATGATCATTGACCAGAGTTTGCTAACTTTATCAAGAAGGCAGCAGTGTATTTTGAAATACAAGGTATGGTTTTTCCACCCATCCCCGCCCCCGCTCTAGTAGTTGTATTTATAACGCTTTGAAAAGAGAAAGGACACCGGTGTTTATGAGAAGAAACAAATTTTGGCGGTGACAGGAAATACTGCCGTTTTAGAAAATTTAGCTTCCAAAGCATTCCAGTCAAGGGGGCGAACTTTTAAGTGTATTGTTGCCGTTGCTAGTGTCAGTGTTTCTGTAACTGCCTTGTAACCCTTTTTTCGGGGTTTCTCGTCTTTCTGATCAGCGGCTGGAAACAGCTGTATGCTGTTTGAGAGGGTAAGAGAAACCTGTTGATTGTGAATCGTTTGGGCTTGCTGCAGCTTTAAGGATGTTTGTGTTTCACGTCTTCCAAATTACACTCTTATTTCTCTTTCAACAGGAAGGAGTCAAGACTGAGAACAACGATCATATTAACTTGAAGGTGGCGGGACAGGATGGTTCTGTGGTGCAGTTTAAGATTAAGAGGCACACACCACTTAGTAAACTCATGAAAGCGTACTGTGAGCGGCAGGTGAGGAGTTGATAAGTGGACTTCCACTTAATCCATTTACACAACCGAATCAGGGATAGAAGATAGACTGTCACAGCATTGCATGGCTAATTTTGTTAAGGTGCATGTGATTATATTGTACACTTTGCAGGTAGGTTTAGTATTCCGATGCTTGTGGTAAACCCCTTTAGATCGATAAGACTACAATTTCTCAAGGAGATACAACTGTACTTTCATGAGGGAAAAAGTGGATTAGTGTTTGGTGGATTTTTTGTTTGTTGTTGTTTTTCCCTTTTATTATTTAGACAATGCATTCTGTCAAAAATTTTTGGGCGTGGTGTTGCACACCTTTATTCCCAGTACTGTAGGCAGAGGCAGGTGGATCTGAGTTCCAGGCCAGTCTAGTCTACAGAGCTAGTTCTAGAGCAGCCAGGGTGAAACACACCCTGTCTCAAGAGATAGAATTTTAGTCGGTTTCAGTTTGGGTATTGCAAAACATGCTTTTTCTGAAGCATGTCAATTCTAGCCAGCCCACCCTCCACCCCCAATTTTTCCCCCCCCAATAATTGTAGAGGTCATACTATGGTGAATGCCAGGCCAGATTTGTGTATCCTGAGGAAGTTACTTACCCAAACCCAGAGATTAGGAAATTTTTGAGTAAAGCATGAAAACTTTTATAAGGAAAGCTTAGAGGTATCAAGAGGAAATAGAAAATTCTCTTTGATATGGGAGTTGGGATTTTGTCCTTGTTTTCCTCTGATGAAACAGGGTATTCCTGTGGCGAACTGGCTGCCTCGAGCATACTATATAGACTAGACTGGCCTTGAACTTATGCAGTCCTCCAGCCTTTTCCTCATCACTGGGAGAGCAAGCCAGGCTCATTCTCCTGATTTGGACAAATGTGAAAAGTCAGTGCAAGATTTGTTAGAGCTTCCCTTGCAATGCTAAGTTAATAAAGCAAGGGCAACTTTAAAGATGACAGCTCATTAGCTGTCTGTAGTAATAGCTGAAGTGGGATTTTTCTTGTTTTCTAAGATATGAAAATTGTGGAATTCATTTTGATTTTCAAGATGGCCTTATTTGTAGTTAGATTGGCCTTGAAGTCTGTACTCCAGTGTTAGGATTATAGGCATGTGCCATCATATTTTCTGTTTTATGTCCCCTTTTAATGTAATAAAAAACCTGCTTCCAGATTGTTGTAAGTTTCTGTGTTAGCATTCATTTTATTCATGTCTGGCCTGAAACTCACAGAGATCTACTTGTCTCTGCCTCCCAGATGCTGGCATCAAAGGTGTGCACTACCACACCAGCTCATTGCACATTTTATATACTCTTTAATTTTCGGTGAAATAATCTACCTAAAGAATTAATTAGTCGCCGGGCGGTGGTGGCGCAGGCCTTTAATCCCAGCACTTGGGAGGCAGAGGCAGGTGGATTTCTAGGTTTGAGGCCAGCCTGGTCTACAGTGTTAGTTCCAGGACAGCCAGGGCTACACAGAGAAACCCTGTCTGGAAAAACCAAAAAAAAAAAGAATTAATTAGTCAATAAAGAAACTTGGGAAAGGGGTCTTTTGAGGTGGCTCTGCAAGCCTGATTGTATTCAGTCCCTGAAACCTACAGTTGGAGAGAACTACTGACTTAAAACTGGCTCCACTCCATGTGGAGTGTGGTCCATGTGCCCCTCACATATAAGAAGAGTGGAGTCTCACACGCTAGGCAAGCAGTCTACTGATGGTCTGTTTCCCAGCACTCAACATGCTGTCTTCCACACAGGCACTTAGTACAATTTAGGAATTGGCAGAGTGCAGTTATGGAGTATTTGCCCACCACGGGAAGGCACAGGGTTCTTTTCTCAGTGAGAGGTGGTTATGAGGGTTTATTTATTATGTGGCATCTTCCATTGAACATTCATCACCCACAGGTTTCTGGAGAAAATCTTAATTTTCTAAATTATTTATATTTTCATTTGTTGAGGGTAGGTTGCATGGCCTCATCTGGGCTTCACCGTATAATGTTGCTGAAAGTCCTGTGTCTAGGTTTTGTTTTTGTTTTAAGACAGGGTTTCTCTGTGTAGCCCTGGCTATCCTGGAACTCACTCTGTAGACCAGAAATCCGCCTGCCTCTGGCTTCCAAGTGCTGGGATTAAAGGCGTGCGCCACCACTGCCTGGCCTGTCTAGGATTATAGACATAGCTTACTATAGTTTTTGTGGTGCTAGAGGTCAAATCTAAGACAGGTTTCCTACAAAGTGGACTGTGTCTGCAGCACAAATTTGGTCATTTAAATTTTTTTTTTAACTTTAAATATTAGGTTAGAAAAGTAATGCAGGGTGGATTAACACAACCCATATTTCATATTCTGTAGGCTGAGGCAGGAGAATTACAGAAAATCAAGGCTAGTCCAGGTTATATAGCAGCAAGGCTTTGTCTGATTAAAAGAGAAGCAGAAGAAACTGGGTATGCTGGTAGAATTGTCTTAAAAGTCATCCTGTGCCAAGTGGTTGTGGCACACACCTTTAATCACAGCACTGGAGAGGCAGAAGAGTTCAAGGCTAGCCTGCTCTATAGTTAGTTCTAGGATATCCAGGACTGCACAGAGAAATCGTGTCTCAAGAGACCCAAAAAGATGTTAGGGTAAGAACCTGAGTTTTACTATACCTAGATTTTTATTTTTCTTGGTAGTACTGGTTATTGAACCTAAGGCTTAATGCATGCTGGACTAACACTTTAATTTTCAATTAAGTGGGAGTTATATGTGTCCCATATCTGGTTTCTTGGGAGGAGTAGAGGTTGGGCATGGTTTCGAACTCCTTTAGTCCTAGGACTTGGGAGGCATAGGCAGGTGAATTTCTGTGACAAGGCCAGCTTGGTCTGTAGAGCAAGTCCAAGACAGCCAGGGCTACACAGAGAAACCCTGTTTTTGAAAATCCAAAAAGAAAAAAGAAAAGGGGGCAGACTCAATGTATAAGAAAGAGCATTGGTGGTTCTTCCAGAGGACCTGGGTTTAGTTCCCAACACCATATGCCAGCTCACAGCTTTCTGTAACTCTAGTAGCAGATCCGACACCATCACACAGACATGCAGGCAAAACACAATGCATACACAATTAAAAAATGAATCACTTTTTTTAAATGAGGGGTAGCTCTGGAATCTGTTGCCTTATGATGGTCTGCAGCACTGGACGAGGTGATGTAGCAGCACAGAGAGGTGCAGGCTGGGTTAGGAAGCAAGATGTCATTCTCTACTATAAAGTGAGCTTGAGGGTTGCCTACAACTCTGCCTCTAAAACCTGAAGTAAGTTCCTGCTATCAAAAGTCTAATTTGTGGTGCTGGAGATAAGACTTGGAATGCTTGCCCAGCAGGCACAAAGCCTCAGCTTCAGTCCTTACCACCAGAAAATCCTAGCACCCAAATGAGTTGTATGTAGGCCAGATTAGTTCCAGGCCAACCAAGGCTTTACAGTTAAACTGTCTTGTTTTTTTGATTTGATTTCTAGTGCTCATGATGGAAGGGGCTTCTGTGTTCACATCTCCTGACAGTGAGCTGAGCTTCATTTTTCCTTCTGTCTAGACTCTGTATCCCATCAGACCCCAAGCTTGTCCTTTCTAGCCCCTTTAGTTTGCTTTTTTAAATAGTTTTTCCGACAGAGTTTCTCTGTGTAGCCCTGGATGTCCTGGAACTCATAGTCCAGGCTAGGAGATCATCCTGCTTCTGTGTCCCCAGTGCTGGGACTGTAGGACCCCACATCCCTAACTTGGAGTCAGTTCGTTCCATCCAGGGATTGAACTGGGTTGCTTACCTCTAGAAATGTTTCTGGAATCGCCATTCTGCCCTGTTGCAGCCAAAACATTGGAATCCTTGGTATTAGATCCATCACCAGATACGTACGGTCTGTACTTCTCATCTGTGTTAGTAATGGCCAGAACCCATAAAGTGCATTGACTGCCTGACTTATTACAAGTATTGAGAGGTGCTGTAAAAGTAAATACCCACATTTTGAAAATTTAGTTTAAAAAAATTAAATGCCTTAATTTCCCCATTTTGTTTTGTTTGGTGTGTTTTATTTTCAGATTGATCTTCTGTATCCTATGCTAGTCTCATTTGATAATTCCCAGTGCTGGGAATTATAAGCATATGTGTACCATCTTGGTTTTGAAATTGGGTCAATAAGAAACAAAATGTTTATCTGTATAGAAAATGTTAGTGTATTGGTGAAATTCCATGAATACAAAAAGAGAATGAGTTTTTAGTCATTATATGCTATTGCTTTTAATCTCTTGTTAGGGTTTGTCAATGAGGCAGATCAGATTCCGGTTTGATGGGCAGCCAATCAATGAAACAGACACACCTGCACAGGTAAAAACCTCTACTTTTAGGAAAGTTCTGTTTTATGTGTGTGTTTGCAAATGTTTACGCATGGGCATATGTGTGTGTCTGGTGTGTGTGTGTGTCTGTGCGTGCAGAGGCTAGTGAGGACATCGGTTGTCCTGTTCTATTGCTATAAACTTTAGTCTTTTGAAATCTGTTGCTGAACCTGGAGGTTGGTGTAGGGCTAATTAGAAAATGGCACCCAGTCCAGTTTGTTCCCAGGCAGCCACCATGTTCCTGCTGTTTCTTGGCTCTGACCAGGGCTCCGGCTAGCTAGATGCATTGCACCCAGGAGATGCCAGCATGGAGAATGGCTCTGCCAATCCCCCATGCTGCATCCACAAAGTGTGGCTGAACCCCAGGTAATACCTGTCATCCTCACAGTACCTGGGAAGAAATGAGACTCTTAAAGTTTAATGATTATCTAAAGGATTTCTATGTTTAGAACTGCTCAGTCAACAAGATGCCCACACAATTAGACTTGTTACCCAATATCTAACCTTTTGATAGAAGTTGCTACCAAGAACAGCTTTCAGCCCATCCGTGGTTCTCCATGGCTGATAGCTTCCTCCTTCTCCTCTCCTTCCTCTTTTTCCCCTCCCCTTCCTCTCTTTTCCCAGTTCCGCCTCTGCTTCTACTGCCTAACCACCTAGCTCCACTGCGAATATAATGTAGCAGAATAAGTATCCTGGTACAGGTTGGCTCCATTTAACTGTCACTGAACCTCCAGTCTCTGTTTTGGGAATACAAAGTCAAATTCTTATTTGCTAAGCAAGTGCTGTTATACACTAGTCTATCCAGCTTTGGTTTTGTCTTTTTCTGAACACTTTTTTTTTTTTTTTTTTTTTTTTTTTTTGGTTTTTCGAGACAGGGTTTCTCTGTATAGCCCGGGCTGTCCTGGAACTCACTCTGTAGACCAGGCTGGCCTTGAACTCAGAAATCCGCCTGCCTCTGCCTCCCAAGTGCTGGGATTAAAGGCGTGCGCCACCACTGCCCGGCTTGGTTTTGTCTTTTTGTTTTGTTTTTCTAGACATTTTTTTGTGTAACCCCTGCTGCCTTGGAGCTCTGTAGCTCTGTAGAGTAGGCTAGCCTAGAACTAAGATCTTCCTGCCTCTACATCCACCTCCCAAGTGCTGGGATTATTTTTTAGACTTTTTTTGGTTTTTTCAAGACAGGGTTTCTCTGTGTAGTCCTGGCTGTCCTGGAACTCACTCTGTAGACCAGGCTGGCCTCGAACTCAGAAATCCGCCTGCCTCTGCCTCCCAAGTGCTGGGGTTAAAGGTGTGCACCACCACCACCCGGCCTAACTGACTCATTTTATGTGTTGAGTATTTTGCCTACATGCACATGTGTATACCATGTATGTGCTTAGTGTCTGAGGAAGTCAGAAAAGGCGTTGGATCCCAGAACAGAGGTATGGACCTGTGCACTGCCGTGTCAGTACCGGGGGCTGTACCTTTGTCCTCTGCAGGAGCAGCGTAACCTCTGAACCATCTCTGCAGCCTTTCCCTGTCATTGCCGTTTTCATACATGATTGTTTTGTTTTTCAGACAGGGTCTCTGTTCCAAGCTGACCTGGAACTTGTATAGCTTAGGACAGCATTGGGACTACTGATTGTCCTCCTTCTCCTTTCTGAAAGCAGAGATAACAGGCCTACGGCCACATTTTCAATGTGTTTGGTGTTGGGGGTTGAACCCAAGGCTTTAGACATTAGACATGTTAAGCAAGAGCTATCACAGCGTTTCTGCTTGTTTTGAGAAATGTTTTTGCAGAGAGCAAAGCTGTGAGATAGGCCAAAAGGAAACGAATAGAAATCTATCTATTCAGAACATGCAGTGGCTTTTAGTTAACCAGTTACTACTGTGTAATAGCCATTCAATTATTTGATTCCATCTTTCTTATTAAAATGAATTGTTTGGCCAGGGCGGTGGTGGTGCACACCTTTAGTCACAGCAGAGGTAGTCTGAGATCTCTGTCAGTTTAAGGCCAGCCTGGTTTACAGTTCAAGCTCGAAGACAGCCAGAGCGACACAGAGAACTGTGTCTCAAAAAAACAAAACAACAAAAAATAATTTTTTGTTGATAAGTAAAACTTCATCGTGTTTCTAGAGTGTACTTTGTTTTCTTTTTTGTTTGTTTTTTTTTGTTTGTTTGTTTTTTGTTTGGTTTTTCGAGACAGGGTTTCTCTGTATAGCCCTGGCTGTCCTGGAACTCACTCTGTAGACCAGGCTGGCCTCGAACTCAGAAATCCGCCTGCCTCTGCCTCCCAAGTGTTGGGACTAAAGGCATGCGCCACCACTGCCCGGCTAATCTTTTTTTTTTTTTTGGTTTCTTTTTTGTTTTTATTTTTGCTGCTATAATACTTATGCAGCTTAGAATTACCAGGCCTAGAAGAGTTCTTTGTGGGTAGGTGGCTCTTGAGCCTGCCCGTTTTTTAGTTTCTATATTAAAGTGAAATTTTAAATCTATTCTTGCCAGGCGGTGGTGGCGCACGCCTTTAGTCCCAGCACTTGGGAGGCAGAGGCAGGTGGATTTCTGAGTTCGAGGCCAGCCTGGTCTACAGAGTGAGTTCCAGGACAGCCAAGACTACACAGAGAAACCCTGTCTCGAAAAACAAACAAAATCTATTGTGGGGATATTTTTGGTTTTTATTTTAAAATATATGTATGGGGGATGCACATGAGTGCAGGTGCCCCTGGAGGCCAGAAGGTGTCAGATACCCTGGGGTGGAGTTGCAGATGATTGTGAACTGCCTGACATGGATGCTGAGAAATGAACTTGGGTCCCCTTGAGCAGCAAGTACTCTTAACCACTAAACCACCTCTCCAGCTCAGTTTTCATCTATTCTTGGCTCAATCTGTCCACTCTGTTGCTCTTGTTAGCTGGGCTTTGACTATGTATATGTAGGTTTGTAAAGACATGGACTATTGTAATGCTCTAATCTCCCCTAATTGTTTGATAGCATTGTGGGTCCCCTCCCTGACCCCCATAATTAATTATGCAGGCTATGGCTATCTAAAGCATTCTATCTTTTTCCTAAAGCTTCCCTTTACAACTGGAGGGAAAAGGAACTTTGCTTCACTGGAAAAATTTTTTTCCTCTTAAAATAGTTTTTCTTTGTGTAGCCTTGGCTGACCTGGAACTGGCATCCCAGCCTCTGCCTCATGAATGTTTGAACTTCTTCACCACTGCAAAGCCTTATGTCACCTAAGTCTTGTGAGAGTAGAAACTTACTTTGATCCTTTAGACTTTTCACTTTTTTTTCCCCATTTGTTTTTTGGGTTCTGTAGTGATTGTGCCTAGAGCTTCTGGAATTACAGGAGCATCCTGCCAAGCTTGACCTTTCCTTGAGACATAAATGTCTGCCGTCTCCTAAGCTGGTATTGAAGAGCACTGCACAGCCCTCCAAGGATTACAAAGTGTGACCCAAGGCCTGGTTTGAGTCCAGCTTTTGTTCTTCAGTTAAAAGCTGGAGAGGGCCGGGCGGTGGTGGCGCACGCCTTTAATCCCAGCACTTGGGAGGCAGAGGCAGGTGGATTTCTGAGTTCAAGGCCAGCCTGGTCTACAGAGTGAGTCCCAGGACAGCCAGGACTACATAGAGAAACCCTGTCTCGAAAAACCAAAAAAAAAAAAAAAAAAAAAAAGCTGGAGAGGGCTGGGCATGGCGTGGTGGTATACACCTTAATTTAGTCCAGCATTCAGGAGGGAGAGCAGGTGGATCTAGGAGTTCCAGGCTAGCCTGGTCTACATAGTGATTTCTGGAACAGCCAGAGCTAAACATGTACCTGTTTCAACCTATTCCTTGCCCCTACACACACACACACACACACACACACACACACACACACACACACCAACTATAGGGGAGTGGGCTGAAGCAGTGGCTCGATAGTTAAGAGCACTTGTTGACCTTGCAGAGGAGACCAGAGGGATTGCTTGCTTTGGCAATCCTTTTATAGCTCTAGTTGTATATAATCCAATGCTGCCCTCTGTCTACAGTGGACACCAGGCTCACTTGTAGTGCAAATACACACACACACGTAGGAAAAAGTCATGCAATAAAATGAGTCTTTTTTTTTTTTTTTTTAATGGGGGGTTGGGAGCTCACAACTGTCTGTAACTCTAGTTCTGGGGATCTAATAGATCTAACACACATGCAGCATTAAATAAACAAACCAATCATAAAAATAAATAAATCATGGATAAATTAAAAATGGAGTGTTGGAACTAGAGAGTTGGCTCAATGGTTTAAGAATACTAGCTGCTCTTCCAGAGGTCCTTGGTTCCATTCCCAGCAATCACAGGGCGGCTCACAACCATCTGTAATGGGGTCTGATGCTCTCTTTATGGCCTGCATATATGCACACAGAACACTCCTACATAAATAAATGTTTTAAAAAGATAGGTGAATCAGCAGTTAAGGACCGTGGCTGTTGTTTAAGAGGACCTAGGATTCCTTTCTCAGCACCCACAAGATTGCTCACATACATCTGTACTTGAATAGTGATGATGTATATACTACATGCTGACAAAAGCTTTGATTCTGAGCTCCGAGCTGGTCATGGTGGTATACACCTGACCAAGCACTTTGAGAGAGGATACAGGCAAATTTGAGGCTAACCTGATAGACACGGGGAGTTCCAAGATGGCCAGAGCTCCCCAGACCCAAATTATATACATACAGCTTTTTTTTTTTTTTTTAAATGAAAATAGTGGAGAGGGCTAAATATGTTAGGAACATAGTTGTTGAGGTTTGATTTTTACAGGTAGACCTCAAGACTTAACATATCCCAGTTGTAGTCAAGGGAGAATGCTGAAGGATTTCTCACTGGTGGCAGTCTTGTTAAGTGTTTTAACCATAAGAAGGTGCTATATTTTCTTGTAAAGGAAGGCAAAACTGTTCTATTATCCTAGAACATTGTGAAACTTTCAAGTTGAATTTGAAATTCAATTTAGAATTGTTCTTTTCTGCTGTCATCATTAAGATTTTAGAAAACTTCTTATAGATTTTTGTGTGTTCTAGTATTGAAAGCTATTGCAGGGCAGTGGTGGGTCACATCTTTGTGAGGCAAAGGCAGGTGAACCTCTTAAGTTCAAGGTCAGCCTGCTCTACTGAGCAAGTTCAAGGACAGCCAGGGATACAAACAAAAACCTTGTAGCCCTGTAGTAGTTGTACATGCCTTTAATCCCAGGCAGAGGCAGAGGAGCTCCTGTGAGTTCAAAGCCAGCCTGGTCTACTGAGCATTTGTGTTCCCAGAGTGACTTTGGGGGCTTGTTTTTCTCTTCAGGGATGGAACTCAGGTTCTCAGTCTTGAGATGAAGCACCTCTCCTCACTCAGCCATCTTACCAGCCCACCATTTTGGAGATAGGGTCTACTTGTATAGTTTAGTTTAGCTTGCCTTCATCTTAGTACATAGTCCAGTCTAAGTCTGCTGTCCTTCTGCTTCAGCCTTCTGAGTACTCAGAGTACAGGCACACAATGTGGTTCCGATGGTGAATGCTGCAGTTGTGGTAAGTCAGTATGTTAGCAGCTGTTTTTTTTTTTTTTTAATTAAAAAAAAAAAGATGTTTAGCCAAGTATTGTGGAGATAGTGAAGAGTTTCTTATAGTCTGAATATGGTGGCCTTAGTAAGTTCCTTTTTTTATAGATGTTCAAAGGATATGATTTTTATCTTTTACAAGTTTAGTACATAACATGTCCATGTCTCCTCCCCCAAACAACCCCTCTAGAGCAGCTCGTGAAGCCCAGACTGGTGCAAACATGTCTTGTTGAAGATGATCTTAAGTTCTTGATCTTCCTGTCTGCACCTCCCAAAGCTGGGATTACCAACCTCCATTGGACTTTTTTTTTTTTTTTTTTTAAAGCATGTGTGTGGCAGGGAGTGGGGCATTGGGGAGGGGTCAGGATAATTTCAGGCTTCAATTCTCTTTTTATATTGTTCTGGAAAGTTAAACTCATTGTCAGGATAAGGTAGTTGAACTTACAGGGCAAGCACTACTACCCACTGAGCCGCCTGGCTTGCCATAAGAGGAACTTTTTAAAAGCCAATTCACTTTCTACAGTCTTGCTTTATGTATTAAGACGTTATGTATTACTCTGTGGATGCAGAGGCCAGTGGATCCATGTGAGTTTGAGACCATCATGGTCTATAAAGTGAGTTCCAAGACAAAACACAGATGCAATAATACAGTTTCTTATTGTGTAGTTTGGGGTTTTTGCTTTTTGAGGTGATCTGCATAATCTTAAAATTTTGATTTTGGGGGCTGGTGAAATGGCTCAGCAGTTAAGAGCACTGACTACTCTTCCGGAGGTTATGAGTTCAAATCCCAGCAACCTGGTTGCTCGCAACCATCTGTAATGAGATTTGGTGCCTTTATTTATTTATTTATTTATTTATTTATTATTTTAGATTTTTGAGACAGGGTTTCTCTGTGTAGCACTGGCTGTCCTGGAACAACTCACTCTAGACCAGACTGGCCTCGAACTCAGAAATCCACCTGACACTTAGCACACTGTAGCTGTCTTCAAAGAAATCTTTGGGCCAGAGCAAGAGAGAGAAGAGGGTGGGTGGGATTTGATTTGGTCTAATACTTTTTTTTGAGCCAATTTAACAAATGTGTTATTTTCTAAGGGTATTGTCTATTATTTTAAAATTGATAGTGACGTTTAACTTACTAATCTTAAAAAAAAAAATTGAAGACTAGGTATCACATATGTTGTAGTCGAGGCTGGTGTCAGAGTCTAGCAGTCCCCTGGAGTGTGTGTGTGTAGCCATGTGTGATGATGATGATTGGCCTAATCAAAACTTTTGTTTTAAATGCAGTACTTGGAAGACTGAAGAAGGTAGGTTTGTGAGCATTTGAGACCAGCCTGTGGCTGTTGCTATTATATTCATTTCTCTTTCTTGAGCGCCATAGTGCTGGGGTTTTAGAGATGTTTTCACATGCTTAGTTTTCATGAAACTGAAGTCTGTAATACTGAAGTCTGGAGTGGTATGGGACGTGCTTAAATTTAATATGAAAACTAGACATTTAAAATTTTGCTGCACTGGTTTTAAATTTATTTTCTTTTCTGTGCTAGTTGGAAATGGAGGATGAAGACACGATTGATGTGTTCCAGCAGCAGACAGGAGGTGTCTACTGAAAAGGGAACCTGCTGCTTTACTCCAGAATTTTGTTATAGACCAAGAATACATTCTCAATTAGAAAACCGCAATTTGGTCCCGCCACATCCTGACTACTGCAGTATAGTTTTCTCTCTTCCTTCATTTCCCTGTCCCCATTTCTTTATTGTACATAAAGTAACTGGTGTATGTGCACAAGCATATTGCTCTTTTTTTTCTTTTCCTTTTTTAAACTAAATGGCCAATGTTCTGTTTTGGTTGACATCGGATGGAGAAGATCTGGGGGAAAGTCCTGGGTCTGTGAAAATCTCCCCCTTCTCCATTAGTGGCATGCTCATTCAGCTCTTATCTTTATATTTCAGTAAGTTATTTTGCTCTCACTGTTTTAACAAAAGAACCCAACCACACAAAATCCTTGCATACCTTGTTCGATTGGAGAATTTTAATGTTTTTCATTTATCATTGTAAAACCAAGGACAATTTTATAACTTTTTTGTACGTAGCTGTTACATGTAGGGCAATCTGTCTTTAAGTAGGGATAAATTACTCTGAACAAAATGATCATAGATAGTTTCCCCTTCCAGTCAAGTGTCTTGTTGTTTAAATAAACTTCTTGTTTAAAATGAGCTGTTCTCTTTATTCTGAAGCATACTAAATAGAAATGTTGTTTTAAGTCCAGGTGTGTTAGCTCACACCTTTAATCCTAACACTGGGAAGAAGAGGCAAGTGGATCTTTCTGAATTTGAGGGTATCCTGGTCTATAGAGCCTGTTCTACAACAGCCACAGCTACATAAAGAAAACGTGTCTTAAAAAAACTAAAGCAGAGTCAGGAGGGGTGTCACATGCCTTTAGTCCCAGCACTGGAAGCCGAGGCAGGCATAGCTCAGAAGCAACCTGGTCTACATGGTGTGTTGCTGACCAGCTGAGGCAATACAGTGAGCTCTTATCCCATAAAATAAAGGGCAGGGAGGGCTTAGGAGTTGAGCACAGGTTTGGCAAATTAGACTGACAGCCTTCTCTGGCCTCTTGAGGACCAAACAAGCAGTGCACACAAAAATCTGCACAAAACAGACACATCAAGTAAATAAAGCCAAGAAAAAGTAAGCTTTATAGACCTGTAGACCAGACTGGCTCAGAACTCATCTGTCTGCTGAGTCCTCAGATTAAAGATATGTATCACTACACCTGGTCTGGTTTTTAATTAAATACTACATTATATACTGTTGTGTGTGTACATAAACAGTAGGTGTGCTTGTGCAGAAGTGTACCTATCAGGACAACTGGTCAGTGTTTTATTCTGTGTAGGTTCCTGGGATCAAATTGAATATCCTTTGTGTCAAGAATTCTTACCTGCTGAGCCATCTCACTGGTCTGTTTTCATCACTGGTGTAAATTTTAAGTTTGTGGTGGAGATTAGATCTGTAGTAGAGTACTTAGAACAGGAAAGCCTGCCTAGGTTTGAGCCTCTATGTTTGTTTTTGTTTGTTTGTTTGTTGTTTTTCGAGACAGGGTTTCTCTGTGTAGCCCTGGCTGTCCTGGAACTCACTCTGTAGACGAGGCTGGCCTCGAACTCAGAAATCCACCTGCCTCTGCCTCCCAAGTGCTGGGTTTAAAGGTGTGCGCCACCACCGCCTGGCGCCTCTATGTTGACTAAATGGAAATTTAGACCCAAGAATTCAAAGTTCATAGCATCCTGGATGATGCTGTACAGGGTAGCACAGTAAAATCCTGTCTCAACAGTCACTCATATTCCAGGCTGGTCTGTAATTTGCTATGTAGCTGATGACCACAAGCGAGCTTTTGTCTTCCTATAGAGCATCATAGATTAAACTGTACAGTAGATTTGGTGGCACTGGTCGAAGGCAGGCTGAGTATTTAATCCAGTACTTAGTAAATGCCAGTAACTATCAGCTGATCTATATTTCTTGCCCTTTCTAGCTTCTCTTCGTGTATATTTCAGTTTTGAGGGAGAGAGAGAGGGTTGAGACAGCGTCTACTATGTAACCCTGGATGGTCTGGAGAATACTGTGTAGAGGAGCTGCCCTTGAACCAAGACTGATGTTGTGTGTTACAACTGGGGAGATAGGGAACCCACAATAGAGCAAAGTATGGAAGTCCAACCTGGTGTACCTGGTTGAGTTTTGTGGGAGAGTTTCAGGAATATGGGTGAGGGATTACTTACAGAAGCAGAAATGATTGAAAGCCAGTTGCATCACCAAAGCCCATCCCAGCTCACAAACCTGGGATAGTGGAGCAGCTCACAGCACAGCCTGCCTGCAGGTTCAAAGTGTTCATTCCAGATGCCTGTCAATCTACACTTCTTAGAAGGCAGCTGGGCTGTTTGCTGCTTTTTGCAGGTAGCTAGTCTGAAAAGGACTCTTAGCTTTCATTGCTTTACTTTGGCAGGGAGGAGCCTAGTGAACTAGTTAATCTGGTCAGTTTCAGGGGTTTCCTGAAGCTATTTTGAGTTGCTTACTTTCTTTTTTAAATTTTGTTTTGTTTTTTGTTTTTTGGTTTTTTTTTTTTTTGGGGGGGGAGAACAGGGTTTCTCTGTATAGCCCTGGCTGCCCTGGGACTCACTCTGTAGACCAGGCTGGCCTCAAAAAAAGAAATCCGCCTGCCTCTGCCTCCCAAGTGCTGTGATTAAAGGCGTGCACCACCACCACCTGGTGAGTTGCTTACTTTCTAGTTTAAAGAGCTTTCCAGCTGGAGAACCTGAATCTCAGGACACTGCCTCAACCTCGAATGAGTTGAGATTACAGGTGTGAGCCACTTTACCCCAATAGACTTCTTGATCGTTGTGCTACCAACAAGAATAAAAAATACCCTCTGGTGAGATAGGCTGCAAGAGAACCAAAGAGAATGCTAGTCACGGTTGGTTCTTTAAGCTTGAAAGGTTGAGATGAGGGTAGCTCCAGTAATGTGCTCCTTAAAGTTTTTCCGTTTGCACCCAGGGATGGCTCTGCAGTAAGTAAGGGGGCTTGCTGAAAAAAACATGAAAACTGAGTCTGGACCCCAGCGTCCACATATAACCAGTTGAGTGTCCCACACATGCCTGTTACCCCAGCAGTGTGTCCTGGGGTGGGGGTGGGGGGCTGGAGATAGGATCACTAGAGCTTGCTAGCTTCTAGTTTAGCCAAGAAAATGCAAGCCCTTTATTTAGGGAGATGATTTTATCACAGGAACAGGAAGACTGATGATACCAAGGAGATATCCACAGGGTGCTTCAGCTTTCTGACTCAGAAGGTTGGTGCTCTATATGTCAGGAGGCCATGTGTTATGGTGAGACTGGTATTAAGAGCTCCTTGGGTGAGACATAATTAGAACATAGTGAAACAGGTTGGAATTTAATCTGTTGTTTGGAATGTGGAGTGTTATTTCCCTGTAAGCAGTGACATGTGACTACAAGATCATTTTAGGGTTTAGTATATGAGACATGAAAGTCCAAGAATCTTTGTGTGTGTGTGTTGTCTTTATGACTAATGTTTTATTTATTTTTATTTCTTTGGTTTTTTTAGGACTGGTTTTTCTCTGTGTAGCCCTGGAAGTCCTAGAACTCACTCTGTAGACCAGGCTGGCCTGAAACAGCGCTGGGATTAAAGGGATTAAATGGAATGTCACTGCCATCTGGCCTTGACTTTTTCTTTAATGTGTTTGAGTGTGTGCATGCGTACATGTGTGTGCACCACATGATGGAGCCTGTAGAAAACAGAAGCAGCCCTAGATTCCCTGGAATTGTAGTTCCAGAAGACTGTGAGCCACCAAATGGGTGTTGGGAGAATTTTGGTCTTCTGAATGAATACGTGTTCTTGACGCTGAGGCCTCTCTCTGATCCCCATTTTCACTTACTGCTGTTTTAGAAAACCCGACTTTAGCTCCCACAACCATCTGTAACTCCAGTTTTGAGGTATCAATTTCCTCTTCTGACCTCTTCGGGCACCAGGCATGCATGTATTGCCTAGACAAAAACACACATCAAAGATAGATAGATAGATAGATAGATAGATAGATAGATAGATAGATAGATGATAGATAGATGAATAAATGAATATGAATGAATGAATAAGTCCAGCTTAGGAAGCAGGAGGCTCAAAAATCCCAGGTTGTTAGATAGTGGTGGTGCACACTTTTAATCTCAGAACTCAGGAGGCAGAGGCAGGCAGATCTCTACGTTCGAGGCCAGCCTGGTCTACAGAATGAGTACCAGGATAGCCAGGGCTACACAGAAAAGAAAGAACCTAAGCCCATCATCAACTATGAAGTGAGCCTGTACTCCATGGGTCCCTGGCTCAAAAAGGAACCCTTATTTTTGTAAAGAAGGCTAAGTCCATCCATAGGCATGCAGCAAGATGGGAAGGAAAGGGTTGTTTGTTTTGTTCTGTTTGTTTTTGATGACGTTTACCTCCTGTCTCCACCCCTCAAGTTCTGGGACTACACAAACATGTGCCCTCTGCCCTGCAGCTTTCATAGCCAGAGTTTTCCATTGACTCATTTCAAAGGAAAGAGTTGAAGCAGGGGCAGTACCTAAAAGCATTGATCTCTGCTTTTGGCGAAGACACAGCTAAGAAAAGGACCGACAGATGGCTACTAAATTTGGCTCTAGCAGTGATGCTTGGGATGAGTTTAAAGAGGAGAGGTTAACAAGTGACACATTTAGGAGATACCCTCAGTGGTGGATCAAGAAATAAATAGTGCCAGAGCGGTCTGGAAAACAGCAGGAGCCAGCCTGCTCTACAGAGCAAGTTCCGGGATAGCCAGGGCAACACAGAGAAACTCTGT
>NW_021620762.1:3484926-3523655 GCF_004785775.1 Grammomys surdaster
CTGCTTGTTCTAAAGCGTACCCGGACATACAGGGTCACTCCACGACCCCCTGATACAAAAAAAAAAAAAAAAAAAAAAAAAAAAACATTTTCTTTAACCATCTACCCTGCATAGCAGCAGTGCCCTATACTGCCCAGGGTTAAGGAGGAATGTTGGGGTAACCAAACACTGGGAAGATACTAAAGTCACATCAGCAGGACGTGGAATGATGGTGTAGCCCAGGCTAATTCAGTAATTCTTTAACTTTTCATTTGTTTGTTTTTGTTTTTTCTATGTAACATCCTTGACTGTCCTAGACTCTTTTAGACCAGGCTGGCCTCCAACTCACAGAGAGTTCTACCTGCTTCTGCCTCCCTAGTGCTGGGATTAAAGGTGTGTACCACCAAGGCCAGCTTCTTTAATTTTTTTTTTTTTTTTCGAGACAGGGTTTCTCTGTGTAGCCCTAGCTGTCCTGTAGACCAGGCTGGCCTCAAACTCAGAAATCCGCCTGCCTCTGCCTCCCAAGTGCTGGGGTTAAAGGCGTGCACCACCACTGCCCGGCCTTCTTTAACTTTTAAAAAGATTTTTTAAGGGGCTGGAGAGATGTCTCAGCGGTTAAGAGCACTGACTGCTCTTCCAGAGGTCCTGAGTTCAATTCCCAGCAACCACATGGTGGCTCACAACCATCTGTGATGGGATCTGATGCCTCTTCTGGTGTGTCTGAAGACAGCTGCAGTGCGCTCATAGAAATTTAAAAAAAAAAAAAAACTTTTTTGGTTGGTAAAAAATAAATCTTAAAAAAAAAGTTTAAAAAAAAGATTTTTTAAAACGTATCTGCATGTTTTTCCTGAATGTGCACTCTGTGGTGCCTGGTGCTCGTGAAATTAAGGTCCTGTGCAGCTGCTCTGGAAGAGGAGCCAGTGCTACTAACCACTGAGTAATTTTTGAGCCATCCCACCCTCCACACACACTGTTTTAGTTTTTTAGAGATAGGGTCTCTCTTTGTAGTACTGTGTGTCCTGGACCAAACATTGTACGTGAGGCTAGCCTTGAACTCACAGAGATCTGCCTGTCTCTGCTTCCCTATGATCAAAGGTGTAGCTGTGTCCTGTCCTCCCTCCTCCCTCTCCCCCCTTTTTTGAGGTAAGAAATCTTGCTTCTGCCTCCAGGGTGCTGGGATTAGGGGTGTGCAAGCACCCCAATCTCGGACCTTAAAAAAAAAAACTTAACAAAAAGATTCCTTCCTTAACAGGGTTTCTCTGTGTAGCTCTGGCTAGCCTGGAACTGAGAGATCCACCTGTCTCTGCCTCCTGAGTAGGTGTTGGGACTAAAGGATTAAAGGTTTGTGCCACATTGACGTGGCAAAAGATTTATTTTGTGTATATGTGTGTGCTTGCATTTAACTGTGCCCAGGCCAGGTTCCCTGGAACTACAGCTACAGTTTGAAACTGCCCTATGAGTGCTGGGAACTGAACCTAGGTCCCCTATAGTATTAATATTTGCCCTTAACACTTCATCCTCTCCCTCTTCCTCCCCGCTTCCCTCTCTCTCATTCCCTCCTTCTCTGTCTCTGCCTCCTCCTTTCTGACACAGGATCTCACTGTATAGACCAGGCTGGCTTCAACTCAAAGTGATCTTCCTGTTTCAGTCTCCCAAGTAAAGGCATTGCAGGGAAATGCCAACACACCCCTCTGAGGTAACTTTGTATTATTTATTTAGGTAGCTAGGTAGTGTGTGTGTGCGCACGGGTGTGTATCTCTAGTCAGAGGTTCAAGAGTTGGGTCTCTTATACTTCGTGTGTCCCGGAGATTGAATTCAGGTTGTCATGCTGGGCGGCGAGGGCTTTTCCTTCTTAGCTACCTCGACAGCTCCTCAAGTAACTTTTTAAAGTGACAGTGAACACTTGGAAGCACCACCAGATTGTCTAGGGCGTGGAGGAGGGGAGACCACAGCGGCCAGTCCTTGTACAGGAAGGGGGCGGAGCTTAGGCTGAGCCGTGGCCTGCGCAGCCGGTCCTGACGCCGAACTGTGATTAGCATTGTAGGCAACCAATAGAAACAAAGATATCCTTTTAAACTGTCCAATGGCGTCATGTGGAGGGTGGGCCCTACCGGCCCTATAAATTGGGAATCTGGCGAGCCCCGCGGCGGCAGAAGCTCGTGGAGCTCGGCTTGCTTCGCTTGCGGAGTCGTCTGCGCCGGTTGGTCCCAGTTCCTCCTCGGCGTTTTCAGGGCCAGCCTACCTCGCCCCTTGGCGCCATGACCACTACCACCACCTTCAAGGGTGTGGACCCTAACAGCAGGAACAGCTCCCGGTAAGGCAACGGGGTAGGGCTCGAGCCCTCCAGGGCTTGTGGGGGCCGCGGGGCGTTGGTGGTAACGGGCCGGGAGCACCGCGCTCGCGCCCGGGGGAGGGTGGCAGAGTGAGCAGTGGGCGCCGCTTTGTGCCGCAGGACTCCCTCGGCTTGTGGCCCCGCCCCAATCGGCGACTCTATTCATTTCTCCCCGGGAGCAATGGCTGAGGGGACCGTGGGTGGCGGCCCTTTGCCATACGCCAGTTTGGAGTCGGTGAGAGTGTGCGGGAGGATCGTCTTTCAGCCACCCGCGGCGACACTGGTCGGGTCCAGGATGGTGGGCTTGGTCTCCCAGGAGCCCAGGGAGTGTGCAGGGCCCTGGGTCCTGGGCCCATTGTCCCACATGAGGGCCATGCGCTCCCGCTTCTGTCTCGGGCGTGTGCTGGCCCCGGCCTTGGGCGCTGCGAGCAAATCTGAGCCCTGGTCTGCAGGCTCTTTTCCTCGTGGTGGCCCGCCGGGTGTCCGGGTCTGCGCAGCAGGTGCACCTCGGGTAGGGCGGGGCTGCTCATCCCCTCCCCTCCTCTCCAGCCTTGGATCTGAGTCCTCGAAGTGCCTGCCTGCGCCTAACAAAGGAGAGATCGGGTCTCCTCCCCCTCCCCACGCCCACCTCCGATTGCGCGGGGCCGTGAGCCTGCTCAAGTGGGTTTTCTGCGCTCAGATCCTCGGACTTCAGGCCTTCCGTGCCACCTTCTTCACTTCTCCCGTTGACTTTGGCCAAATGAGTTCACCCCAGAGCAGACTTCTCTTGGAGGAGGAGGTTGTCTGTGCTTGGGCGGGGCTAGGGAACCATCCATTGTCTCTCCAGTACTATGTAGTATCCCTTCCTGTAAGCTGGGATCTTGCTTGTCACCCAGTACACTGCATTTTGGGGAGGAGCTGTGTGTCTGGACTGGGACCCTTTTCCTACCCCTCACTTAACTTGGTGGGAGGGATTGTGTTCTGTGGAGGGAGTCCATGCACATCATCTCAGCTAGTGGCACACAGTCTGAAAGTTGGCTTTCAGGCATCTCTTGGATCTTCCTAAAGGCTTGATTCCATGTTCTCTGGCCACCTATTTTCCATTGATGATGACCCACAGTTGAGTGTGACCAAGCCTTGGGGTCCTGACCAAGTGGCACGAAAGGGAGCCATTTTGTGGGGCTAAGAAGACAGTGTGGAATAGCAGTATCTCGCAGGGGCTTGACAACTTGCTAACAAAAAGCAACCTCCTTGAGTAGTCTTCCGAGGAAGCCTGGGGCAGGAACAGGCTGCTTTCAGTTTCAGGAAGTAGTAAAAGAACTGGTGAGATGGAAGGGAACCGAAGGGGCAGGCGATTGGGATTACAGGGCGGGGCAGAACTGGAGAGTAGACCTAGGAGACCGGGTCACTCCCTCTTGTTGTCATCCTTCAAATCAGATAATTTGTTACAAAGGACACAGGGACAGACTGAGCCCTAGGTTTTTGTTTTGTGTGATGAGGCCAACTTTTTCTGTTCTAACTCTGGTTCCTGGAAAGATACTATGTACTCTGGGTTTTATCTTTTGGGAGTCAAGCTCAGCTCAAGGCTTTGTAAAGCATTTCGGAGCCCAGGGCCTTTTGATGCATGTTTGACATGTGAGACAAATACAAAGTGTGTCCAGCCACCTTTGCCATTGCTTGCCCTCCGGTGTTGGTGCTAAGGTTCTCCCCATTCTCTTTCTGTAATCTAATCTCTTCACCCCTTTCCTCAGTAATGTGCTGCTTGCTCTGCAACCTCAGTTGTGAATGCAGTGATGGGAAGAAAGGAGTTATTTTTTAAATTGCTGTCTATGCTGTAACATTTTTTGGGTCTTAACTCGGCAACCCTGAAGCAGTTACTATCTATGTGTTTCAAAAAGAAAGTGTCCAGACCACAGCTGAAGTACTTTGTCTGCAAGCAGATCCTTTGTCTGGGAACCGCTCTCTGTTTCAGATGGTCTCTATAACACTGACGTCATTGGGGAGGTAGTACCTGCTATCACAGGACCAGCAAAAGTTGGACTAGGCAGGTTTGACAGATTTGTAAGCTAGCTGGGTGCTAGTGGTCCCCCACCCTTGTTTTTTTCTTGGCCAAAACATATTTACAAGTCTACTAGGGTTCTGAAGAATTTCATGAGCTTTTAATTCCACTTAGCGATGAACGCCTCCCTCTCTGGGGAGTGAGGGAGGACAAAGAAGCACATTGAGTTTGATTTTAATATTTCAAGTGTCTTCAGTTATTTAAGGTAAAAATGTAAACTAGTCCTACCCAGTAAGAGCCAGTAGGCTGGAGGTGCTTGTCTATCGCCTGGGCAAGACCCTGGGCTCCACCTCAGCACTCCCTACTTCTCTTCCCCCAAAAACACACCCCAGAACTTATCTATACCTTTAGTAGTAGTTTAAACAGCTTAATTACCTGGGAACCTGGATGAGGGGAGTGTGTGAGCCTGTTATACCAGCACTAGGAAGGCAGAAGTGGGAGGGTGGCTTCAATCAAGCTCCAGGCTGGCTACAGCTGTATAGTGACACTGTTCTCAAAAAAAAAAAGTATGATTATCATCTTTATAAAGTACGTATCAGAACACATTTATCTTGGTTTATATAATTAATAGAGCTGGGAGTGTGTGTGTGTGTGTGTGTGTGTAGGATCTCAACCAAGTGGCTTTACACTGGCCTGGATTTAGTTAGTGCCCAGGTTAGCCTCCAACTTGTGACCTCCTTCAGTCTCCTCAGTGCCAAGATTAAAAGCACTTGGAGACATAGTTTTAGATGTTTTTGTTTGTTTGTTTTTGTTTGTTTGTTTTTGTTTTTTTGAGCCAGCATCTCACTGTGTAGCCTCAGCTACTGGGCTGGAACTCAGTATGTGGAACAGGCTGGCCTCAATCTCATTGAGGTCCACTCGCCTCTGCCTCTGGTGTACTGGGATTTAAGGCGTGGTTACCACAGCCAGCTGACAAACACATGTGTTTGTCTTCAAGGACAAACACAAGTGTTTGTCTTCAAGGACAAACACATGGAGTTACCTAAGGTTCTCTTGTTTTCTAGCCCCGGACTGTCTCTCTTCTGTAGGCCTTCTCCCTAGACTGTGACATTGGTGTCTCACTCAGTATGATGCAGTGCTCAGGCCTGGAGAGTGTTATGTGTGTGTATAAGTATGGATATGTGTGCATGAGTTGCAGATACCTGTGAGGGCAGAGGCATCCAACCCTCTGGAGGTACAGGAAGTTACGAGCCACGTGATGTGGGTCCTAGGATCTAAACTCAGTCCTCCGCAGGAGCAGCAGATGTTCTTACTGCTGAGTCCTCTGTTTGTCTAGTTGATGTCATTGTGAGCCCCTCATTTTTTTAAAAAAAATATCTTTTATATTCATTTTTATTTTATGGGTATGAGTGTTTTTTCTGAAACGACATATGTGCCTGATCCTCACAGAGGAAGGTGTTGGATGCCTTGGAACTGGAGTTGCAGGTGGTTGTGAGCCACCATGTGTGTGCTGGGACTTGGATCTGAGTCCTGCAGGAGCAGCCAGGCAGTGTCTCTTCAACCCTTCTCCTTCCTGCAAAAGAGTGGATTATTTTATTGTCTGTTGTTGGAGGGGTGCCTGCAGAGTCCAGAAGGTGTTGAATCCCCTGGGGAGTTACAGGTGGTTGTGAGCTGCCTGGCACAGATGTAGGGAACTAAACAAGACCAACTACAGGAGCAGTGAGTGCTCTCCAGGCCTGAGCACTGTATCTTAGTGAGTGAGACACTAACGTCGTAGTCCAGGGCCAGAAAGCAAGAAAACCTAAAAGAAATTCCATGTGTTTGGTCCTGAAGACAAACATGCTATTGTTTGTTTGTCTGTTGATTGATTGTAGCACTTGCTACAAGTCTGCCAAGCTGCAGGACTGCTGTCCTAAAGTCAGTGGGCAGCTGCTGGAGTCTCCAGGTTCAGGCTCTCCTCTCCTGACAAGAAGCAGTGAACTACAGAGTAGAGCCCAAGCCCAGCACCCTGCCTCTGTCTCACCTGGCTTCATAGGCCGTAAACTATGGGCAGAGTTTGTGTTGAAGCAGTTGTGGAAACCAAGATTACCTGACTGGGAAAATCCTGACAGTAAAGTTGCAGAGTCTATAAGTCAGGTTTGTTGCAGACAGCTACGATTGTCCTGCCCTGTGTGCTGCAGGGCAGTGAAGACTAAGGAAGACGATCCTGGAGTACTTGTGGCTTCCCTCGCCAGGAGCAGGAGCACTAACTAACCTGCCTGTGCTCCCTGTGATTTGTCTCTGGGGCTCATGGAGGAAGCAGGGGTGGGGTGTGGAAGATCAGCTAAAGATTAAAGGGCTGAGGGGAAGGGTGGAGCATGCCTGAGCCAGAGGAGATTGAGGCCAGGAAGGGCTCCAAGTGGAGATGACTTGCAACCGTGAAGGAAGTGGAGAGGAAGGCGGCTGGAAGTGTCTTGGTTGAGAAGAGGCAGAAATGGGCAGTGCATGAGTCCAGTGAGGAGGACCAGTGTCTGAGTACTGAGGCCAGGAACCAGCCTGAGGGAGCTGAGGAGCCAGGATTTCTGTCACAGGATCCCATGAAGACAGGAGAGAAAGAAGGTGGTGTTGAGAAAAGTAACTCTGGTCCCCGGGTTGATAGTACACATCTGTAATCCCAGTCTGAGAAAGTCGAATGGCAGTCTCAGGCTGGCTGTTCTGTGAGATCCTCTGTCGAGAGGAAAAGAATTTCAGTCTCACTCTGTAGTCCGGCCTTTACTGTATGGCCCAGCGCTGCCTCCAACTCGGTGACCTGTCTCTGTTACCGTGTCTACCTCAGAAGCAGTCTTTTATTTTTTTAAAAGATTTATTCTTAAATGTGTCTGTGTGAGTGCAGGTGCCCTTGAGGCCAGAAGAGGGCATTGAATCTCCTGGAGCAGAAGTTACAGGGAGCTGTGAGCTGCCTGACTCGGGTGTTGGGAACTACACTCCTACACTCATGTCCTCTTTGCTGCTCCACTGAGCCGTCTCTCTGCTCCCTTTGACTTAAGCGTGTGTGTGCATTTGCGCATGTGCGTTTTCTCTGGCATGTGATGGAGGTCAGAGGATAACTTTTTTTTTTTTTTTTTTCTTTTTTTTTTTTTTTTTGGTTTTTCAAGACAGGGTTTCTCTGTATAGCCCTAGCTGTCCTGGAACTCACTCTGTAGACCAGGCTGGCCTCGAACTCAAATCTGCCTGTCTCTGCCTCCCAAGTGCTGGGATTAAAGGCGTGCGCCACCACTGCCCAGCGCCACCACTGCCCAGCGAGGATAACTTCCAGGAGTCTTAACATTCACTGTGGGCTGCTGGGATCTATCTCAAGTTGTCAGGCTTGGTAGCAAGCACCTTTATCCATCTGACCAGTCCATAAGCAGGCTTTAAAATTTTTGGTTAATAGCAATGCAGAAAAATAGGATGTCATTCATCTAAAATCATTAGTGAGAGGGAACACCCGATAGCATCGTGGTGTCATGTAGATGGTTTTAATAATAGTTTGTGTACATGATTGCCATGTTCCAGATGATATATATGTATGATGTTCTTATTAATAACAGTCTGATGGGACAGAAACTACTGTGGGCCCTCATTTTATAGAGGAGAAACCTGAAGCATAGAGAGGTTAGACTACTCCCACTGTGTCCCTTAGAAAGTTTGTACCAAGCTGGACATGGCGGCTCACTCCTGTAATCCTGGAACTCAAGAGGCTGGGGAGGAGTTTTATTTATTTGAGAAAGTTTGTCCAAATTTGTACTTTTATTTATTTTTTATACCCTTTTGTTCTAAACTTAATTTGTTTTCTAGTCTGAGGGGGAAAATCTAGCCATGTATTTTCCTCTGATTCAAACCACACCAGACATCTGTCACTTGGTGTGTGGGGCCTCGCCGGTGGCAGATGCTGCATTGATAGGCCCACAGTAGGCACCTGCTAGTGTTCTCTAATGCACCTGAGTTGGGACACCTGGAGATAAGTGCCTCCTGCACACTGGATTCAGGGTGCCCTGTATGTCTGCTTTATGCAGTCCTGGGAATTGAACCCAAGACTTCTGCTAGGCAAATGTTCTACCAGCTGAACTATACTGCTATACTGGTAATCACTTTTTTTAAAGCAGGATTTTGTTTCTAGCCTGGGGTAACCTTGAGTTCACTTTAGTCCAGGCTGGCTTCAAATTCACAGCAGTCCTTCTGTCTCAGCACCCCATCTCCTGGGATTACAAGCATGAATTACAGTGCCTGGCTTTTAGGTTACTCCCTCTCCCCTTCTTTTTCTGTGCTTTTGACACACTGGCTATAAAGCAGGATTCCTGTAACCTGCCCTTAGGTTTAATTAATTTGCTATAAATTTGAGAAAACTCTCCCACATTTATAGGTTTATCATGAAGGGTATAATTAGGTATAGAGTAAGTTGAGAGAAAGGTGCAGGGCTTTGGTGGCCACCACAAGTGTGTCTCCTCCTGGGACCTCCAGTTTCAGCTACCCGGAAGAAGCTCTCTTGTCTTTGTTTCTTGAGGCAGAAGCTCTCTGTGTAGCCCTGGCTGTCCTGGAACTAACTCTGTAGACCAGGTTGGGCTAGGTAGGGCTCAGATCTGCCTGACTCTGGAGTGCTGGGATTAAAGGCTTACACCACCCTACCTAGCTCTCTCTTGGGTTTTTATGGAGACATCACTGCTCCGTGCACAGCTGCAGGTGAAGCTTGGACAAAAGGCACATTCCAAGAGAATCCATGAGTTCCCAGCCAGCCTGGGCTGCTTGTGACCCTGCCTCAAGTAATGTAGCTCTTGTGGTTTAACTCTAACACTGTGTGTTGGGAAACAGAAGGTTTTTTGCCTCTCCTTTTTTTTTTTTTTTTTGGTCAAAATAAAGCCCAGACAGACCTTGAATTGTAATTCCTCTGCTTCTGTCCGCAGCACTTGGCATTAGAGAGATGTGGCCTCATAGCATCCTCCACCTGCCGTCCCTCCTCCCTCTTCTTCCCTTCTCCCTCTCTTCTTCTCTCTCTCTCTCTCTCTCTCTCTCTCTCTCTCTCTCTCTCTCTTTCTCTCTTTCTCTCTCTCTTTCCTTCTTTCTTTCCTTTATTTATTGAGACAAGACCTCATTGTGTTGCTCCTGATTGTAAACTCACCTTGTAAAACAGCCTGGTCTCGAACTCAGAGATCCTCATGCAGGTGGATTTCTGAGTTCAAGGCTAGCCTGGTCTACAGAGTGAGTTCCAGAACAGCCAGGGCTACACAGAGAAACCCTGTCTCGAAACACATACACACACACACACACACACACACAAATTTGTTGTTTAGAAAAAGAGCTCCAGATAAATTTAGTCCAGCACAGTGTCAGCAGTGGATATTGTAGTGACAGACATGCCTGCTTCTGTGGCTCCCCATAGGGAGAGAGCTGTGTCCCTGGAACCACAGACACAACCAAGGCACACAGAACACCATAGCTAATGACACTTCTATACGTTGTCCAAGGTGGTATCGACCTTCTGGACTCATGGCTCTCCTGCCTTAGTCTCCCAGTACCTGAGGCTGCATGCCTGGCAGGCGCACTGTCCTGCTGTGAAGTTGACACTCTTGTTTTTCTCTTGTGCTTCGTTTTAGTATCTTAAGAGGATTTTGTATACTCATGGTACTATCTTGTGTTCTGTTTTCTCTTTGCCTGCTCTCTAGCTCTGTGACTGGCTTGGGAAGCCTTTCTCACCCCCAACCCCATGTATATCAGGCTGCCTTGTTTCCCTAGGGCTGGGATTACAGGTGTGCATAGCCACACCTAACTTCCCTCTACTCAGTTTTTTTTTTTTTTTTTTTTTTTTTTTTTTTTGGCTTTTCGAGACAGGGTTTCTCTGTGTAGTCCTGGCTGTCCTGGAACTCACTCTGTAGACCAGGCTGGCCTCAAACTCAAAAATCTGCCTGCCTCTGCCTCCTAAGTGCTGGGATTAAAGGCGTGTGCCACCACTGCCCAGCCCCTCTACACAGTCTTGAGTAGCCCAGATTGGCCTTGAATTTAACTGTGGTCCTTCTCTTTGGACCTCTTAAATGTTGGGATTATAGGCATGAGCCACTAAACCTGTCAAAGAAGAAGGATCTGGAACAAAAACAGACACAGCAAGAACTGGTGAGTTCAGACTCTCCAAGCACACATGGCTTTATAAAATTGGACACCTTAATTAAGCTATAAGGCAAATGGCAAAGGATTCTTGTCATACCACATTTTTACCTGTCTGGCTTTACAGCTAGAAATGAACAAACTAGAAAGACTTTTGGAAATGCACTTTATTTTTTGATATTTTGAGACAGTCTCAGTGTAGTCTTGGCTGGCCTGGAGCTGCAGAAATCTCCCTCCCTCAGCTTCTTCCTGAGTGCTGGCTGGGATCAGCTGCGTGAGCTCCATTCTTGTATCTTTTTAAAAAAACATTCAAATTTATTTATTTATTTTTGCTTTTTCGAGACAGGGTTTCTCTGTATAGCCCTAGCTGTCCTGGAACTCACTTTGTAGACCAGGGTGGCCTCGAACTCAGAAATCTGCCTGCCTCTGCCTCCCAAGTGCTGGGATTAAAGGTGTGCACCACCACCGGCTGGCAAAACCATTCAAATTTAAAGAAAGTTTTTAGACTTATTTTTATGTGCCTTGCCTGTATATATGTGTACCACATGCATGCCTGTGCCTCTGGAGATCAGAAAGCAGTTGGCCCACACCTTTAATTGTAGCACTCAGGAGGTAGAGGCAGGGGGATCTGTACGAGTTCAAGGCCACCCTGGGCTATGGACTGCGTTCCAGGACCATAGGGCTACAAGGAGAAAACCTGTCTCAGAAATCAAAACCACAAGAAGAATGGTCCTGGAGCCACCTACCCGTGAGCCCCGAACTGAGCAGAGCTGGAGTCCCTGCAGGAGCAGCAAGTGCACTTCACTGCTGAGCCACCTCCATCCACCAGTCAAAACACAGAGATTTGGCATGTGTTTATTGTACATACCAATGGGTTTCATTAGGACAGAGTGTTCTCGTTTTGGTTTTTGGGACAGGGTCTTATGTAGTCAAGACTGGTCTGAATTTGCCATGTAGCCAAGGATGACCTTGAGTTGATCCTCACAAGTATATTGTGCTTCTAGTGTGTCTCCTTCTCCCTCCTTCCTGCTTTCCTTCTGCTCTTATGGTAAGACGTAGTTTTATGTGTCTGTGATCTAGGGTCCATAAATGAGGACTAACACTGTATACTGCCTTCGTGTATCTGTCTCAGTGTGCCAGTCTCCACTGACCTTCTCCAGCCCATCTCCCTCTCAGCCCTCTGTGTGGCTGACTAAAGCACCGTGGCGCTTGCTTTTATTTTCAAGACAGTTTCTCTATGTAGCCTTGGCTGTCCTGGAACTTATTTGTAGAACAGGCTGGCCTCGAACTCACAGAGATCCCCCAGATTGCCTCCTCAGTGCTGGCATTAAAAGCATGGACCACCACCTTCCAGCAGCTCCATGTAGCGTGTTTTGTATGCTTTCTTTATGGCAGGCCACCTGAACAGTTCTGCAGTAAACATAGGTGCTTGTGCATCTCTGTGGTGTGCTGATTGATGGCTCTTCAGCAAGACCATGCCAAGTGTGTTATTTATATTTTTCTGAAACAGTCTCACTATGTATCCCTGGTTAGATTGCAACTTCATACACACGCCAGGCTGGTCTTGAACCCTGATTCCTGAGATCTGCCTGCCTCTGCCTCCAGTGTTGGGATTAAAGGCACATACATGCTGCCACACCTGGCTAAGATTTTATTTTTATTTTTAATTAAGTGTATATCTGTGTGCTGTGCATGTGAGTGCAGTGTGCAGTGCTAGAGTTAGGAGTGGTTGTATGCTGCAGCATGGTTGCTGGGAGCCAAACCGAGGAACGAGAACACCTCTAGTCTGGGACTCTTGGGTCTTACGTTAAGGTTCTCAACACTTTAAATTGACTTTTGTACAAGGTGAGTGCGTGTTAGGATCTAGGATTCTTTTGAAGGTGTGGATGCTCAGGGTTTTTTCAACATTTGTGTTGATTTCTTAAATAAAAAGATTGCACTCATCTTTCTGTCTGGTTTTGCCTGCGTGTACATATGTGCACTGTGTACTTGCCTGCTGCCCATGGAGGCCAGGGGGAGAGCATCAGGTTCCTCAGAATTGGAGTTACAGATGGTTGTAAGCTGCTGTATGGTGTTGGAAACTGTAGCTACATCCAGTCCTAGGCTAGGCTGGTGTTGAACCCATCCATGAAGATCCTCTGCCTCCCAAATGCTGGGCCTAAAGGCCAGTCCCAGATAGTCTAACATATGTACATGAGTGCTTTGCCTGTGTATGTATGTGTAGTGCCAGCAGAGGCCAGAAGAGAGTGCCAGAGCCTCCAGAATTGAAGTTAGAGATGGCTGTGAACCACTGTGTAGGTGCTGGGACCCACCTCAGGTCTGCCGGCTTAGCAGGCATTGCCCCTTGTCTGCTGTGCATCGCTGCCCTCCCAAATTCTGATCACAGGTGTAATAACAAGATGGTGTTCTGAATTTCTTTGCAAATATATTTAGCTAAGTCCAGAGAGACAAGGCTCCTTCTGCCTCTTACCCTTGCTCAAAGGGACATATTGTCTGTTACTTGTGGAGACACTCAGCTGATGCAGCTTTCGGATGTGGTGGATGGTCCATCTTAATGCAGATGGATAAAGCACAGTTGGTACCTTGACCCTCCAGCAGTGGGTTTACAACGGATGATTCAAGTCCTCCTTGTTAGCGGCAGTCTTGGAGGAGGGGCGAAGGATCAGAGAAGTGAAGGTATTTGGACATATTTATCCAAGGAGTGTTTCGGTGTGATCTGAAGTTAACATTTTACCATTGTTTTTAGGGTTTTGCGGCCTCCAGGTGGTGGGTCCAATTTTTCATTAGGCTTTGATGAGCCAACAGAACAGCCTGTGAGGAAGAACAAGATGGCTTCTAGCATCTTTGGGACACCTGAAGAAAACCCCCCATCTTGGGCCAAGTCAGCAGGTGCTTGTTTGTTTTTTGGTTTCAAGACATGGTCTCTCTGTGCAGCCCTAGATCTCACCCAGTCTACTGGGCCAGCTTCAAATTCATATGGGCCTGCCTTTGCTCCCTGAGTACTAAGATTGAAGGCATGCACCACCACACTGTCAGCAGGTACTGGTTTTACAAGTCAGTCCTTATTAAAGTCACCGAGCGAGCTGAATATAGTACTGATTAGCAAAGGCTGAACCCAAACAAGCAAGAAATACAGTACTGGCTGGGTGTGGTGGCCCAGCTTGTAATCCAGTACTTAGTAGACTCATGCAAGGTGGTTGGGAATTCTAGGCTCTGGGGTAGGTTCCCAGAGTCTACATGAAGGCTGGAGTAAGGGTCAGAGGCAGAGTGGCCCTGGAGTAGCTTTCAGCTAGCATGCCTTTCAGATATCTTCTTTCATTTTGTGATAGGAAACACTTTTTTTTTTTTTTTAATGATTCATTTTACATGTATTGAGTGTTTTGCCTACATGCATGTATGTGTACCATGTGGGTGCTAGGAATGGAACTTTTTTTTTTTTTAATTTATTTTTTGTACATTTGTGTTTTGCCTGCATGTATGTCTGTATGAAGTTGACAGATCCCTGTAACAGAAGTTACAGTTGTGAGCTGCCAATTGGGTGCTGGGAATTGAACCTAGGTCCTCTGGAAGAGTAGCCGAGAGCACTGAGCCATCTCTAGCCCCTTACTGTTGTACATATTGGTTTCTAGGTGCCAAGTCTAGTGGTGGCAGGGAAGATTCGGAGTCGCCTGGAACACAGAGAAGTAACTCTTCTGAAGCAAGCTCTGGAGACTTCTTAGACCTCAAGGTCAGTGTGATAACAAGACAGCCTCATGGGGCAGCCAAGGGCTCTGTGGTTAAATGCCCCCTTGTTTTTAAAATAAGTGTTTTTTCTGTTTTCTTTTTACTAGCTCAGTTCTCCTTAAGAGAATGTGCAGAGCAGTCTTGGTAATGAAAATTACGGTGTAAACTCAGACAAAAAAGCCAGACAAGCAGGCTGCAGGCGGAACTCAGTCGATGTGTTTCCCTAGCTTGCCAGAGGACCTGGGTCTCCCAGCACTGCCACATGAGACCAGTGTGGCGGCTCCCACCTAGAATCCCAGCCTCTGGGAGCTAGTGCTGACAAGCTCGGCTACACAGGGAGTTGATACATGAGATCTACCTCAAAAAAGCTTTAGGAAGGCCAGAAGGTCAGATGAGTGAGTTAACCTGACCTGATAGACGTCTCTTAGCATTAGGTTAGTCTTAAACCCTTCAGCGTTGATCCCGCGGCTTCCGAATCCCTCACCTTCCTCTGAACATCATGTATCTAGCATCTTGAAGAGCTATGTCAATTGTCTGATTGTTTGAGTTAAACTTCAGGCCTTGGCAGCACCGATGTCACAGTGGTATTTATATGCCTGTAGACAGCTGCCACTGAGTTCCCTGGGCGTGTCTGGGAGGGAGCTCACCTGGGAGGAAGTCTTTCTGACTACCTCGGAATACCCTGAGGCATCAACTTCTAGGTGTAGGGAGGCTATGCAGGAGCTGTGGGATAGCCAGGGCCTGTGGCAGGCCAGCTGCCTAGGGGAAGGAGGGAGAAAAGGGAAGCCGAGGCGCACCATTCCCCTTTTGAGAAAAGTTCCTCTGGTTCAGGGTGTTTGTGTGTGTTTGTGTCTGTCTGCCTGCCTGCCTGCCTGCCTGTGTTACTACTGGATGCCTGTGTTACTACTGACTTTGGGGCTGGTTATTGTGCTGGACAGCTATATAGCGTGGGCCCAGATTACAATGAGGTTTTTGCTCTGTCCTGTATTTACCAGAATAGAATTTTTTTTTTTTTTTTTTTTTTTTTTTTTTTTTTTTTTTTTTTTTTTTGTTTTGTTTTGTTTTTCGAGACAGGGTTTCTCTGTATAGCCCGGGCTGTCCTGGAACTCACTCTGTAGACCAGGCTGGCCTCGAACTCAGAAATCCGCCTGCCTCTGCCTCCCGAGTGCTGGGATTAAAGGCGTGCGCCACCACCGCCCGGCCCAGAATAGAATTTTTGAGACAGGGTTTCTTCTCTGTGTAGCTCTGGCTGTCATAGAACTCTGTAGCCCAGACTGGCCTTGAACTCAGAGATCTCTTTCCTCTGCCTCCCAAGTGCTGGGATTAATCCCATCCAGCCCAAAATAGGATTTCACATTTAATTTCAAATAGACTAGCTTCTCTTGAACTATGACTGTTTTATGTGTTGCAGAATTAAAACAGAAACTAATTCTGAAATTTTCTTTTTCAGGGAGAAGGTGATATGCATGGTGAGTATATCTTAGCGCTGACTGCTGGTAGAAGGTCTGAGTTAACATTCAAATCATACCCTAGAAAGAAAGGAAAGCTGAAGCTGGACAGTAGTCAGTGTGGCCACTTTTATTGAGGCAGCCAAGCCACCCCACTAGTATCAAGGTTTAATCTGCTAGAAATATACTAAAAAGGAAAAACAAAACCAAGAACCCCTTTAAAAGAGCATGTATCCATCAGGCCAATGTTTGGTATGCTTATTGACATTTTTCATAGGCTCTGGCCTGGAGAGCTGGCTCAGTGGTTACGAGCACTGGCTACTCTTTCAGAGGACCTAGGTTCGAGTCTCAGCACCTACACATGTCTTACAATTATCTGTAATTCCACCCCCAGGTTCAACAGCCTGACTTGTGTGGCTGTCACTCATGAGGCTGCAGGCAAAATACTTATAAAAACATAAAAATTTAAACTGGGCATGGGGATGGCGCATACCTTTAATCCTAATACTAGGGAGGCACAGGCAGGTGGATCTCTGAGTTCAAGAGTTAATTTCCAGACAGCTAAGGGTATACAGAGAAACCCTGTCTTGAAAAACCAAGAAAGAGAAAGAAAAAAGAAACAAACAAAACCCCCTTTAAAAAAATCAGGGTCAGAGTGAGTTCCAGGACTGCCAGGGCTACACAGAGAAACCGTGTCTCGAAAAAATCAAAAAACAAAAAACAAAAAAACACACAAAAAAATGTTTATTTAAAAGTTTATTAAAAAGTTCATTGGGAGGCAGAGGCAGGCACTAGGGCTACACAGAGAAACCCTGTCTCAAAAAAACAAAAAGAAAACAAAACCAAAATAAACAACAACCAAAAAACCAGAGTCTCACTATATATTCCTGTCTTGCCTGGAACTCAAGTTTATAGATTAGGCTGGCCTCGAACTCAGAAACCTGAGTTGTAGAATTAAGGGGATGTGTCACTCTACCTGGTTTTCGTTTTGTGTTTTTGCAGTACAGAGGGTTGGATTCGAGCCCTGTGTAAGGGAGCACTGACCAGATCAGCACCCATGGTGTGCTCTGATGTGTGCTTTGAGAGTTCTGCACTGTTAGGCTGCACTTAACAGAATCTGCTAGAACAGTGCCTCCCACACAGCCCACCACCCTGTGACTGCTAGCAAGCACTGTACCACTGAGCTGTGCCTTTAGCCAGCTAGTCTGATTGGAGAGAGCCCTGAAGATAGATGCAGCATGTCTTGAGTGGTGGCTACCTCCTGCTCCTCTATCTCTGTACAGCCGCACAGTATGCAGGGAAGGGCTCACTCTAGTATGGACTTCTCTTTAAATGGTCGGTCAGCAATATGTTGTCCTCTGGTTATTCTGCACTTCTGACTGCTGTAACTTTTAGCCCATTTGTCATAAAATAACAACTAGTACATACTTGGATTGAAGGTCAGCTCCAGTTCTTTCAGTTAGCTTTGAGGGGGGATGCATTCAACATCTTTCTCATATCACAACAAAGATAGGCTTTGTTGTGATATGAGGCAAAGAGCCATGACCTTCGGGTAATTAAATACAGTGTCTACAAGGAGGAACTTGGCCCTGCTCTTAGGGGAGGGCTAGGCCTGGCAGCCTTGTAATCTATATGCCCAGCACAGTGGAAGGTGAGGCAGAACCATCAAGAGTTCAAGGCCCAGTCAGAAACATAGGCTGCAGAAAGAGGTTGGGGTCAGGGAGGAGGCAAGTGATGGCTATGAGCTAGCTAATGAGCTAGGTGTGTGAGTTTAAGTCTTTAATCAATCAGATTATATTTATTTAATTTTGGTTTTTAATTAATTGGATGTGCTAGACTGTCTTTAGTCTTTCTTTTTTTTTGTTTCTTTGTTTTTTCGAGACAGGATTTCTCTGTGTAGCCCTGGCTGTCCTGGAACGCACTCTGTAGACCAGGCTGTCCTTGAACTCAGAAATCTACCTGTCACTGCCTCCCAAGGGCTGGGATTAAAGGTGTGCGCCACCACTGCCCGGCTCTTTCTTCATTTCTTTTTTTTTTTTTTTTTTTTTTTTTGAGACAGTTTCTCTATATAACAAGCCTCTGGCTGTCCTAGAGTTGCTTTGTAGACAAGGCTGGCCTTGACCTTACAGAGATCCGCCTGCCTCTGTGCCCTGAGTGCTGTGATTTAAAGGAGTGCATCACCACACCTAGCTATGTCTTTAGTTTTTAATACCAACACTCGAGAGACAGGCAGGAGGATCTCTCCTAGTTCCAGGCTAGCCTGGCTACATAGTCAAATGCTGTCTCAAAAAATAAAAACGGTGGGGGTGGGGGAAGAGTCTGGAGGCTCACTGGTAGTGTTGGACTTAGCAAGGGAGTAGCCTGGTCTTTTCAAACCTAACCCCGATGTATGTTTAGCAGAAAGGAAATGTAGGCAGCAGGCTAGATAGAGGTAGTTGTTATGTTTCTTCTGTTCTGACTCTGAAGCGTCTCACTATGAATCATTCTGTTCTCTTCAGGCACTAGTGTCTTGTTCAGTTATCTTGTTGATGAGCTAAATAGCAAGTTAGTATACACAAAGTTTATTTTGATGTCCAAGGCCCTGAGTTTGATCTTCAGTGTTACAAAAAAGTATTCCCCTTTAGAATTACAAGTTTGAACACTGGTATTTATTTCAAATTGCCATAGAAGTAATTAATACCTTATGCTTGCTTTTAGTTCCTATTTTTAAATTTTTAAATGATTTTTATTTTATGTATATGAGTGTTTTACCCCCTTGCATGGCTGTGCACTGTGTGTACCTGCAGTCTGAGGAGGCCTGATCCCCTCAACTAGAGTAGGAGATGGTTGGGAGCAGCTGTGTGGGAGCTGCTCTGAACTGTGCTGGAAGAACAGCCCGTGTTTTTAAATCGAGCCTCTCTCCAGCTCCCCTGCTTCCTTTGTTTATAATTTTGGGACTGGGTGTCAGTTTGGGATTGGCTTCAAATGTGGCCGTCTACGGCGTCTACATTCAGCTCCTTGACTTCCTTGATTGATTTATTTTATGTAAATGAGTGCTCTCTATCTGCGGTACACCTGCAGGCCAGAAGAGAGCTTCAGATCCCATTACACATGGCGGTGAGCCATCAGGTGGGTGCTGGGGATTGAACTCAAGACCTGTAGAAGAGCAGATAAACTGTTCTAAACTGCTGAGCCATCTCTCTGGCCCCTTCCTTCCTTCCTTTCTTTTTTTCTTTTTTTTTTTTTTTTTTTGGTTCTTTTATTTTCATTTTTTTTGTAATTTTGTATTTGGTTACTTGAGACAGGGTTTCTCTGTATAGTCCTGGCTGTCCTAGAACTCACTCTGTAGACCAGCCTGGCCTCGAACTCAGAAATCCTCCTGCCTCTGCCTCCCAAGCGCTGTGATCAAAGGTGTACGGCACTATTGCTTAGTGTTTACATTTTATTTCTGAGGCACTGTCTTATGGTAACCCAGGCTGGTCTTGAACATTATCCACTCTCCACTTCCCATGTCACATGTATATGTGTCAGTGTGGTTCATCACCTTCTCGGTGGCCTAACAGCACACCTGGCTTCTGCCACTGCCTGTTTAATGTTTAGTCTGTAGGATTGCTTTTGGATTCTTTTTGTTTTTTGGCTTTATTGTGAAAAATTAAACAGGTTTGTTGATGACACAAGGCAAATGTAAATGGTAGGAATGAATAGTTTATGAAGATTGCCTGCCATATAGTTGCTGGAAGATAGCTTGATTTAGCTTGATTTTTTTGTTTGTTTGTTTGTTTGGTTTTTTGTTTTGTTTTTTGTTTTTTCGAGACAGGGTTTCTCTGTGTAGTCCTGGATGTCCTGGAACTCATTCTGTAGACCAGGCTGGCCTCGATTAAAGTTGTGCGCCACCACTGCCCAGCCTTTTTTTTTTTTTTTTTTTGAGACAGGGTTTCTGTATGTAGGCTTGGTGTTCCTGGAACTCAATACAGACCAGATGGCCTCCATCCCTCTCTGATTCCTGAGTGCTGGGATTAAAGGCATGCATCATATAGTGAGTTCCAGGACAGCCAGAGGTACCTTGTCTCAAAAGAGAAAGCACAGGGTGGTGGTGACATGCACCATTAATTCCAGCACAGAGGCAGAAGCAGGCCAATCTCTTAAGTGTTCGGTGCTGAGTGAGTTCTAGGACAGCCAGGGATACACAGCAAAACCCTATCTCAAAAAAAACAAACCAAACCAAACAGGTGCTGTACATCTGGTCCTGTTTCTTGCATAATGGAATTGTAGCTAGATACTTGGGATCTTTTCTCTCTCACTTTAGGGGGAAAAAAGCTTCAGGCTGGATTTTACATGTAGCTGATTATGTCATTCCATGGCTATTGAGTTCAAAATTCATAAATGGAGTTGCCAGTATGGTACATGGTCCTAAAACCCACCATCTAGGAGACATTAGGAAGGTCACAAGTTCAAAGCTCTTGGTGCTGTGCCAGCTCCCAAGTCTGGGTTGACCCATCACCCATTAAAATCTGAGGATCTGTGAGACCCATCCAAAAGCAATAAGATCAAAAATGGCAGCACAGACACCATATCTGGCCTCCACATGTACAGAGGAGTGCAGACACACAGTCTATTCATATATTCTATTAGAGAATAGAATATTTCTCTATTAGAGAAAGTATCAGTCTGTAGCCCTGGCTAGCCTCAAACATTCTATATAGCAAGGTATGACCTTGAACTTCTGATACTTCTGCCTCCACCACATGGAATTAAAAGCATATATTACCAAGCCCGGCCTGTTTGTATAAATTTGAAAACCACACATGTACACAAAACGAGTAGGCAACATACTGACAGGTTCCGTTTCTGGGTACAATTACCTCAATTGGTGACTGTTGATATCTTTTTTTCCACTTGTTGAACCATTTTGAACCATTTGAAACTTTGTCTTCCTAGAAACTGTGGACACAGACTTCCAAGCCAACCTGGCGCAGATGGAAGAGAAGCCGGTGCCCGCTGCTCCTGTGCCCAGCCCAGTGGCTCCGGCCCCAGCGCCATCCAGGAGAAACCCCCCTGGTGGCAAGTCCAGCCTGGTCTTGGGTTAGCTTCTTGTGTTGGAACTCTGTCCTTCTGTTTGTTTGTTTTTCCATGCTTGTGAACTGCACAACGTGAGCCTGACTGTATATCTTTCAGATTTGTTTCATTAAAAGAGAAGCACTTTATGTACTGCTGTCTTTTTTCCCCCTGCTTTCTCTCTTCCTTTTTCTTCTGTCTGACTCCTGGGTCTGTGGGCCATGGCATGAGTGTTTCCTAGTAGTAGACAGGAGTAGTAACTGTTTTTAAGAACAAATGATCTGGTTCCTGATGTGTAGAGACTCTTATGTACCAGGGTTTTTGACGCTGTACTTGGCTTACTGGGATGGGACAGACAGCAGCCCCTGCTCCCCACTGTCCACTCCTCTCTCCTCGCTGTTGCCCCACTGTCAGTGCCCTTTGCTAAGTGCACCCTCCCGTGCCATGTGGAGTGATCAAAGCAGCTGTACCTCACATCCCGCTGCCTGCCAAGCAAAGGAGCTGCTTTCATACCGAGGATGCCAGTGGCCACTGTGACGGGCCGGCTGCTGGGTAGAGCCACCCAGAGTAGAGGATGGCTTCAGGTATACAAGCAAGCTGCCTGGAATCTCGAGGTGAAGCACACAAGGGAGGCTGTCCCAGCATGGGGCTGTAGGTGCAGGTCCCACAGGGAGATCCTAAAGGAAGAACTCTGCCATGTGCATGACGCTGGTGCTTGACCATGAAGAAAGAAAGTCTCATTCATCCTTGACACTTGTACTTCTTAGTCCTGGACTGTTGCTTAAAGTAAACAATGCCCACCTTTTGAAGCACTGTGTTCTGTCTTTTTTGGGGGGTAGAGTGTGTGTGTGTGACAGAGTGCCCACTGTGTAGCTGAAGCTGCCCTTGGACTCATGACTCCACCTTCAAATGCTGTATCTAGGTCTGTACCGCCATGCCCAGTTTATGCAGTGCTGGGGATGGAACCCACTGAGGGTGTTGGCTGGTTTCCTGCATGCCAGTGGAGTTGCAGTCCACTTTCTGACAATGTTTAAGTGTCCTTCCTGGACCTTTCCTTTCCTAGAAACAATGCCACCGAATGGCATTTGATAATTTGATAAAGCATTCAAAGTTGAGCTAGTGGGGCTGGAGCGATGGCTCTGGGTAAGAGCGCCTGAGACTGTCTTCAGAGAGTCAGAGTTCAAGTCCTAGCACCCAGGTGGCTCACTTCTGCTTGCAATCCAGCAGGAGGCCCAGGTGGGATCTCCCTCCCGTTTCTAGCCCCCCCTCCCCCATATATAGCATACACTCAAAGACACACATGTCTGGGTAAATAAAAACTTAATTTTTTTTTTTTTTTTAAAGAACAGAGTTGAACAGTGTAATGAAGTCCAAGGGCAAATAGAATTTTCTTGGAAAATGCAGGTTAGATTTTTTTTTTTTCCTTGAGACAGATTGTCACCCTGTAGCTCTTGTTTTGAGTTAATGTCAGCATCCCACAGGCTGTAATACAGCGCTGTACACCGCCACAGCTGGCCAGCAGGGTCAGCTCCACCTCTGATCCTTTGTGTAGGATCAGACTAACAGTTAAGTCTGTCTTCGAGCCAGGGCAGATGTAGGAGGCCCTGACTTTGTTGAACCCCTGTAGCCAGTCTTCTCTGTGTAGAGTCTTTCTGTTCCCTTGTCACCTTCACTGTCATCCCATCCCATCATGTGTTCCCACCCCCAATACCAAGGTAGGTTTCTACCTTGAGATCCATAATGGCTAGTGTTCTAATGATGCAGGCTACAGTGGGAGAGTCCACATGACTACAATAGGCTGCCCCACAAACAAGGTAGCAGGAAGCTTTCTGGGCTGGATGGACAGAAGGTTCAGGTCAACTGTCACAATGTCATGTGGTTTCCAAATCTGGCTTTAAGACCTGGCTGGAGGTCCACTTGTGTTTCTGACAGGCTGGGCTCCCTTGCCTGCCACTTGAGCTTACTACTTACTGGTAAAGCCAGAACTTGGAACTACTAGGTGTATCTTTAAGAGCAGAGATTGCAAGGCTAGAGAGATGACTTAGCAGTTAAGACTGCTTCCTGACGGGGAGGAGCAATGGCTCAGCAGTTAAAAGTGCTAGCTGCTCTTCCGGAGGTCCTGAGTTGAATTCCCAGCAACTACATGGTGGCTCACAACCATCTGTTAATGGGATCTGAGGCCCTCTTCTGGTGTGGCTGAAGAGATAAACACTGTACTCACATAAATCTTTAAAAAAAGGCATAACTAGGTTCTAAAATATTTTACATAATATTTGATTGACAGCTGTAGGCTGCAATCATTTCTGTGTATTGCAACAGGCTAGCCTGAATAGGGCCATGGCTGTTAAAGGCCTGGTTTTCTACTATGAATCTCACAGGGAGTAAACCTGTACCCATCGCCAGACGGTGGTGGCGCACGCCTTTAATCCCAGCACTTGGGAGGCAGAGGCAGGTGGATTTCTGAGTTCGAGGCCAGCCTGGTCTACAGAGTGAGTTCCAGGACAGCCAGGGCTACACAGAGAAACCCTGTCTCGAAACCCCCCCCCCCAAAAAAAAACTGTACCCCTCTTTCTCAGCCTCTTAGCAGGAGTGGGGCTCCTGGGAAGGGAGTTCCCTAGTTGGTGTTCTAACTTGATAGTTGGCCTTAACTTTTATTATAGAGATAAGCACCTGGTGGCAGGTGTGGCGGTTCAACCAGCCACAGTGTTACTGGAGCAGATTTTAGGGGACTGTCTGGAAACATTTGCAGGATGGGGTTTATCACCCCAAGTTAGAAAAGAATCTGTAAAGTCACATTTTCAAACCATTTTTTAAATGGGGTTGGTATGCTTGGAGGATTGCCCAGTGCTTAAGAACATTTGCTGGCCCAGGCAGTGGTAGCACACTTTTTTTTTATTTTTTATTTTTTTATTTTTCAAGACAGTTTCTCTGTGTAGCCCAGGCTGTCCTGGAACTCTGTAGACCAGGCTGGCCTCGAACTCAGAAATCCACCTGCCTCTGCCTCCCAAGTGCTGGGATTAAAGGCGTGCGCCACCACCGCCCGGCGGAGGTAGCACATGTTTAATCTTAGCAGTCAGGAAGCAAAGGCAGGTGGATCTCTTGTGAGTTTGAAGCCAGCCTGGTCTATGAAAGGAGATCTAGAACAGCCAGGGCTAGGCAGAGAAACCCTGTCTCAAAATAAGATTCACTCTCTTGCAGAAGACCCAGGTTCAGTTCTCAGCACCCACTTAGCAGCTCACAACTGGTTCTAATTCTAGCTCCATGGCTTGAAGCTTGCTGGCCCTCTGGGTGCTTGCATGTGGTGCATGCATTTAATCCCAACACTTGAGGCAGGGGCAGGAGCATCTAGAGTTAGTGGCTATCCCAGGTAGGTGGTGAATTTGAAGCAAACCTGGGTGCATAAAACCCTGTTGCAAAAAAATGAGGGTGGTGGTGGGGGGGGGGAGATGTCCAGGAGAGGTTGGGGGAAATCTGGGGTAAATAGGGTAAAAATACATTGTATACATGTATGGGATTCTCAAAATATTCTTAAATAAAAGTTACTGAAAGGGCAGGAGAGAAAAACCAGCAGATGAACCTTTTAACTCAGTTTATGTGAAAACTGTCTTAGTGAAAATTCAGTCCCTAAGTAAGAACTTGCTGGGATATGTTTTTGTTGTTTGTTTTACCGGTTTTGTTTGCTTCTTTGTGTTTTTAAAATTTAAGATAGGGTCTTCATTATGTAGCTGACTTGGAACTCGGAGCTGTCTCTGCCTCCTAAGTGTTAGGATTAAAGATGTGTGCCACCATACTCTGCTCCTTTGTTTGTTTTAAACTGGCTTTTCTTCAAGTGAGGTGTCAGGCTCCGTGTTGACATACTTCTGCCATGGTTTGGAAGTCATGTCATATCGGGGTGTGGCGGTGCCCACCTTTAAACCCAGCACATGGAAGGCAAAAGCAGGCAAATCTCTGGGAGTTTGAAGGCAGCCTGGTTCACATAGTCAGTTTTAGGACAGCCAGGGCTATGTGGAGAAACCCCGAGTCAGAAAAAAACAAACCCTTTACATAAGGAAGAATAGTCAGCAAGAGGGCTCACTCAACTGAAACCTGCATTTATAGGTTGGTCAATTGAATGTAATGTTGCCATGGACTCTGACATCTACAAGAACAGGTTTGCGTGTGTCAAGGTTTAACATTTTCTAGGATATAAAAGCTTTCGATTCTACGGGAGATCTCGGTTCCACGGGAAAAAAGTAATGGACTCAACTGTTTCAAACCAACTCTGGCTTATGAAAGCCCCGCTCATGCCCACAGTTGGCTTTAAGGGGTCCTTCTCATGCTTTGAACTGGGGCACTCATGATTCTGTCAGCCTCCAGTCTTGACAAGCATGGGAGAGGCAGAGTATGCATGCAGCAAGCGGAGCGGGTCCCCCTCTGCAAAGTATTTCAGATCTTGGAGGTCATGGGCGAGGGATTCCGATGCTGCACAGGAGCGGCAGCTCCATAAGGGACGAAACGCCATCCTGGGCACCTCGTTGGCCACTCTATGCAAATGACAGAGTCGGGCCCGCCCCTTCCCCCGTCCCGGAAGCTTGTTTCCGGGTCTGGCATCCTCGGTGCTCGCTGCTGTCTTCCTCGGAGACACCGGGCGTGGCAATGGCGGTGAAGCGGCCGGTGCGCGTGCTGGTGGACATGGACGGCGTGCTAGCTGACTTCGAGTCTGCCCTCCTGCAGGGTTTCCGCCGCCGCTTCCCCGGGGACCCGCACGTGCCGCTGGAGCAGCGCCGGGGCTTCTTCGCCAACGAGCAGTACCGAGCCCTCCGGCCGGACCTGGAGGTAGGAGACCCGACGGGGAACCTCTAGTCTTGAGTTCTAGTCTGTGTTCTCTTCTAGGCCGCCAAGCTGTGTGAATCCACAGTTCACCCCACAACCAGAAATCCTGAAAAGCCTGAAAGGGTGTACACACACGCACGCTCACACACACCACACGCGCGCATACACACAGACACCCCACACGCCACACATGCACACACCACACACACACACACCAGACACACACACACACACACACACACACACACACACACACACACACACACACGAACCGAGGGCTGCTGCAGAATCTTTTTTGTGGGTCTTCTCTTGCTTCTCTTGGGCTCCCCCTGCTGGAAGGCAGGAGCGGGACCAAGATCTCTCTCTTTCAGGAAAAAGTGGTCAGTGTGTATGAAGCGCCAGGCTTTTTCCTAAACTTGGAACCCATCCCCGGGGCCTTGGACGCTTTGCGAGAGATGAACGACATGCAAGAGTAAGGAGGGTGAGGAGGGGGCGGCGGGAAGACGGCCAGTGAGTGCCCCAGGTCTAACTGCGTCCCTTCTCCGCAGCACCGAGGTCTTCATCTGCACCACCCCACTGCTGAAGTACGACCACTGTGTGGGCGAGAAGGTGCTGGCGCCTGCGCAGATTTGGCTTTCCAATTTTGATTTAGAAAATAAGCTTCAGAAAATGGGGGCTGGGTGAAGGCGGTCCCGTGCGTTTGAGGGCTCAGTCCCACTCAGCCCCCGTGCCTTGTATCTTGCATTCTGAGCCTAGCTAGCTCCGCTGACCTTTCCCCCCCCACCTGTACAGTACCGCTGGGTGGAGCAGAACCTGGGGCCACAGTTTGTGGAGCGGATTATCCTGACAAGGGACAAGACGCTGGTCATGGGAGACCTGCTCATTGATGACAAAGACAACATTCAAGGTTGGGCCTGTAAACCTTGACAGCCTCCAGGCATCTGGCCTGCTGGGATTAAGGGGCAGGAGTAAAAATAACCAGATTACAGACCGCCTGCTGTCTTTACTGCCCCAGGTCTAGAGGAGACCCCAAGCTGGGAACATATCTTATTCACCTGCTGCCACAATCAGCACTTGACACTGTCCCCCACAAGAAGACGGCTGCTTTCCTGGAGTGACAATTGGAGGGGAATCATAGACAGTAAGCGAGCCAGCCTGTGAAGGACCCTGGCCTGGGTCAGCAGGACCCTGCCTGGACAGGTGACTTTCAGGGAGCCACTGTAGCTGCCACGTGAACAAATTGCCTTCCAGCCCCTCCCATGAAGCCTACACCCAGAAGAAACGAGGCTAGCACATAAATACAGTGAGAAAATCAAGAGATTTTTAATAAAAATAAAAACCAAATGCAAGGCTTTGGTTCTTTGAAGCCCCTTTTCCTGGGACAGGAGAGGGCTAGTTCCTGGGGGAGGGACAGCCGCACTGGTAGAGGTTCCCCTCCTTCCTTCATCCAGTGGCTGTACGGCCAGCCCCCCTCCAGCCCTTCTAGCTCTGTCAAGGGAGGACAATGCTGAGTGATCAGGGCCCCCATTTCTCCTAAACCCCAACTTCTTGTCAGGCATACACTTTACACTTTTCCCCTAGCTTTTTTTTTTTTTTTTTTTTGTTTTCTTCTCATTGGCAGAGGAGGGCAGGGTCACCAGTTACAGAACCTTTGTGACAGGATCTTATTCCATGGCCCAAGTTGGTCAGGAACTCACTAGGTGGGCTGGACCAGACTCATCGCCATCCTCCTGCTTCTGTCTCTCAAGGGATCAGATCACAGGTTGAGCCGCTGTGGTTCTTGGGCATCTAGTTTCTAGGTGTTTTTACTGAAGGTCTGCATCCAAGTCCTAAGGGGCTGGCAGCACCTACTGGAGGTTCACGGCTCCTGAGAGAATGGCAGGGAGCAGATTGGGATAGCCCATGAAGGGTTCATGTCCAGGGCAGCCACCAAAGTGTCAGAAGACTCGACTCACAGGCAAAGGGAGCCAGAACAACTCTTCTGAAGGGACAGGGAGGCCACACTTGGCAGCTGGTACATGAGAGGTTCACAGCCTGGCACACTGGAGCTGATGCTACTGTCTACATCCCAGGATCCTCTGTAGGCCTCCCCAGAGAGACAAGGCGTGCCCCTGTGCACGCAGCTGTCCTTTATCCTGCTCGCACCTGCAGGGCTTTGCTCCTGATGCCCAGTGGCCTTTAGTTAACACCCATTGAACTGTGACACCCGTGGGAAGAGACTTCACCTCTGCATCCCTCATAGGGAGCCTAGCAGAGAGCAGGGTTGTGTGGACAGTCATTTCAGGTCTGCAGAGCTATCCGAGTCAATGCTACCGTGCCCAGATACTCAGCCTCAACACTGGAGGGGTTAACCCACGGCATTTTCGCCATGAAAATTACTCTGGACACTTACGGTACTGGCCACTCTCCCAGGTGCGCAGCTTCTTACACGAGGGTATTAGCTGGGCACTGGGGGCACCAGAGGTGGGTGGTTCTGTCTGTAGTTTATTGAGAGCCAGTCCATGAAAGCCATACCAGCTTTGGTTTTCTCCAAGCATCTCAAGTCTGGCTTCGTCACGCCTGCTGCTTTTCCTAGATGTAAATGCCCGTCATGCTGAGACTGCAGCCTGCATGCAGCTGAACAGCACCACCTGGGCAGGATGGGCTCAGGATCAGCCTTCTGCTTCCTATGCCTGTGCCAGGGCTGGTCTCGAACAGAAGGTGGCAGGATCTCGAAGTGTCCTTGGATCAGGGCTGCTGTGGGGCCTCAGCCTTTGGCAGTGGGATACCCAGGGCAGAATGGGCCTGCTGGCTGTGGGCCTCAGCCACCTGGCTTGGGGAGCAGAAATCCTCTAGGAATATCTGGGCCAAGTTCCTGAGCCTTGTGTTGGCTGAGAGAGAAAAGCGCAGCATGCACTGGACCACGGGCAGGGAGGTGAGTTCAGGATGGGCGCGGGTGCCTGGGGAGTTGAGGTACATGAGTGTGGTGACAGCGGATAACACCGTCTCCTCGTTAGGACTGGACAGGCAGTTGACGATGAGTGGGACGCCGCCTGTCTGCAGGATGTGCTCCTTGTTGGCCTTGTCGGGACACAGGTTGCAGAGTCCCCCTGGAGAAAGGCAATGATGAGCCGGGGGCGTGGGTCCCAGGTTCCTCTCATCCCCCTCCCAGCTTCTCTCTGGCTAGTGAGACTTGAGGAAGCACTCGGACCTGAGGAGAAGTTTGCCCATGGACAAGGACTGCAAGGTCACCAAGCCCCAGTCCTCTGCCAAGGCTTCAGAAGTCCAGCCTGCCACTATACATGTCCTTCAAGTGGAAGGACACAACACCATGCTTCGGTGTTACTAGAATTCTGAAGAGGAGGAAAGTCTAGAGTGAGATACCAGGGCTCTGAACTTTTAAAAACTGTCAGGAGATGGCTCAGAGGGTAAGAGCTTTGGCTGCTCTTCCAGAGGACCTAAGTTCTGTTCCCAGAACCCACATGCTGCCTCACAAGAGCCTGTGGCTCCAGTTCCAGGGCGCCAATGCCCTCTTGTCTCCATGGGTATCAGGCATGCATGTAGTGCATGTCCATACATGCAGGCAAGAACCCTGACACAAGAACCAAAGCCTGGATCTGCACAGGGAGGAGGGGCAAGACCCCGCCCTCCGTCCTCCCAGGTTAGGTCCCCTCAACTCACTGACCTGTAGGCCTTTTCTTTCTTCCTTTTTTTTTTTTTTTTTAAAGATTTATTTATTTATATGAGTGCACTGTTGCTGTCTTCAGACACACCAGAAGAGGGCATCAGATCCCATTACAGATGGTTGTGAGCCACCGTGAGGGTTCTAGAAATTGAACTCAGGACCTCTGGAAGAGTAGTCAGAGCTCTTAACCACTGAGCCATCTCTCCAGCCCAGGCCTTATCTAAGAGGAACACTTTGCTTCACTCTGGCTCCTCAATGCAGGAAGACTACTTCCTGTACTCAGTGACTCAGTTTCCAGCCATCAGGGCTCTAGGCCCCTCTGCTTAGCTGACAGCATCCATTGGAGATGAAGAATAGGGTATGGGCCCGGGAGAAGGACAGAGAGGTTTGGGTTTTTTTTTGGTAGCCCTGGCTGTCCTGGAACTCACTCTGTAGGCCAGGCTGGCCTCGAACTCAGAGATCCGCCTGCCTCTGTCTCCCAAGTGCTGGGATTAAAGGCATGCGCCACCACCGCCCGGCGGACAGAGAGTTTCTAAGACAAGAAGAATGGGCTGGGCACCAAGACCAAGTACTAGACCCATCGGAGTCCCTGCCTCAGTCCACCTCCTTGAGCCTGCCTGCTGGGAAGAGCTAAGGGCTGTGGAGCCGGGCGGTGGTGGCACATGCCTTTGATCTTAGCACTCAGGAGGCAGAGGCAGGCAGATCTCTGAGTTCCGGGACAGCCAGGACTACACAGAAAAACCCTGTCTGAAAACAACAAAACCCACAACCAACCACCCAACCAAACAACAATCCACCCCATCCCTAAATGAGAAGAGCTGTGGAGGAAAGTAACACAGGTCTGAGGGTTACTCAGTGACTTGCCCAGAATGCAAGTCATCCTGACTTCTATGCCCAGCGTCCTCCCTCCTCCAAAAGGATAGTGAGAAGGAAAGAAACCAGAAGCTTCAGGACATGCTAAGTGTAAGCAGCAAACCCAGTCAATAAGTAAATCACAGCAAGCCTATTGGATGAAAAATATCATATAGAGCTTTAAAAAATAATGTCTCCAGGCTAGAAAAATGGCTCAACAGCTAAGAGTGTGTACTGCCCTTGCAGAGGACCTGAGTTTGATCCCCGGGACCCCCAGTGGGTAGCATGAATTCCAGCTTCTGGGGGATATTAAACTCCCTTCTGGCCTCTGTGGACATCACATTCAAGCATATGTGGGCATGGGGGCACATGCACACACACGCACGCGCACACACACACACACACACTAATTGAAAGGTAATATCTTCAAGAGAGTTTTGGGGATTACCTTTGAGACAGACTTGCTTTCAAGCCTAGGTTAGCCTGGAATAGCATCCCACTGCAGCCTCCTGAGTGCTGGGTTACAGGCTTGCACTAAAACACCAACATGAAAGTCTGCCTTCACTGCTAGGCATAGCTACAAAATACAGCTCTGTCCCAAAGACAAAACAAGAAAGGCAGAGAGATGGCTCATGTCTAAGAATACTTTCTGCTCTTCTTGAGGACACAAGTTCTGTTCCCAAGACCTACACTAGACAGCTCTGAACCACTTGTAACTCCAGCTCCAGAGAATCTGAAAACCTGGCCTCCATAGGACCCCACGGTGTCCATAGTATTCACACAGAAATACTCATGTATGAATAAACACAACCCACAAGGACTGAGGAGAAGGCTTGGCACATGCTGTTCTTCCCTGTAACTCCAGCTTCATACAATCTGACATCCTTTTCTGGCCGTCATCGGCATGTGTCCACATGGACCTTCCCACTCCTCCACCACATACACACACATAAAATAAATAGTTTAGAAATCCTAAAGATAAACAAAACAAAAATATAAATTTTGGAGTTTGGGAACTGGCTCAGTTGTTAAAGTACTTGGCTGAGTTTGATCCTAGCACCAATATAAATGAGCCAGACATAATTGTGTGGGTATGTAACCTCTTCATTGTGGGGGTAGAGACAGGAGTGTGTGTGGGGGTGTGTGTGTTCGTTTGGTGAGCTCCAGATTCAATGAGTGACCCTGTCTTCAAGACCTACACTGGAGAGCCACAGAAGAGAACCCTCAGCATCCACCCCTGGCCCCCATGCTCAAGAACGCACATTAGTTTTTTTGTGTGTGGCCGTATGTGATAGGGTCTCACTGGTAGCTCTAGCTGGTCTGGAACTTGCTATGTAGACCAGGCTGGCCTTGAGCTCATAGAGATTCATCTGCTTCTGCCTCCCACATGTCTCTGTTACCGTGCCTCTCTACAACCCAGATTTAGTGGGGTGGAAGGAGGGAAAATACTGGGAGAAAGGACTGAAATTGGAGGAGGGCATTTCAGTGGCAAGGTGGAAATAGAGTTCAGTGGAAGGTTCAAGGATCTAGGTAAGAAACCCTAGCGACATCTAGACACAGCCTGGACTTCTGTAACCAGGCAAGGCCTCACGAAGAGAGAGGGATTGGGACACCAACCCAGCCACCAAACCTTCAACCTTCAGTTTGTCCTGCCTGCAGCTTGTTCTGGGACAGGAGCCTAGCAGAATCACCATCAAAGAGACCAAGTAAACGTCATCCAGCAACTGATGGGAGCAGACGCAGAGTCCCACGGCCGGACATCAGGTGGAGCTCAGGGGCACACCAGGAGAACATGGCTGACAGAATCAACTGAGCAGGACTCATGAGGCAGCAGAATTAGGGTGCCCATGGAGGTCTGACCCAGGTCCTTTGCAGATGTTATGGCTGAGTATGTGGTGTTCTTGTGGGAATCCTAGCAGTGGAAGCAGGGCTGCCCCTGACTCTCTGGCCTGTCTGTGGGCCCCTTTTCCTCCTACTGGCTGCCTTGTCCAGCTTTGATGTGATGTTATGTGCCTGGTCTTACTGTAGCTTGTTACGCAGTGTTATGCTTGCAGGGTTGGTTGATGTCTCTAGGAGGCCTGCTCTTTTCTCAAGGGAGGCATGGAGTGGGGGTGGATCTGGGAGAGAGGGTGGGAGGGAGAGACTCACAACAGGGGAGGGAGAAAAGGGTGGTGGGAGGGAGAGAGGGCAGAAGGGAGAGGGGAGGGATGGAAAACTGACTTAGGGATGAGAATATATAAAATAAGAATTTTTTAAAATTTAAAATGTATGTATTTTAAAAAGCTAGCTTTAGGCCGGGCGGTGGTGGCGCATGCCTTTAATCCCAGCACTCGGGAGGCAGAGGCAGGCAGATTTCTGAGTTCGAGGCCAGCCTGGTCTACAGAGTGAGTTCCAGGACAGCCAGGGCTATACAGAGAAACCCTGTCTCGAAAAACCAAAAAAAAAAAAAAAAAAAAAAAAAAAAAAAAAAAAAAGCTAGCTTTAGGATGGATCTTACATGACCTCACTTAAATAAAGACCAAGAGCAGGTAAAAGCAGTCCATAGGAACGCAGGTAAGAGCTGTGCTTGCCTGGGGCATGTGGGAGAAACAAGACACCTCTTGACCAAGAAGCTGCTGGTACATGTAGGGCTCATACCTTAATGGACTCAAGGATTAATTAGACTGCCACTGTGTGAGTCCTACTGTACATTTATCATACTCCACTTACAAGATAAGTACAAACAGCAAGAGTGGACTGGGCGTGGCCACGGTGGATTGGGCGTGGCCACGGTGGACTGAGCGTGGCTGTGGTGGATGCCTGCACAGGCTCCGGTGCTCATTCCTGGTACCACCAAAAAAGAAAGGAAAGAGTCCCGACTAGCTAAAGAATTTGCTTTGGACAGACAAAGATGGGGGTCGGGGCTGAAGAGCTAGAGGCAAGACTCAAAGGCAGGACTCTGCTGGACACCAGTACCATAGAAACCCCTGAAAGATGGAACTTGAGATGAAAGAACTGAACTTGGAGAGACAGGTGACATGGAATCCCAGGGGAGGAGCTGGGGCTGGAAAGGGCTCTCAAGGGATTTCCTGGGGTTAAACAAGGTAGACAGGACGGGCGGTGGTAGTGCATGACTTTCATCCCAGCACTTGGGAGACAGATCTCTGAGTTCAAGGCCAGCCTGGTCTACAGAGTGAGTTCCAGGATAGCCAGGGCTACACAGAGAGACAAGAAAATGAAAACAAAAATAAAAACATGTCGGTGAGATTGCAGGTAAAGGTACCTGAGCATGCCTGGTGGCCAAAATCCAACAACAGGAACCCACGTAAGGGCAGGAGGAGAGAGCTGACGCTATGAAGTTGTCCTCTGACTCCATGCATGGATACACACCCTCCCACATCACATGCACAATCATAATGCAATACATTTGTATAAAAGTAAACAAAAAGCTTCACTGGGCACTAATTTGTTCTTGGGTTTTACTTCAGCACTCTGAAAATGCTGTCACTAGCTATGAGTAAGAGGAAAATACACATATATGTATGCATGTATGCATATGGCAAGGCCTTCCTGTGTAGCTCTGGAGGGCCTGGAATTCCCCCACGTAGACTAGGCTGGTCTTGAACTTCTGGAGATCCTCATGCCTCTGTCTCTCAGTGCTGGGATTACATCATGAACCACCATATTGAGATCTCTCTCTTGAATTCTGTAAATCCTGCACCACACTGGTCAGCTGTGTGTCACATGATTAAAATACACATAACTGTTACACCTAAAATAAACCTGCTTTATCTCAAACTAGAAGAGACACTCTGCCTAGGACTCCCAAGTAGCTGGGACTGTGCACGCATAGCATTATTCTTTACTGGAAAAGAAAAAGACAGGGCTGAAGAGGTGCCTCAGAGGTTTAAGAGCACTGGCTGATCTTTAAGAGGACCCCGGTTCAATTCAGCACCTACAATGGCAGTTCACAACTGTCTATAATTCCAGTTCCAGGAGATCCAACACCTTCACACAGACATACATGTAGGGAAAATACCAATGCACATAAAAACAAACAAACAAATAAATAACTAAATAAATAAGAAAAGAAAAACAACGCTTTCAATTGTCAAAGACATTAATTACAAGAGAAATACACTGTTGCTTTCCAAAGAGGCTGTAGAGGACTTAGCCATTGAGCACTGCCGCCACCTGGTGGCAGTGATATGTATTGCAGGATCTAGGTAGCCAATTTAACCTGACTTCTCAGAGGAACGAATCCTGCTTTAGCAACAAAACTGCCAAGTGCCCTGTGGCATCCTAAGAATCGGTTTTCAGAGAAGCAAAATCCTCCTGTGGTCGCCCTGCGTCTCCATGTTGCTCTGGGATGGACAGGTGGACAGGATGTTTTTAACTAGAGCTTCCGTTCCATTCTTCCACTCAGTATTGAGTATTGCTGAGATCCTGGCTTTAGAGCCGGTGCCTTGTAATCCATCCACTTTTCAGCCAAAATCACATTATGGACAGCTTTCTCGTGACTCAGACGGCTGCTCAGTGCCTGCTGGTTCCTCTGTGAGTAAATGTGACCCTGAGTCTGGGCCCCACCAGGTGCGACAGGCAAACTCCTAACTGCTGAGATGGTTACAGCCAGGCTGCTTCTCAGGGACTCCCCTTAAGTACTCCCACCAGACACAGAGACTAGACTCTCCAAGGCGGCCAGTGCTTGCAGCAGCAGCAGAGCAAGTGCATGGCAGTGCTCCCCTCTTAGTGCCAGAGGCAGTCCAAGGTCGGGAAATGACAACCGCCATCCAATCTGCATCTGGGTCCCACTGGGACTCTCCGGTTAAGTTGCATAAGATAAATACAAGACCAATAGGATCAACACAGCGCCTGCCCCGGAGACTTAGACTGTGTGAAGACAGAAAGGACAGGAAAAAGAAAACACTGGGGCTGACTTGGTTTTTAAAGACAGGGATTTTTCCCTGGCTGTCTTGGAACTCACTCTGTAGGCTAGGCTGGCCTTGAACTTGCAAAAACCCAACTGCTTCTGTTTCCCAGGTGCTAGGATTAAAGGCATATGCCACAACCACCTGGCTTATTTATTTATTTATTGCATATGATTACATTGTAGCTGTCTTCAGACACACCAGAAGAGGGTACTGGATTCCATTACAGATGGTTGTGAGCCACCATATGGTTGCTGGGAATTGAACTCAGGACCTCTGGAAGAGCAGTCAGTGTTCTTAACCGCTGAGCCATCTCTCTAGCACCCTACTTCTTTTTTTTTTTTTAAGACAAAGTACTCACTATGTAGACCCTAGCTAGCCTGGAACTTACAGAGATCCCTCTGGCTCTGCATCCTGAGTGCTGGGACCAAGGTTATGCACTTGGAGAGGGTTTTAAGACAGGGTCCTGTAAGCTGAGGCTGACTTCAGACTCATTATATAGCTGAAGCTGGCCTTGAACTCCTGATCCTATCCTGGACCAATTTTTAGACCTTTTAGATTATCTAGTATAAATAACATGCTTCTCGAAGAGCAGGGGTCTAGGCTAGAGGCAGTAAGATCTAGACAACTGGGCTCCGACCTTAGCCCAGGTATAGAGGACCCCATAGGGATATTCTGAAGACCCCTAGGTCCCACCCAGAGCCCACCATTGCCCCTGCATGTGAGGCTGCATCCCTCAGCCTACAGCGGCACTAGCCTCTCCTGGGTCCTGACTTCTACAGTGAATTCCTTCATCATTGTACTTAAGAGAGCAGCTGCTTGTGGAGGGTGAGGATAGCTGGAGTTTTGGGTTTTTTTTTTTTTCTTTTTTCTTTTTGGTTTTTCAGGACAGGGTTTCTCCTTGCAGCCCGGGCTGGCCTTGAACTCATAGAGATCCACCTGTCTCTATCTCCCAAGTGCTAGAATTAAAGCCTTGGACCCTCAGCCATAGCTAGGATTTCCATGGGTCTCAGAGCTCCTGCACTGTGGGAAAAGATGGGAGGCTCTGTATTCCAGTCCTGTATCCCAGAACAGCTGTATTCAAGAAGAGCTGGGAGTCTCTAAGAATTCTAAATCGCACTGTGATGTATTCAGGGATAAAAAGGCTCACTGAACTGTTAGGCTGTTCAACAGAGTCTCTAGGTTATAGGAAATGGAGGAGACAGAAAGACAAGCTAAATCACTGTGGCTCACCTCCTCCCGAGGTTATAGCACAGGTGGAGGTCCTGAAACCGGGCTAGTTGGGTGTGGTATGCAAAGCTTTAAACCCAACCTAAACATACACCTACCATTGTTACTTTGTATCTCTGCGAATCAGGGTTCTCAGCACTGGCCTTGTAACATCAAACCCATCAGAACTCTAAAAATCACCGGGGGGTTCTTTCTGTCTCCCACAGTATCAAACATTCAGTCAGGTTTGAGTGTGTGAAAAATGAACAATCAATCTTGTTAGTATACACACTGTCCTTAATAAACAGCAAAATTATACCTATACTGGATCCCTGCCCCCTTGGACAGGGAGGGTCTCGTGTAACTCAGGCTGGTCTCAAAACTGTTATTTAGTTGAAAATCACCCAAGATTCTTGGTTCTCTTGTCTCCGCCTCCTAAGTGCCAGAGCTGTATTTATGGCTTGTTATGTTTGATTAGTGTACTTATTTTAGATAGCTATGTGTGTGTCTGTATGTGGATACAATTTTCTCAGGCAGCTAAGTACTAGTGGTGGCACAGCCCTTTAATCCTAGGACTTGGGATAGAAGCAGGTGGATCTTTGCAAGTTTGAGGCCAGCTTTGTCTACACTGAGAATCTCAGGACAGTTAGGACTACATAGAGAAACCCTGTCTTATACTCCTCCTCAATTTTATTTGTATCCAAAAAGGGCTCCTGAGTGAGAAAAGTTTAAGAAGCCCTGAGCTAGCTGGGCGGTGGTGGCGCACGCCTTTAATCCCAGCACTTCCGGAGGGAGAGGCAGGCGGATTTCTGAGTTCGAGGCCAGCCTGGTCTACAGAGTGAGTTCCAGGACAGCCAGGGCTACACAGAGAAACCCTGTCTCAAAAAAAAAAAAAAAAAAAAAGAAGAAGCCCTGAGCTAAATGATACCTTTAAGAGCAAAGAGACATACAGGAAGGAGGGACATCTTATAGATGTGTAGACCATGTGGTGTGATCAGCGTTATGGACCGATGGGTCACCTATGAAGCACTGTAATCATTACCTTCCACACACACACCATGCGGTCATTTTCTTTTTGCTTCCTGAGCACTGGGATTGAGGACATATGACACCACACTGAGCTGTCATTTTCATCAGTACAACAGTGAGACTTGCTGACTACCGACGCTCCCTCAGGAGGGGATCAGCCATCAGACCTCTCTGGATTCTTGGGGATTTCCCCCTGCACCTCAGTTGTTGTATATGACCAAGCACTAACTGCTTGTGGCCATGGAGGTGCTGCAGTTTTCGTGGTGGGAAGTTACTGGGGGTGGGGGTGGGAGTAGGGGTTCCATCTATGCAGCTAGAGGGAATCATCCTTTGAGCTGGGGCAAGGCTTTTTAGTGGTATAGCTGCTGTAGGGTCACCCATGTTCTGTAAGCAGGCCCAGTAAAATCAGTGGTTACACAAGATATACTCTGGTGGGTCTGGTCGCTGCTGACGCCCTACAGGGAAGGCAGATGTTTGCTTACATCTCTCCTGGCACAGAATCTCCCAAACGTAAGGATTAAAGGAGACTGAAGGGGCTGGAGAGAAGGCTCACTGAGGAAGGACCCTTGCTGCCAAGTCCGGCAACCTGAGCTTCCTTCCTTGATCCCACACGGTGAAGGAGGGAACCGACCCCTGCATGTTGCCCCAGACCTCCATGTTCCTGTCATCACACACACATAGACACAGACACAGACTAAATAAATGTAAAAAAAGTTTTAAGAGATTTAAGACAATTTATGTAATAACCTCTGTCCCAAGAGTATACTATGGAAGGGGAGGGGGCAGCTTCATCATGGAGATGCCTGACAAACAGTCAGTCGTTCAGCCAGGTCATGAAGGGGACTTGAGAGAGCTACATCACACTGGCACTAATGTTCCACCGTGAGTTCCAGGCTAAGTGTATTAGGAGAAAAAGATGAAGGTCCTATGAACACTATAAAGACTGGTCAATGGTGATAGATCAACACCGGCTCATTAATTACAGCCTACGAAGCAGACAACGCAAGGAGTTAAGAAGAGGAAAAAGTGTGAACGTCTGGGAACTCGTTATCTTTGCGACTTTCTCGTTTTCTTTCCGCTTTGCTGAGAACAAGTCTTGGGTGGCTCAGGCTTGAATTTGCTCCACGGCTGAAGGTGTTCTCCAGCTCCTTGTCTGCCTGTCCCTCCCTCCTGCGTGCTGGGACTACAGGATCGGGCCACCACACACTCAACTGAGTCATACTCCCAGTCTCTTCAAGTTTTCTCAAATTGTTAGAAAACAAAAGGTCTATTTGGAACATTGTACTGGCTGGTTTTGTGTGTCAACTTGACACAAGCTGGAGTTACCACAGAGAAAGGAGCCTCCCTTAAGAAAATGCCTCCGTGAGATCCAGCTATAAGACATTTTCTCAATTAGTGATTAAGGGTGGGAGGGCCACTTGTGGGTGGTGCCATCCCTGGGCTGGTGGTCCTGGGTTCTCTAAGAAAGCAAGCTGAAAAAAAAAAAAAAAGAAAGAAAAGAAAAGAAAAAAAAAGAAGCCGGGCGGTGGTGGCGCACGCCTTTAATCCCAGCACTTGGGAGGCAGAGGCAGGCGGATTTCTGGTCTACAGAGTGAGTTCTGGGACAGCCAGGGCTACACAGAGAAACCCTGTCTCGAAAAACCAAAAA
>NW_021620762.1:3523755-3536895 GCF_004785775.1 Grammomys surdaster
AGTTTGAGGCCAGCCTGGTCTACAGAGTGAGTTCTGGGACAGCCAGGGCTACACAGAGAAACCCTGTCTCGAAAAACCAAAAAAAAAAAAAAAAATTAAGAAAGCAAGCAAGCAAGCAAGCAAGCTGAGCAAGGCAGGGGAAGCAAGCCAGTAAGTAACACCCCTCCATGGCCTCTGCATCAGCTCCTGCTTCCTGACCTGCTTGAGTTCCAGTCCTGACTTCCTTTGGTGATGAACAGCAATGTGGAAGTGTAAGCTGAATAAACCCTTCCCTCCCTAACTTGCTTCTTGGTCATAATGTTTGTGCAGGAATAGAACCCTGCATCCAGGGCTACACAGAGAAACCCTGTCTCGAAAAACCAAAAAAAAAAAAAAAAAGAAACCCTGACTAAGACAAACATAAAGAGGTCTCTCTAAGGAACATAGTCAGATGAAATATGCAGGTCCTGGATTGGATCCTAGTTACAAACCAACGACCAAAAAATGTCCTTTTGGGCCTTCAGGATGGCTCAGTGGGTACAGGTGCTAGCCACCAAGCTTCCTGACCCAAATGCCATCCTGAGGAGCCGCATGGCACGGGCACTTACTCTACAGCTTATCCTCCGAAAGCCGGGGATGGTGGGGCAACCTTTAATCCCAGCACCCACGAGGCAGACAAGTTTCAGACCAGCCAAGGCTACACTGTGAGACCTCAAATGCCCTGTCCTTCCCCATTAATAAAAAAGAATGTTCTCTAGGGTATTATTAGGAAAATTTGCATAACTCAATATTAAACAATACTGGAATTCTCTTCTTCCAATGCTGAGGACTGACCTACAGAGCCTTAGGCATAGAGTACATTCAGGTACCCCATCATGGAGCCGCATTCCTGCCCTAAAGTTATCCTGACAGATTGTTTCTTTGTCAGCATACCTAGGGTTCCTTTCTTATTATATGGGGAAAGGTTAGTTTTTAAAGGTTAGCTGAAAGAGTTAGTTTGTTCTTAAATTCTAAACTTCTTTCCATGAGCTAGGTCCACAGTCCCTGTGCCAACCCCTCTAATTTCTCTTTGTTCCATCCGCCTCTTCAGTTAAAATATCCCTAACACATCAGCCTTCCCTCCGACAGCTTCCTGCTTAGGGCCTTTGTCTATATAGCATATTCAAGATGGCTGAAACGGAAGTAGCGGAAGTAGCACCGCCTCCTAGATCTGAGTTTGTTGTTTATTTCTACTTTGTTTCTTTTTTTTTTTTTTTTTTTGGTTTTTCAAGACAGGGTTTCTCTGTGTAGCTCTGGCTGTCCTGGAACTCACTCTGTAGACCAGGCTGGCCTCGAACTCAGAAATCCACCTGCCTCTGCCTCCCAAGTGCTGGGATTAAAGGCGTGTGCCACCACCACCCAGCTGTACTTTGCTTGTTTATTTGACACCTAGCTCCCCTTCTAGAATACAATCCCCAACCTGTTCACCATCTCCCCAGAGCCTGGACCAGTACCTGTCTTAGAGTACCCGATAATAACTCCCTATCATGGGGCCGAGGAAATGACTCAGTAGGTAAAAGAGCTTGCCACACAAACCTGCCGACCTGAGTTTGATGCTAGGAAGTAACACAAGAAAGCCAGATGCCGCGATGAGCATCTGGAACACCGGCGCTCTTAGGAGAGATGGGACGTTGGATCAGCTGGCAGCTGATGGGCCAGCTATGGAGTACACTGCCCTGCTCTAAAGACACAGGAGATCCTGCCTTAGCAACTGGAAGGGAAGAAGACAACAACAGCTACTACTACCTTATTTTTTAGAGACAGCATCTTACTGAATAGCCCTATATGGCCTAGAACTCAATACTTACTGGCCTGGAACTCAGAAAGCTTCACCTACCTCTGTCTTCAGAGTGCTGGGATAAAAGGCTTGCGCCACACTGTACTCAGAACTGACTTTTAAAAAGCTTCATGCATACAGCGTGGTCCACGTGCATACTCACCCTCATTCTCACACACGAGCAAGCACACGCATACACAGCAAATTTAGAAGAATCAATCTTGAGTAATTCAGACGGCCTTACAATAATCCAGTTGGGGAAGTCCTAAGCTACAAATTCCAAGTCACCTTTGTGTCTCTCAACAGTAAACGATACAAGAGCAAGCTCCAAACTTCTTTCAAAGTGGTTTTGGCTCATTTCCTTGATTATTATGTCTTTTCTAAGAGGAACGAAAGAGACAAAGAGCTAGCAGAGACTTCTAGACTTGTTCAGAACGAGCTGTGAGCAGGACAGTGTGTGGGGGAGGAGGTGGTCCACACACAGGAGGTCTGCCCTAGCAGATGAGATCCCATTCCAAAGACTAGTTTGTTAGTGACAGTGTCTTACTCTGAATCCCAGGCTGCCCCCCAAGTCGAAGCAATCCTCCTGCTTCAACATCCTGTAATGCTGGTTTTACAGGCGAATAGCATCATCTCTCTCAAGTCGCTCTAGTCCATATCTGCGGGGGTGGGGGGGTGGGGTTATAGGGGGAGCCTAACTCTTACCAATAGCAAACTTGATTAGGGTTTCATTCTCTTCTGACAGAGAATCGAGGAATAAGTCCAGGACTTGCAGTTGCCGTAGGTACGGATAGTTGCCCGGGTCATAAGCGAAGTTGGCAAGGTTGGCGAGGACTTGCTCTTTGGCGTCTGCAATGAGAAACGGCACTGGGGTCGGGCCTGTGCGGTTGCTGCCGTCGGAGCCCTGCCTGGTCCCTCGTGCCCACCACACCTCTCACCTTGGCTCTCGGTCTCCTGGAACTCCGTGACCAGCGCCTGCAGGTAGCCTAGCCGCCCGACGTGGGAGTCTATCTTGGGTTTCTGTGCCATGGCTGGGGCGGCGGAATTAGGTGGTCGGGTAGAGGCCACAAGGCCGAAACCCTTGCCTGGATCCTGACCTGTCCCGGCGGCGACAGAGTGACAGCAAACCCAGTCTCGTCCTGAGATCCGAGTCTGCAGTGCGTGGCAGCTGGGGATGCGCTGTGGGGATGCGCTGTGGGGATGGCCAGGGGTCTCAGGATCCTGTCAGAGCCGGGTTTGAAACCAAAATTCAACCTGGGTGACAAGCCGTGGCATTTTGGAACCGAAGGCACACCCCTCACGGTGCTCTCCACACTGCTTCCGGGTTCTGGGCGGAAGTCGCTCTAGCCCCGCCCCAGGAAACGGAGTGGGCAGGACCAGGACGGGATTGGGCGTGGTTACTGGGCGCCTCCTGGGCTTCCCGCCCGATTTCTAGAGCTGGAGGTTTTATGTATCTGCTGCGGGGATGAGTAGAAAGACTCAGGGAGGGAGGGAGGAGGGGAAGAGAAGAAAGGGAGGGAGGGAAAGATGGATGGAGTGACAGCAGGGCAGACGGATCTTAAGGTCATCTAGACATGGTGACAATTTAATCTGAGAATTTGGAGTTTATAAGAACTGCCTAGCCGGGCGGTGGTGGAGCACGCCTTTAATCACAGCACTTGGGAGGCAGAGGCAGGCGGATTTCTGAGTTTGAGGCCAGCCTGGTCTACAGAGTGAGTTCCAGGACAGCCAGGGCTACACAGAGAAACCCTGTCTCGAAAAAAACCAAAAAAATAAAAAAAAAAATAAGAACTGCCTAGTCTACAAGGCCCGCCACGGCTACGTGACAAGGCCCTGTCAACAAAACAACATCCGTCAAACCCAAAACAAAATCATAAGGTCACAACGAGCATCAGGGAGGGAGGCGGCTTTGCCATGCTGTCATGGAGATGGAGGATGTAGGCAGTAAGGGTGTTTTAGGGCAAGGGGCAAGGGTCATGTACTTAGCTCTATGTTTGCTACCAGGGGCTTGAATCACAGCAGAATGGTTTATGTACCTCACTTTTCCCTGACCCCCACCTCTAGGGTTCAAGTCCCTGTGATTAATCCATGCCTAATATCAACCCAGAGCAAGAGTTTTAACCTTAGTTTGGGTGCTTGAGTACCGAGGTTGCTCTGTGAGAACTCTGTGCCCTTTAGGTTTTGTAAGAAGCCCCTCTAGCCTGGCTTCTTACATCTCAGCTAAGATGGCCAGGCATCTTACTAGACCTGGAGACCTTTGAGATTCCAGAACAAACACTTTGTGGATTCCCCTCAAAATCTTCCAGGGATGGTCCAAAGCAGTTCCTGGCCACAAAAGGGTAGACCTTGGTGTCATGTTGTCGCCAAGTCTCAGGCTCCAGAGAGCTGAGATTACAGCACTCCTGGGCATAGGTAGGGCTGGAGATTCTGACCCTCATTCCTTCATTGCTTGTTGCCCATAGATTAATGCCATTATCACCAATGAGCAAGTGTGATGAAAATCCCGTAGCTAGAGATTCAAAGATTCTATTTTTCCTGGAGTGTTTCCCGGAAGTGGGCCTGTTAGCTAGCCTCAACTCTATTTTCCATTAGAAGGAAAACTAGGTCCCGGCATTTGCCCTTCAGAGTAGAAACTACGCCTGGTGGTCAAGCTCAGTGCTGAGTTGGGATCAAGAAAGCAGTGCGGAACATTAGACATAGAGGAAGACTTTTCAACTGGAAGATGATGTCTCATACAGGCCAAATTTTATTTTTTAAATTACATTTATTTGTGTGTGTGCGTGTGTGTGTGTGTGCGCACATGCCACAGAACAACTTGTGATAGTGGGGCCTCTCCTTTCCTGTGTGGGTCCCAGGAATTAAATTCAAGTTGTCGGCATGGCAGCAAGCACCGTTACCTACTCAGCCGTCTCCACCCAAGTCTAGAGACAGTGAACATAAAAGCCCAAAGCAACTCAGCAAAAGCACTGATGCAGTACTTCTTTTGACCACCAGGGGCACTCGTGACAGCCCCTCAGAAGGAATAATTCTAAAGATGCTTATTCACGCCAGATGGGCTTGTGGAGGAGGAAGGCTGGCGGCGGCAGTCATGAAAATAAAATCCTCTTTTCCTGATAAGGTTTTCTTGCCGGAGCCTGGTTGCGCCTGAACCAACAAACAAGCCCAAGAAGTTCCTGCCAGGCTGGGGGAATGGAGGAAATTTACTAAGGTCTGTTTTCCTCTTTTATTAGTCCAGAGTTCATGACCCGTGGCAGGGAATGTTTTTGTATATAATTCAAATAGACTGTTTTCCTATTCCCTGGAGTACCCTGCTGGGACAAGCCTGGGCTGATGACAGCTAGTCTTAAGTGATGACCTCAGAGACCAGCACCAGAAGTATGTCTGTGGACATAGTTCCAGGCCCTGGGCTCAGGCTAGTAGGAGCCGCTGACTTAGCCAGTTACTGCTTCAGGGTTGATACCTCCAACACATCCTGGAGAAAGGGGAACCTGAGAGGCCAAGAGCAGAGCACAGACTACCGTTTGCATAGATAGGCCCAGTTTTTATAATGTTCCTTAAGTTACCTAGTCAGCTTTCTTGTCTCCTGGTTAGTCAAAGGTCTTCCTTCCCCTGTGTGGATACAGAGTCGGGTAAAAGAGAAGATTCTGGCTCAGGCCCTGCTCAATGGCTGAAGACTCTTCAGACTTTATAACTTCTGAGACTCAAGCAAGAGGGCTCCTTCCGGGACAGTAGAGATGTTTCTTTCCCTGCTCTCTGCAGAGGTGTTGGGACCCGTATTCCCCTAAACATCTGTAATCGGATTGTGACTAATGTCCCAATCTTGTACCAAGGTCAGCTTCTCATCCCGGTCCTTCATCTGTGCCTCTGCTATAGTTCCAGCTTCTTGAATCAGCACCCTTTACCTCCCTGACCTGAGAGGGGTCAGAGTTGGTTATTTGGGAAGAGAGGAGGAGTAAGTTTTTGGAGGAAAGGAAAATTCTTCAAAATTGTCTGAGGCCAAGAAGGATGAGAAACCCCAGAGTGTTAGGTTGTAGGAGCAGCTGGGAGGAGCTAGCCCAGGGTAGCTAGCAATGACTGCTTTATGCAAGACTCAGGCTGCGATTTTCTTGGGACCCAAAAGAAAGCCAGGAAGGCCCACTTCTACACCCTACTTCCTGGAAGGAAGGTTTTCCCCGCTGACTTCAGAGCTCAGAGGCAGGTCACATATGATCTCTGGAGTTCAGACATTGGTCACATAGATTTTTTCAGGGTACGGTTGCTTCTTTGCACTCTTTGTCTTCTGAGGTAAGAGCGTGCATTGAGGTAATCTCTGAGGTGGCATCCTCCATCTTGGCTTGCCCATCTTGCTTCAACTTCTTCTTCTTATCTGCGGCATAGAAGCTCACACCCATGAAAAGGGAGCTTGAGACAAGGAAACCGCTCGACATGTAGAAAACATAGCTGAAGTTGTTGGTCTTGTCCAGCAGCAGTCCTGGGGGACAGAGAACAGGTTAGCCCACGGTGCGAGCTCTAAGGGTTCCTCCGACTAGCTTATGCACTCGAAGAGGGCAGAGATTTTAGTTTTGTTTCCACTCAATAGGACCTCGTGGCTGGCCCCTGGGAAGTGCACAACAGATACTTGTGGGGTGAAAGGAGGGAGGAGACACTTGGTTTCTGGCCTAGGCAGATGTCCTCCCCAGGAAAGAGCCTAAGGACCTGTTACCCTTGGAGGCAAGGGAAACAGACAGAAGGGCTAGTGGAACCCAAGCAATTTGCTCGGCCCTAACCCTGCCTCAGGCCCTAACCCTATCTCTTTGGGGATAATTTGGGACTCATTTGCCTGCAGGGTTTCCTTGGAAACTGGAACTCCAATTTAGGAAAAAGGCTCACTGATTTGAGGGGAGGGTCACACCTTTAATCTCAGCCCTCGGGAGGCAGACGTCTGTGGATCTATGAGTTCGAGGACAGCCTAGTCTATACAGAGAAACCCTGTCTTGAAAAACCAACCAACCAACCAACCAACCAACTAACCAAGCAAACAAACAAAGAAAACCCTCATACAGCTGAGCGCCAAGGTCTGACCATAGTGACAGCCACAACATTTACTTGCTGACTACCCACTGGCACCAGACTCCTCCCACTCACTCTGGAGGTCTCTCTCCCTGCTGTGAAGGCAGTAGCCTTCCCCCTACAGGTCTTACAAATTCTGCTTGTTTCCTTCCTAGCACGAATCCCCACATCCATCCCCACCCCCACCCCAGTGAAGGTAAGCCTCAATAGTGTAGTTTTGATGGCATGCACTCAAGTGACTGGCGTGGGTGGATGTTACAGCGCATGCTCTCCACTGCATTTTGCAGCTGGCATTCTAGCTCAGGGAAGAGTAGTGAGTTTCCCGGGACTTGAAGGTGAGAAGTAAGAGCGTCAGCGTGTTGATTACAGTGAACACAGGTAGAACTCTTATCACGAGTCATACTCTTTGCTTGAGTTCCTTACAAGGCCAATGCGTCCTACCACCGTGCTCCACTGACAGGAACAGAGATCCAGACAGGGAAATGACACATTCGTGTAGCCTGGAGTGCAAACCTTTTCTCTCTTTCTCTCCTTCCTTCCCTCCCCTTGCCTTTAAAAAGATCTTTTACTTGAGTGTATGAGTATTTTATCTTCATGTATGCTTATGTACTGTATGTATGTGGTACTCATGGAGACCAGAGGTGGCCATTGGTGCCTCTAAAACTGCAGTTACAGATGGCTGTGAGCCACTTTGTGGGTGCTAGGAACTGAACTCAGGTCCTCTGTAAGAGCAAACGTGTTATTAACCTCTGAGCCACCTCTCCAGTCCCTCCCTCCCTTAAAACAAGATTTATTTATTCTATAAGATTTTGCCCGCATGTATGTAAGTGTACTGTGAAGGCCTGAAGAGGGTGCTGTATTCCAGAAAGCTGGAGTTATGAACAGTTGTAAACCACTACGTGGGTGCTGGGAATGAACCTGGGTCCTCTGTTTCTTTCTCTCTGATGGTAAGATTGAGATAGGGTCTCATATAGCCCAGGTTGGCTCCCAACTTGCTATGTAGCCAAAAATCTTCCTGCCTCCATTTCCCAACTGGCCAAATTACAGGCATGTACCACCATGCCTGGCCAAGCTTATATTTTTAAACCTTGAGAGCCAGGCAAATAACACACTGTAGCATGGTCACTGAGTTGCTGGAGGAAGGGAAGGATCATGGAATCCAAGTCCCTTGTGACAATGGTATACTGGGGTCAAATCTGTCTGGATGGTCTCCTTTGCCCAACTTATATAGGCCCCACTTGGGCATGCCTGGCTGCCTTCCCTTCCATGCTCTCACCAGCCAATGGTGGAGAGATGAGAGAAGCCACGCCACACAGGATGCTGAAGAAGCCCAGGGCACTGGGGAAACGATCCATCGGGACAATGTCCATTAGAACCTGGAAGACGAAGATTCCGATTCCACACATGGACAGGCTGTACACCAGGCAATAGCCCAGGAGCACCCGGAACTCTGCCGACACTGTGCAAATTAGATTGGTGAGTCCATTGACAAGGATCACCAGGGCAAACAGGTACTTCCGGTAGGCAGTCAAGCTCTTCCTGCCTGCCAGCAGCGCTGCCACTGGCCGCAAGAAGATGTTGCAGAAGCCGACAATGGACATGAGCATGGCTGCCCAATATTCATCTATCCCATGATGCACAGCATACGGCACCAGAAAGATATGCGGCAGTGCAAAACCCAGGCTCATCCATGTCATGCCCGTGACGTATATGCAGAAGTCCATATTGTGCCGAAGGATGTCAAAGGCCAGGTGATACTGGATGGTTGAGACACATGTTGCCAGGCAGCTGTGTTTAGGTGTCTTGGGAGGTAGAAGGGGATCTTCTTTGGGCTCAGGGACCACATTGGTGGCAACAGGCCTCAGGATGGCTCCACATACACAACAGTGGAGAAACATACCACCAAAGATGAGGAAGGCGCCCCTCCAGCCAAAGGTTTCCAGAAGGTATCGGGCCAGCAGTGGCCAGAGGGTGACGCCCAAGGACATTCCTATGGAGGCCAATGCATTGGCTAGTGGCCGGCGACGGACAAAATACAAGCCCACTACTGTGATGCTTGACTGGAAGCTGAAACACATGCCCAGGCCTGCAGTGTGAGAGGGGACATCAGCTCAGGAACTTTGTAGAACTTTCCACCTCCACATGGAGTAGGGGTCTTGCTCATGTTCCATGTCTGTCTCCTTTGGCCCTAGGACAGACACACTTCCAAGTTTCCATGATGGAAGGTACCTGACCACCTCGCTGTAAGCGTCTCACCCAGCTCTGCCTCCCGGCTCCCCTCCGCAAGCACTACAGACCTACAGACCTTAATATCTCTCTCTCTCTCTCTCTCTCTCTCTCTCTCTCTCTCTCTCTCTCTAAATATATATATATATATATATATATATATTTTTTTTTTTTTTTGAGCCTTTAATCCCAGAACTCAGGGGGCAGAGGCCTATAATTCAAGGCCAGCCTGGTCTTCATAGTGAGTTCCAAGCCAGCCAGGGCTATATAGTGAGAACTTGTCTCAGAAAATTTTTTTAGAGTTATTCATTTTATGTGTATAAATGTTTCGCCTGGATATGTGTCTGTGCACCATGTTCACATCTGATACCCGTAGAGATCAGAGGAGGACATAGGATCTTCTGGAACTGGAGTTGAAGATAGCTGTGAGCCACCATGTGGGTCCCAGGAATTGAACCCAGGTTCTCTTGCAAGAACAACAAGTGCTCTTAACTGCTGACCCTAGATTTATTTTTATTTTTAATTATGTGTGTGTATGTAACTATGCATGCATGCATGCATGTATGTATGTATGTATGTAACTATGCATGTATATATGTGTGTATGTGTGTATGTGTGTACACATAGGTGTATGTGCATATGCGTGTATACGTGTGTGTGTCCACCCGAGGTCAGTGCCTTCAGAGGTCAGAGGCAATCCGAGCCTCTGAGCTGGATTGACCCGTGGTTGTGAACCACTTTACATGGGTTCTAAGAACCAAACTCAGACCCTCTGCAAGAGCAGTGCACACTCTGAGCCATGGAGCCATCTTGGTCTTCACAATGACATTTTACACATCATCCTAATGCCTCTCAGAGACTTCCTGTCACATTTGAAAAGCATCCTAAGTGTCTTCTATACCCGTAAGACTGTGTGGTTGGGCTTTGGCCTAAGCCCTGGAATCTGGCTCAGTCCACTCCTTGTCAATCACCAGGATTAAGCCCTGTCAACTCCTCTGGACAACAAGCTGCCTTTATACTTTGTGACCTTTGCCAGGGCCATGTCTTCTGTCTGGAATATGCTTAGCTGAGATGCCACCTCCCCAGAGGGGCCTCACAGGGGTCTTCTTTGCCTCCTGTGCCCCACAGTGGTCAGTGCTGGAGAAAAAGCTCCCAATAAAGAGTCCTGTGTCCCTGTCCCCACCTGCCTACCCCACCCACGTATGTGTGTGTGTCCCACTGTGATGCTACTACAGTATGTTTAGTCACTCCCCTGCCCTCAAGGTGGCCATTTAGGCTTTTGCAACATCTCTTTCCTAACTCCTCACTCAGCTGTACATCAGGACAGTGGCCCACCCATGCCTTCAGGAGTCGACTTCCTATTCCTGGCCTTCAGTCTGTCTCCTCAAGTCTCCCTCTGCAGTTTCCCCCTGGGAGATGCTTTGTGGTGGTGAATGAACCCAAGAGGCTGTTCAGGCACAGCTCTGTGAGTCTGAGGCCAGCCTGATCTACATAACAAGTTCCAAACCAGCAGCGAGGGGTACCATGTCCTCTACCCAGACCACTCTTCCTCAGAGGGCCTCATTCTCTCCCTGACAGTGGTTTTGTTTGCTGTGGTTTTTAATAAGTGTCCCTAAAAAGCTCATATGGTACCTGGGTATGGTGGCAAATGTCTTTAATCCCAGCACCTGGCAAGCAGAGGCAAGTGGATCTCTGAGTTGAAGCCAGCCTGTTCTATAGGGCTACACAGAGAAACCCTGACTTGAAAACCCCAAAAACCAAACCAATGAACAAACCAACCAACCAACCAAACAAACAAACAAACAAGAAATCCATCCAATCAACCAATCAAACAAAAAGACAAAAAACCCAACCAGCCAACCAAACAACCAACCAAACAGAAGTTCTCATAGCAAAGTCTTGGTCCCTAGCACAGAGCTATTGGCAGGGCAAAAACTTTAAGGCATGGGGCCTAGGGACTGGAGATATTACTCAGTGGTTAAGAGCTCCAACTGCTCTTCCAGAGGCCTTGGGCTCAAGCCCCAGCACCCGCATGGTGGTTTACAACTCTCTGTAACTTCAGTTCAAGGGGATCATTGATCTATTTTTGGTCTCCTAGGATACCAGACATGAGTGTGATGTACAGACATACATACTGGTACACATGAAATGAGAATAAATAAATATGGTTTTTAATTAAACAAAAGAGAGAGTTGAGGCTTAATGGGAGATCTTCGGGGCGGTGGTGCATGTCCCCTATGTCCCCGAAGGGCTATTGGGACCCTCTGTTTTTTCTCTCTCTTGCTCCCTGACCATGCAGTGAGTAGGCCTTTCTCATTGGCTTGTTTGAGACAGGGTTTTATACTATAGCTCAAGCTGGTTTGGAACTCATGGAGTCCAGTCTGCCTCCAACTCATAAGGATCCTCAAGACAGGATCTCATTATGTAGCCCTGGGCAGCTTTCTTCAAGCCTCCTTTCACGCCTGTTGACAGTCTCTCAGGCTGGATGCTGTCACATCCCCATCCCTCCTGACCTCTTATATACTCTCAAGTATTTAAACATTCTGTTTTTTTTTTTTTGGTTTTCTGAGACAGGGTTTCTCTGTATAGCCCTGGCTGTCTTGAAACTCACTCTGTAGACTAGGCTGGCCTCGAACTCAGAAATCCGCCTGCCTCTGCCTCCCAAGTGCTGGGACTAAAGGCGTGCGCCACCACTGCCCAGCTTATTTAAACATTCTTATATGCCTGGCCCCATCTGACTTCTCTAGTCTGTAAGCGGTCCCGCGTAGCCAGCACTTTCGAGATACTGACAGTTACCTGTGATCAGTCCTGCTGAAAGGAAGAGCTGGGTGAGCGAGCCAGAGAAGGAGCTGGCCACCATGCCCAGGCTGGCCAGCAGCCCCCCCAGCATCATGGTCACTCGGCAGCCGAAACGGTTGACCAGGAAGCTGCACAGGGGTCCTGTAGGCAAGAAAAGTAGCAGTGTGTGAGGAGGTGTGAAGTCAGGCCACAGTAGGGCTGAGGGAGGGGTGCTCGTAGGAACTAGTTGGGGGTTGGGGTCGTTGTTATGGGCTATCTAAAATCTGCTAGCATGGCTTCTGGTCACCGCCTTGCCACAGTCTCGCCACGTGGTCCCAGCAAAGCTTAAAGCTTGATGTTCATTTCTGCCTCAGTTTCCTCTGCTACAGAATGAGTGGTTGGACTAGCTGTTGTGTGGCATAGCCATACTAAGCACATTTGGAGGGCATAGCGAGCTCTTCACTAACCCAAGCATGTGTATATTCGATGGGAGGGAGTGCTGTGTGACCCGTGCGTGCGTGTGAGCCAGTGTAGACCTGAGAACAAAAAAAGGGAGAGAGAGAGTAACTGTCGGGTGCTCACACACAGTCTTGCCAACACTGCTGCTGAACAGCCTGCTCTTGCTGTTGCAGGGTGAAAGGAGCCTTTGGTTGGGTGTGACTGCCTGCGAACATGACTTCCCCACCTCTTAGACGCCACCTGCCTCAGGAAGGTGACCTTGGGAAGAGCTCTGAGTCACAGGGAGGGAGTGGAGTTGGGGTGGGGATCTTGAGCCACCTGTGCCCTCTGACTTCAGTCCCCTCCCCGGACTCTGCAGGCCCTGCACTTGGTGCTTGCTGGCCTCGGTTCTCCAACACTCTGAGTGAGCAGTGGGCTCAACATGTTCATAATGGTACAACAGGATAGTGAGCCCGAAGCTACCTGGTAAGATGGGATTTCTACAGGATGTCTAGTCTCCAGTCTCTCACCGAGGCCCCTCTCGGCCTGCACGATAAGATCCTTCTGAGAATCACTGTACTCTCCAGCCCTGAAGACCAAGAGGCCATGCGTTCTGAGCCAGGCTTGGCTTTTCCTTCTTACCCTAAGTCCACACTTCTGATGGTCAATTCCTGGGTCACCATGGAGGCTGACAATCCTCCTCCCCCCAAGTTTCCTTTTTCCTGGCATGAGAGAAGTATCTGGAATAATCATCAGGTTGCTGTTACTAGCGAATGGCACAAAGGTAGCTGTGGAGCTAAGATCAGCCGAGCCAAAGAAACATTTTGTGTGTGTGTGTGTGTGTGTGTGTGTGT
>NW_021620762.1:3536995-3539323 GCF_004785775.1 Grammomys surdaster
AGAGAGAGAGAGAGAGAGAGAGAGAGAGAGAGAGAGAGAAGATCCAATCAACACTGAAGGACACGAGTGTGTGGGCACCGCTTGGAATCAGCTAGAAATTATCCATTTAATTTTTGCAGAGAGAGAGAGAGAGAGAGAGAGAGAGAGAGAGAGAGAGAGAGAGAGAGAGACCTTTGGGAGACCTTTGGATAGTTGGCTCTGGCTCCGGGCTCTTACTGGCCCAGTCCCCATCTGTGGGCTCCTCTACTGAGTTGTCTCCCAGGTGCTGAGGAGAAGAGAGGTCGTTTAACGCAGGGCACAGACCTGGACCTCTGATTGTTGGGGTTGCTGGTGCCAACTGGTATAGTTGGACAGCAAGGAAAAGGCAGGATGGGGTCTGGCTTCTCTCTGAGCTCCAGACTCTGTGGAAGACCCTCAGGGGGAGATGGGGCTTTTCCTATGTCCCCTCTTTCTGGCTTGTCCTTTCCTATTCTGAAGCCATGGTGAAGATCTCTAATATACACATAACTGGCAGCCCCGTGTATTTCCTAGCTCCTCCTAGTTCCAGGACCCATGAGGTCCCTGTCACCACATAACACGGGAGCTGGACAGGGTGCTGGCTGTTATCTCCTTACTGTAGGATAGAAAGTCCTGGAAGATGGCCCAGCCTGGGTCTGCTGATCCCAGTATGAGCTGTCACTCAGGGTGTCATTGAATGCCTCCACTCCAGCTCAGTCACCAAGAGGACTCTGGGATCATGGACTGGCTTTGTGCCTCAGGTGGCCCTAGGTCTCCCATCCCTAATGCAAAACAGCCCTCTCCAGACAGGACTCAGTATAGGTGGGATTCTAGCTAGGTGGACCAGGCCCTGCTCAAATCATATAAATCCTAGGAATGCATCCAGGTGAAGCCTATGCCCTCAGAGAGGAGGACATGGTAAATCAGGAAGATCAGGAAGATCGTGCCCCTTCCTAGACCCCCAACAGACACTTCTTCCCTCGCCCCCTCTTCAAGCTACTTACCCCCACCATGGAGCATGGCCCCCATGATGGAGGGAAACCATGAGGTCTCACTGTTGCTGGCCTGGAAGTCACGCTGCAGATCAGTGAAGAAGACGCCGATGCAGGAAGGGAAGCTTACAGTGAGGCCCTGGGTCACCAGAGAGGCTATCAGGACGACATAGGCCCACCTGCCATCCGCTTGTTCAAGGGCCCGGGGCATTCTCAGCTACTGGTATTGCCACAGCCTTACTGGTACTTTGTGACCGCAGCCTGGAAGGGAAGAGAATGCCCCTTGTGGTTGGCGGGCTGCCAGCCCTCCTCTGGCCCACCTGCTGCTCTGCCTGGGTGACTGAAACTGCTTCTTCCTTATGCTCCAGCCCTAAGTATCAAGGAGGGGTACCGCCCCCTGGGAGGTGACAAGAAGCCTTCACAGTGGCCTTGGCATTTTTTACCCCACTTTCCAGGGACAGCTTGGCTGGAGGTGGCAGGGGTGGGGCAGGCAGTGACCAATGGTACAGGTAGGGCAACAGAATTCTCTCTAGTGATTGCATCACCTCATAAGAACCTTCTAAAGCACTTGATAACTGTTTCAGGAGGATCGGACCATGGGCCTGTAAAGTTCTGATGTCTCCTAAAGTGGATCTGTTTCCAAACTTCCATTATGAGCTGTCTGCATACCAGCACCAACTTTCCTCACACCAGGAAATCAACCTAAGTTTACCACGAGCCAGCAAGCTGGTGCAGAGGGCACACACACCAGCTCGGCAAGGGCAGCTGACCTGCAGACTTACAGAGAGAGCCCTTTGAAACCACCTTACAACACTCCTTTGACAAGGTGCTGAAGATCAAGAGTCGGGCTCCACGGCTGTGCTGAATCCTGTTGCCTGCAAGGGACTTTTTCTGAGCAACCCCACACACTTACACAGGTACGGATACAGGCACGGATACATATACACATATACAGTCCCACACTGGTATACAGACTCGTTCCAAGATACACACAGACATACATCTCCCTGATGTACACACAGACACACACACACACACACACACACACACACACAATCTACCCCGTCCTCTCCAAATCACAAAATATACAGATACAGAGATACAGTCAGCCGTATCTCAGTTCGAGATCACCACCCAGGCTAAGTCCCCCTCACCGCCCCAGTGACATTCCTTTTCTGACTCTCCTGTTCCCAGGTGTCTCCATTCCTTTCACACTCTGGGTGGTAGGCAGGGTGTGAGTGGAAAGAGACTGTCTAGATTTAAGCAATGGACCACATCAGCTGCTGTTCCCAGAAGACCCCCTCCCTATCTTTTTATTTTTGGAATCTAGGAACTTCAG
>NW_021620762.1:3539423-3565212 GCF_004785775.1 Grammomys surdaster
CTCTCTCTCTCTCTCTCTCTCTCTTTCTTTCTTTCTCTCCTTCTTTCTTGTGTTGGGGTCTGGCTATGTTGCTATAGGATTCCTGTGTACCATCAGGGTACAAGCTGGCCCGGGAGTTTTAAAACAGAGATGTAAACCATGTCCTGCTCTGAGCTATGTGTTTTGCATAGAATCAAAAATTGGAATAAAAATGCTCAGGTGGGGTCTGGAGATGGGATATAGCTCAGGGGTGCAGCATACGCCTGGCAGCAGGAGGCTCTGGGCACAGTCACCAGCACCCCAGACGATTGTTAAAAATGCTAAGCTGCGATGACTCAGCACCCAGGTCAGAGCTGGTGTCTGTGTGTGCCATTGTTTTTGTTCTCTTACTAAAATTTATTTTTATTTTATGGATATGAGGTGTTTTGCCTACGGCTATGTCCACATACCACTTGCACGCCGGCTGCCCTTGAAGGCTGGGAGGTGGTGTCTGAATCCCTGGAACTAGAGTTCCAGTAGGTTGTGTGGTACCACGTGAACACTGGAAATTGAACCTGTCTTCTCTAAAAGAGCAGCCAGTGCTCTTAACTGCGGAGACATCTCTCCAGGCCTCTTTCTTTTCTTCTTCTTTTTTTTTTCTCTCTTTTTTTCATTTTGAGACAGATCCTACTATGTATCCCTCACTGGTCTGGAACTTGAAGACCAGGCTAGCCTCAGACTCTCAGAGATCCATTTGCCTTTACATCCCAAGTGCTGGGATTAAAGGTGTGCATCACCATGGCTGGCTTTGGTGTTTGTGTGTTTGTTTGTTTGTTTATATTGTGGAAGAAGATCTTATTCTGTACCTCAGGATAACCCTGAATTCACCGTGTAGTCCATGCTGGCCTTGAACTAGCGGTAGTTCTGCCTCAGTGTCCCTCCCCCCACCCTCCGCTGAGCTCTCCATCTCAGACCCTCTCACACACCTTCCTCTATGCCCAGTACCGCTGTAAGTCACAGGGTCATAAGTGACTTACTCACGACAAGTGACCTTCTGGGAGTCCTGGGCACACCAGACTGAGGAATGGTATAACTGCCTCATCGAAGACACCTAAAGAGAACAACAGGCTGAAAGAAAGTGTCACACGGACACACAACTTCTCACTTTGTGTCTCACCCTCTGAGGGGCAACTCACAGCCTCTGCCCAAGAGATTGCCAGGTGACCAACTCTGTCCGTGACTAAGCTCAGCCTGTCACCTGTCCCCCTGACAACCAACAACCATTCATTACTCCAGTATCATGCCCGTGTGTGTGTGTGTGTGTGTGTGTGTGTGTGTGTGTGAGAGAGAGAGAGAGAGAGAGAGGGAGGGAGAGAGAAAGAGAGAGAGAGAGAGAGAGAGAGAGAGAGAGAGAGACTCTGCCTTTCTGTCTTTCTTTGCTGACTCAATAGCTGATTGCCAGCAATAATCTTATCCTCGGTACATTGCCCTGCTTTATTGGCAATGTGCTGTGACTCCTGATTCGTGCGTACTCTCTCTTCAATGCCCTCTGTGACCTGTGTGTTATATGAAGTATGTTGTGTAACTTGAGTCCAAAAAAAAAAAAAGTCTTATTTGCATGCTTTTTAAGTATATGTATATACACATGGATGAAGGTGTCCCTAGAGGCCGCAGGCACTGGGTTCCCTGGAGCTTGAGTTGTAGACAATGGTGAGCTGCCTGATACGGGTCCTCTGCAAGAGCAGCAAGTGCCCTGAACCACTGAGTCATCTCCTCACACCCTAACTTGAGTCTTTTTGGGTTTGTTTCTTGAGACAGGGTGTCTCTGTATAGCCCTGGCTGTCCTGGAACTTGATTTGTAGACCAGGCTGACCCTCGAACTCAGATCTGCTCGCCTCTGCCTCCTAAGTGCTGGGATTGAAGGCGTGCACCGCCACCGCCCCGCATAATTTGAGTCTTACAGAGAGCAATAGGCCGGCATGGATTGAGGCGGTGGCTCAGAGGGTGTGGTGTTTGCTATGCAAGCTGAGGTTGGATCCACAGAGGCCACATAGAAAGCTAAAAAGCTAAAATGTTGGGCCCATGAGATGGCTCAGTGGGTACAGGCACTTGTGGCCAATAGCAATGACTTCAATCCCCTGGGACCTATATGGAAGAAGGAGTGAAGAGAGAACGAACTCTCAAAAGTTGTCTCTGGGCTGGGCGGTGGTGGCACATGCCTTTAATCCCAGCACTTGGGAGGCAGAGGCAGGCAGATTTCTGAGTTCGAGGCCAGCCTGGTCTACAGAGTGAGTTCCAGGACAGCCAGGGCTATACAGAGAAACCCTGTCTCAAAAAACCAAAAACAACAAAAAAAGAAACAAACAAACAAACAAACAAACAAAACAAAACAAAGTTGTCTCTGCCAAGCACACACACAAATAAATCAATGGGACTAAAATGCAAGCTGAAAGCACACACCTGTAACCCCAGCACTCAAGCTGGGACCAGATGTGAGACAGAGACAGGAGAATTATCCAGAAGCAGAAGCTTGCTGGGCAGTGGTGGTGCACGCCTTTAATCCCAGCACTTGGGAGGCAGAGGCAAGTGGATTTCTGAGTTCGAGGCCAGCCTGGTCTACAGAGTGAGTTCCAGGTCAGCCAGGGCTACACAGAGAAACCCTGTCTCGAAAAACCAAACCAAACCAAACCAAACCAACCAACCAACCAAACAAACAAACAAAAAACCAGAAGCAGAAGCTTGGGGACCAGCTAGCCTGAACCATGTAGAGAAGCAGAAGAAATGACAAGATTCTGTTTCGAAACAAAACAGAGGGCAAGGTCTGACCCCTACAAGTTGTCCTGTAACACCCACTTGAGTGCTGTGGCGTGTGTGTGTGTGTCCAAGCTAGTTCAAAAGCCAGAGTGTGATGAAGTGACACTGGGTGTGGTCTAGACTCCAGGTGTGCCACCAGCAGTAGTCAGTGACACTGGTGCTGCTTGTGAATCTGCTGATAGTGTCCTTCTGACAATGTGGGAGTATGCAGACACATTGGTCCATGTCAACAGCACAACAGCTCATGATGAGCCTAAACTGGGTCTACCCTAAGCTGTCATCTTCCAGGCTCCAAACCTCCTCCCTACACAGAGAACCCCAGAGGCTCTGCCCAGATGGGTATCCTACCCATTATGGGCTCAGGATGTGTGGGTGAGTATGTGAAGCTCTGTGCAGGATGAAGGTATCTCTTGCTTCCTTCCTCTAACCTGTATGGGATATTTAGCATGAATGTTGTCCTTGGCCTATCTTTCTCTTGGCCTCAGAGGTGGGAGAACCTTAGATGGTTACTGTCTTGGGAGACTGGTTCTGGCCTCTCTCAGTTCAGTTCTTACAGCCAATAGAAAAGCCACGGGTGTTTCTGGATCCCATCTGCCTCATGGTCAGGTTTCTAGACCTTTCCCGACGGCCAGCCCCTCCTCCTCAAATCACCCAGCTTTCAAGCCCTCTGCTCTTTCCCTAGCGTATGAGCCTTCCTCATACCCTTCCTTTCTCCACGGTTCCCTCTCCTTACTGACTTGTTCCTGTTCCTTCTTGCTCTTCTTTGACCAGGCTTCTAGGTAGAGAAGTCAGTTTCAGTGTCCTTCTCCTGCCTGATGGCCTTATTGGGGGACTTTGTACAGGTGCCTATGACCTTTATTCTGTTCTCCGTCTTCCTCAGATCTGTCAGATCTGTAAGAGATATGGATTATCTCTTAACCGACAAAGCCATCTCTCCACCAATTCTGACCAGTTTTCCAAGATTTACTCCAGCCAACACCATTAGGGGGCACTTTGAACACTACCCTAGGCTAGCCCTTCTTCTCAGTTATACTCTCTAAGAGCAGTCTTGGGCTGGCTAGATGGCTCAGTAGGACAAAGTGTTTGCTGCAAAAACCTGATCATGTGAGCTCGATCCCCAGAGAAGGAAGAACTGACTCCTGAAAATTGTCTGACTATCACCCTCCTGCCATGGACACACACATGTACTCTCCCCGAATAACGAATGAATAAATAAATTTAAAATAAAAATCAACAGTCTTCCTGCCTGACCGGAAAGGGTTGTTCTCCCATTCTTTAGCTCCTCTTGCCCCTCCCACACCCATCTAAACTGCTTTGTGTAAAGAGGTACCCCAGGGCAAGGACCAGGCTCAGGCCAGTGTATCACACAATATGGCCATCACTTAGAACAGAGCAACCATGGATCTCCACACACCCAACTTCATGACCTTCTCTCTTTCTGGCCTCTCCTGCTGTTCCAGGAGGATGGGGTTTCTACTACATTTTTTTTTAAATAATGCATTCACTTATTTTTACTTCACGTGTGTTGGTGTTTTGCCTACATGTATGTCTGAGTGTGAGGGTGTCAAATCTTGGAGTTACAGACAGTTGTGAGCTGCCATGTGGTTGCTGGGAATTGAACTCAGGACCTCTGGAAGACCAATCAGTGCTCTTAACTGCTGAGCCATCTCTCCAGCCCCCTCTACTGCATATTCTTGCCTGATCAGAATTTCCACTGGGTACAGCTCTGCAATCCTAGGCAGGCTCCACGTTGCTATTCATCCCCAGAGATCAGGGACTTGCTTTGAGAATACTCTTCTCAAAGTGCCACAGTTCTCAAAGCACCCCAGGCTTTGGAAGCCAGACCTAGGAGAAGGCTTTCCAGACCCTTTGCCCCCACTGAAGTCTCCAACGTCAAGAAGGGCCTCTGTAGACCCACCAGCAGGGCCTCTGCAACTATACTGTCAGGGATAGCCACTTTCTACAAGGTAGGAGGAATACTTTGGAGGCTGAGGCTCCAGCCTGCCTACTCACCCTCTCCTAAGGCTTAAGGAGATGAGAGGCTGCTCTGCTTCCTGTAAGCCTATTGCCACCTGCCCCACCCTCTCGCTATAGGGACATCAGGTACCTGGAGGGTTAGGCAAGGGTACACAGAGAGGCCTTTGACGGGTGAGGCTGGGACAGGTGGAGACTCCTGCTTGGGAGGGACGGACTACACGTTACAGTGCGTGGGACTTACCTTCCAACCACCTCAGGAAGTCCAGATGGGATTCTCTGGGGGAAATTTGGTCTAATGGGGATTTGGGGGCCATAGTCAGGGACCTTGTAACTTTGACTGTCCAAGGTCCAATTCAAGCACATTTGCATAGCACTATAATTTACATACTCCAGACGCACTGTCTCTGGCTTCTGTATGTCTCTCTCTTCTGGCTTCAGGGCTCAAGGAGCAAGAGTGAGAAAAGCCCTGAAGAGACAGCTCTCTGGGCTGCTAAGATGATGAAATGTGCTGCTCAGCCTGCTGACCTAACTACTGTTCTCAGGTCTGACAAGAGAACCCTGAGACCTCAGGACTGAGAAGAGAGGACTGTTTCTCAAAATTGTCCTGTAACTCTGACACATGCTGCTCTTCCAGAGGACTCCAGTTTGGTTCCCAGCATTGACATTGGGCAGCTCAGAACTATCTTTTTTTTTTTAATTAATTTATTTATTATTTGTAAGTAAACTGTAGCTGTCTTCAGACACCTCACAAGAGGGCATCAGATATCATTACAGATGGTTGTGAGCCACCATGAGGTTGCTGGGATTTGAACTCATGACTTCTGGAAGAGCAGTCAGTGCTCTTAACTGCTGAGCCATCTCGCCAGCCCAGCTCAGAACTATCACACCAGCTCCAGGACAACCAACACCCTCTTCTGGTTTTCTCAGGCGTGCACACGTGCAAACACCCACACAAATACATATATGCACACAGATACACAAACACACACACACACACACACAGACACACACACATGCACACACAGACAGACACACACACACCCCAAAGTAAATCTTGAAAAAACAAACTCCACAAAAAAAGAAGGATGATTTCTCAGGAGCACTGTTGACCTCTGGTCTCCGCACGTGGGGTACATGTGTACACTGTACCTGCATGTGCAAACATGCTCACAGACATTAATTCGTGAAGTCATTCAACAAAACTCACAAACATGAAGAGCTCTCCCAGCTCAGGAGAAGAAAACCAGATAGCCCCAGTTAAAAACCAGGCAAAGCAGATGTGGTGGCCATTCCTAGCACTGGGAGCACTAGCCTCACAACTTCAGCTCTGGAAGAAACAAAGAAACAAAAGAAAGGGTCTCAGACTTGAATGGAGAACCATCCGAAGCGACATAAATGTTCCACAGAGGCTTAGAAACACATTCATCCTCCTTGGTCATAAAAAAAAAAAAAAAAAAAAAAAAAAAAAGGAACCAACCCACAAAAAGACATCACTTCACACCAGCAGGGATAGCTCCACCTCAGGGGGCTAGCTATAGTCGCACTAATGTCACACCAGTGGGTGTAACTTCACACCAGGGGGCTAGCTACAGTCACACTAGCGGGGTGTGTCACACCAGTGGGCTAGCTTCACTTTGGATGACTGGGAGTCACTGTCCTTATACAGACTGCAGACTCTTACTTAGAGGTCACCTCCGGGCTTGTGCTTTCTTGTTTTGACAACAATTCCTAAGCTTGTGTTGGTACCCCATCTTTAACTGCAATGGCTCTCATATGAGAAAAGCCAGCTTACCCTGAGGTTCCTCAGATACATGGCTAAGGGGAAGAGATGGGACACAGTAAGATTTGCCCAGTGGTCCTATTAATCCCATAGAAGAGATAGCAGAGGCTGGAGGCTGTAATTACAGGAAAACTACAGCTTTCTCAGGATAACCAGGTCCTCTGAGGAGCCCCACCCTAAACTTCAACCTCCTTCAATCAAGATGAAGGGGCTAGAACTCTGGATAGCCTTCTCCCTATCCTGAACTAAGATGCCTCTCCAGGTTGAGGCTCCCAATGGGCTGGGGCACCATCGCCCTATGCATGGTTTCTTCCTACCTGTGGGATAATTAGCTCCGTGATTTTTCTCTTCACCTAGCTAGCCTTCAGGTGTCAGCTTCAAGGCCTCTTCCTCTAAACGGAGGCATCTGTCTGTCCTGCACTGAATCTCCCTCACTAAATGCCATGCAAGTTGGCAGTTTCCTAGGGACTTAGCAAGTCCTGGGGTCCAGAGTGATAAAAGCTGACAGTAACAAGGACCAGGAACTGAGTCCTGTTCTAGGGCTAGGTACGTTCTAGTTCATGGGTGGGGTAGGAAATGGAGTTCTGTCTCTTCGGGTGGCTGATGGAGTCCTCGGTCCTGAAGTCCTTTGGAAATGTTCTAGTTACTTGAAAACCGCAGGTGGGCTCTGTGCTTGTCAGCCCAGCTCTTGGCCTCTGTGATTCTGAAGTTCCTGGTGCATCCAGAGTACCCTCGATTGAGACAACAGAAACACAGCCGGTCTGGGCTTTGGTGAGGCTGGTGCAGGGGTGTCTCCTTATGTGTATACCTCTCCCTTCTGCACCTGTCCCAGGGGACATTTCTTTGTCCTTTCTCCTGGAGTTAATGAGGCCCTTCCTCTCTGCATGACAGCCACTTTAACTTTAAAAAATTACATTTATTGGGGCTGGAGAGATAGCTTGAGGGTTAAGAGTATTTGCTGCTCTTACAGAGGACCTGAGTTTGGCTTCAAGCAACTCACTGGTGGCTCACAACCACGCGCATACTCCAGCTCCTATGGCTCTGACGCCCTCTTCTGGCCTCCACAGGCATTGCACTTATATAGTGTGCATACAGAAAAGAACACACGTGCACATACACACAACTCGGAACCTATAGGAAGAGTCAGACAATAAGGAGGGAGAAAACAAAAGTGGTAGAAGGTGTTTCTCCGGTCCAACCTTTAATAGAGGAGGGGAAAAAATCCATGGTTCACCATGTGCGCAGAGATCTCAACTAATGGCAGGAAATGCTCAACAGCAAGCTGCTGGGATTGAGGAAGGTATGTAAACAGGAAAGATTTTACAGCCTCGTGCATGAGGTTGTGGAATAAGGGTTTGGGGGACTCAGCCTGAGTGCGCAGAAGCAAAGGAACTGGGCAATAGAACCACCCACCCTTTCTTGAGACAATGGTTGTAGAAACTCAGGCGATATGAAGAAATTCTCTGGTGGGCTGGCTTAGAAGTAGGTTACTAAAAGCTGAGGTCCCCATGAATGCCAGGGACTGGGAGACAATAGAAGAAGAGACAGCGTGTGATGTTCAGTACACTGGGCCAGATAGGCCTGTGCTTACATGACGATTGAGAAAACGTTAATTCGGGTCATTCGGGGTCTGCACAGATGTCTTAGTGGTTAAGGGCACTGGCTGCTCTTTCAGAGGACCTGGGTTCAAGTTCCCAGCACCCACGTGGTGATTCACAACTGTTACTCCAGTTCTGTGTGACCCAGCGCCCTCTTCTGGCCTTCACAGTTACTGCACCCGTGTGGTACACATACAGACATAGATGTACAGGCAAAACACTCATGCGCATTCAATTGATAAACCTAAAAACATCTTTAAAGTTAGTTTAGCAGTGTGATGGTTATCTTTGGTTGTCAACTTTACTACATCTTTTTTTTTTTTTTTTTTGGTTTTGGTTTTTGAGACAGGGTTTCTCTGTGTAGCCCTGGCTGTCCTGGAACTCACTCTGTAGACCAGGCTGGCCTCGAACTCTAGAACTCAGAAATCTGCCTGCCTCTGCCTCCCAAGTGCTGGGATTAAAGCCACCGCCCAGCTTGACTACATCTTAAATTAACCAAAATCAAAAAACAAAACAAAACAAAACAAAACAAAGGGGACACCCTTGGAGGCTTTTTGCTTGATTTGAAGTAGGAAGATCCACTTCTAATCTGGATCTTGTGGTGGAAAGATATGCCTTTAATCTGGGCCATGTCCCCTTCTGAAAGCCTAGAAAAGGACATGGATGAAAGGGAGGACCTTTTGCTCTTTGTCTGTTTGCCCTTGACTTGCTAGCAGGTCCACTCACTCCTCCATTGGCATTCGAGAATTGGTTCTCAACCTGTGGGTCTTAACCCCTTTGGGAGTCAAATACCAGATGTCCTGCATATCAGATATTTACAATTCATAACAGTAGTAAAATTAGTTATGAAGCATCAATGAGATCATTGTGTGGTTGGAGGGCACCACAGCTTGAGAAACTGCATTAAAGGTTCACAGCATCTGGGAGCTTGAGATGCACAGCCTTAGAGCCTATGTCTTCAGGATTCCAGCGTATACTGAAGACCAGCCGAGACATCCAATCTTGTGGACTGAACAACTACTGGACTCTTGGATTCTCTGTTCACAGCCAGCCATTGTGGTGGTCTTTGTTAGGGTTTCTATTGCTTCGACAAAAGCACCATGACTAAAAGAAAAATTGAGAAGGAAGGAGTGAATTTATTTGGCTTATGGTTCCATATCACTGTTTATCATTGAAGAAAAGTCAGGACAGGAACTCAATCGAACAGGACAGGGGCCTGGAGGCAGGAGCTGATGCAGAGGCCATGGAGGGGTGCTGCTTACTGGCTTGCTCCCATAGCTGACTCATGCTTCCTTATAGAACCCAGGAACACCAGGGGTGGCCCTACCCACAATGGGCTGGGCCTTCTGCCATCAATCACTAATTAAGAAAATACTTTCTAGCCGGATCTTGTGGAGGTATTTTCTCAATTAAGAGTCTCCTCTTTCAGATACCTGTAGTTTGTGTGTCTGGTTGACATTAGTTGAGGCAGCACAGTTATATTAGCTGGTCTGCAGCCAATAAGTCATTCTAATATATCCTCCTTTTATATATTCAAGTGAGATTCATTCTGTAAATTCTGTTACTCGGCAGCACACTGGCTAAGACAAACAGGGACCTCTGGGTCGGGATGGGGGCTTCGCTGAGCTCTCTGGTGAAACGTTATCTTCCTAAAAGAGGCTCTGGGAGATCGGAACGACAGAGGCTACCATGTCAATTAGGTTGAAAGGTGCCAAAACAGGTGATGGGTCTCAGTCACTTAAAAGCAGCAGGATGGGGCAGAGTCCCTAGAGACTGACACCCAGACATGTGCTTGTGAGTCTTTGGAAGGTGTCAAAGCTGGAGCAACTGAACGCCACCGATGTGAATGAAGGAATGCATGACACCATGGTACAGGTGAAAGGGACCAAGCGTGTCCTCAGAGTAAGCAATCACTGTGTACAGTTTAGAGGATGCTATGTACACTTCTTCCAGAGAGAAAAATCCTAGGTGCCGGAGAGCGGTTCTCCAGCCCAGGGCTCCCGTTAACAATCGGGTGTAGCCAATGCAGAGGCAAGGGTTACAGTCCTAGTGCCGAGCCAGCTGGAGCAGCAGGTGCAGCGAGCAAGGGCACACAAATATTTTCCATTCCTGCCACTCAGGAAAGGACAAGCCTGCCCTGCCTAGCCTACTGGGGTCAGGAGGTACACCGCTGCACCATGGGAGCTCCAGAGTGTCCACAGGTGGTGGCTGGGGATGGCTAGGTGGCTTGTGAAGGACCAGACGGGCTACCCTCCTGCCCACTCATCTATATTCAATGTTGCTGTTTTGATGGAATAATTGAGATGAATGGTGGAATCTTTTTGTGCTATATTGTTGCTAATATTTCCTCCTTTCCTCTCTCTCTCTCTCTCTCTCTCTCTCTCTCTCTCTCTCTCTTCCTCTTCCTCTTCCTCCTCCTCCCCCCTTTTTAAAAAAACGAGGTCTAATTCTGTAGGTCTGGGTAGCCTGGAACTCACTCTGTAGACTGGGCTAACCTCAAACTCAGAAATCCACCTGCCTCTTTCTCTCAAATGTTGGCATTAAGAGTGTGTGCCTCCACACCCAGATAAATGTTCCCTCCGGTTTTTTTTTTTTTTTTTTTTTTTTTAAATTTTTGAGACAGCGTTTCTCTGGGTAGCTGTCCTGGAACTCATTCTGTAGACCAGGCTGTCCTGGAACTCAGAGATCTGCCTGCCTCTGCTTCTGGAGTGTTGGGATTAAAGGCAGACACCACCATCGGCCAGCAAGTGTTACTTTCAAAAAATGTCGCATGCTTCTATACATTTTTATAAACCAAACCCGAGTTACATCATCACAGTTGTCGGTCAGGAAAGTGCTTGAGGCCCACAGTCCACACTACGACCAAAGCTGTTGGCTGCACACCAGAACCAGACGTTACAATCCCATTGCTGAAGATACCACATGGTTTTGATTCAGGGCATCAAGAAGTCGTGGTGCAACTAAACTAATTAGAAGTAGAAGCCCCTGACCCCCAGCCACCCGCATGCAAGTTGTATCAGCGCCTCACCCAGTCGATTTGTACCAGGGCAGGAAATGACCCTCTTATGCTGACCCTTGGGCCAACTAAGGGACATGGGTCCAGAAGCCACCTAGGGTGTATCTGTGAATCTCTGGAACAAACTGAGCAGTAATCTAACATCTGTGACACCTCCAGCTGTGTGGCTTGCTATGGAGGCAAAAGCACCATGGGCCTCATCTTCCAAGCAGGAAGAGTCCCGTAGCCACAGACAAGATGTGAAGATGTGGCTTCTAGAAACACCTGGCAGGAAGCCTGAAGCCATTTAACTGGCAGTTTACGACTTATTTGGCAAGGCTGAGTCACTAAACAGGTGTCCTGTAACACTTCGGAGTGCTGGTTACCCACACAGCAGGCGTGCTGTCAGGGTCTCAGCCTGGCTTCTAAGAACTGAAGACATTCCCTTTGCAGCCTCCAGACCTACGGACAACTCTGAATGGGGTGAGGTGACTAGACCTGCTTGGGGAGGAGCTGGGGGCATGGTTCAATGGTAGACTCCCTGCCTAGAATCCTCCAATGAGGAACTGGGGGCGTGGCTCAGTGGTAGGACCCCCCCCCCGCCTAGAATCCTCCAATGAGGAATTGGGGGCGTGGCTCAGTGGTAGACCCCTCCCCCCTAGAATCCTTCAATGAGGAACTGGGGGCATGGCTCAATGGTAAGAGCCCCTGCCTAGAATCCTCCAATGAGGAGCTGGGGGCATGGCTCAATGGTAGACCCCCCCTGCCTAGAATCCTCCAATGAGGAGCTGGGGGCGTGGCTCATTGGTAAGAGCCCCTGCCTAGAATCCCTCAGTGAGGGGCTGGGAGTAGTCACCTGAGTGGCGTGGCACGCACCTTTAACCCATGTACTGGAAAGGCAGAAATTGGAAGATCTCTGTGAGTTCAAGTCCAGCCTGGTCTTCATAGCCAGCATCAGGTTAGCCAGGGCAACACAGTGAGACTCTGTCTCAAAACAAAGACAAACGAAAAACCTTAAGAAAAGGCAGAAAGCTCAACCATTTGGGTAAAACTTTAATGAAATATCTTTAGAGAATATGACTGCCGGGCAGTGGTGGCACACACCTTTAATCCCAGCACTTGGGAGGCAGAGGCAGGCGGATTTCTGAGTTCCAGGCCAGCCTGGTCTACAGAGTGAGTTCCAGGTCAGCCAGAGCTACACAGAGAAACCCTGTCTCGAAACCCCCCCCCAAAAAAAAGAAAAAAAAAAAAAAGAAAGATCAGTGTCTGGAATAGAGCCTTCCACCCCTCCCTCCACCAAAGGACGGGGCTGGCTATTCGGGATACCCTGGTAGAGGTCTTTCCTAGCATGCTAAGTACAAAGTCGCCGTCAAATCTTTCCTGGTGGGAAATCTGGGGGAGAGCGTTCCAGAGAGTACCTACCCTGGCTCCTTCACCATGAGTGGGGATGGGGTTGGAGGGGGCATGGTTATCCTAGAGCATTTGCAAGTCCTCTTCTGTAACACACAGTTAAACTGACTTGTGCGCTTGTACTTACCTACTGGATATAGTGTGGTAATTCACGCTCAGTGATTTCTTTTTCCTGTGCTGGAGATTGAACTTAGGACCTCGAGGTGCTTGTCACACCCCGAGCCTGGCACCCAGATGACGTGCACTGATCAAATGGGAAGGATTACAAGGCCCAATAATTTCTCCAATATTATCCCTAACTCCTATGACCCTTTCTCCTGTGAAGCAGGTGCTGAGCCGTGGCCAAAGGGACCTCAACATTTTGTTTATACTCCTAAGGAGTCCCCGAATGAGGAGCCCCCACAGAAAGAGCAACTGTTTAAGAAGGTAACAACCTTGTCTCTTTGGATGTCTGTCTCAGGACACCATGGCTTGTCCCACACCATCCCGTAGCTACATGTCCTGGGGAGCCAGCAGGGTTGGCAATTCAGTTGGTCAGCCCCCTAGAGGGGAAGACTTTGTTACCGCACTGTCTGGGGAGGTTGCTGAGATACCGCCTTTGCTGTCCCTGCCCTCAGCATAGCTGTGAAGGACACCTAGTCTTCATCCATTTGTGTCCTCATTTCCATTTGTTCCTTGAACTTGCTGTGTCATGGAGGATGACTTTTCCACCATCTAGAGCCCTGGGATTACAGCATGTGATACCAAGGCCTAGCTCCCTTCCTACCCCTTTGGAGGGGTGGGGGAAGGGTCTCGTTATGTAGCCCAAACTTGCCTCTAGAACTCGCAGCCATTCTCCTGCCTCAGCCTCCTGAATGACAGAATTACAGGGATGATCCCCCATCCCCAGCTAGCTCTCTTCCTGACCCAGAAGAATGAAGAGTCAGGTATGAGGTATGATCTAGTCATTAGGAATAAGAAAAGGCTCCCTCCTCAGTGTGGGGAAAGAGCTTCATAGCCTTGTCTCCTACAGGAACAGCAGCCTGTGGGAAGTAAGTGAGAGCTATCAGAAGACCCTAGGGAAAGAGGTCACCATTTGGTCACAGCCAGGGTTCCCTCAGAGGGCACCTCAGGAGATCTGCAAAGGACATCATTGCTTTCCCCACCCCAAAAGGAGCGCCTTGAGGAGCAAACAGGGTTACTAATTTCTCCAGGAACTTGCAGGGCAGGGCTGGAATTCCCAAGTGCCCTCGTGGTGGGAGACCTCCTCGTCTGGCTGCCAGTTGCCTTGCCCTAGGGGCTTTCTCTCATGTGACTTTTATCAGTTTGTGGATTATTAACTTGGCTGGGGCCCTGCTTTAAACCCACAGAACCGTGGCCGGCTGAGTCTGGAAATTCAGAATACTTTCCCATTGGACAGGAACCCCTGGCTTGGGGTTGGGCAGGGCTTCAATCCAACAGTCAGGGTCTCTAGCAGGAGCCCGGCCTGGCCCTGGACGAAGCTGAAATACAGACTTCCAGGACCCACACTGAACAAATTAGATTATAAACGCCTGGGTGTCCCAGCATCCTCTACTTCCTCCACACCCCCTCCCATGAGTGGAGTAGGTTCATCACTGAAGGCAGGGAATCACTCATACAAACCATAAAGGTGAGAATGGGAGGTGTAGATTACCCAACCATAGCCAGGCAGTGGTGGCGCACGCCTTTAATCCCAGCACTTGGGAGGCAGAGGCAGGCGGATTTCTGAGTTCGAGGCCAGCCTGGTCTACAGAGTGAGTTCCAGGGCAGCCAGGACTACACAGAGAAACCCTGTCTCGAAAAACCAAAAAAGATTACCCACTCATTATCCATAGCCTTCCACGCTGCAAAACACTGAGTTAGACACTTTACTGAGGTTAGCTGTTCTGCTCACCAACTCTAACCTGGACCTCAGTCCTCAGCCCACCAACCAGTCTTGGCTCTAAGGCAGGGCTGGGTTCCTTGGCTCCAACTTTCCAGTCCTCGAGTAAGAGAGAAGAACTCTGCTAACCCTCCTGTCTCTGTCCAGTGCTACTTCACAGCATGGCCACCTGGAAGGAGAAGTCGGCTTGACTCAAGCCTTGTCTGGTCTGAGGCTTCACAGCCTCCCAAGAGTGGGAAGCAACAGGGATGGGCCTGAGAGCAAGGGTTGCCGATTGGGTTGGGGGAAAGGGTGGTGAGTATTGAGAGCAGGATTTGGCCTCTGAAAGGCATGGGCTATCCCCATCCCCAGGAGACCTCCAGTCTGGTTCAGAGCCCTTCCAGTGTTATGGGGAAGGTCACTATCCAGAATTTCTAGACAAGTGGCGCAGATGGATTCAGACATAGAGCTGGGAAGCAGGGGGGCCACCCACTTTCATCCTTGGTGCAGGGGGACCACACCGCGAGCCACCCACTCTGCACTCCTGCCCAGCCAGTACGTAGAGTCTAACTTTATTGGCAGCCAGCCTGGGCCGGCGGGCGCTGCCTATGCCTCAGGGTACTGCCTGAGTGTAAGCGATGCTCCGCTGCTGACCATGACCGCGGGGTACAGAGGTTCGAGAAAGGAGGTGAGGAAGCGGTAGAGGAGGCTCACATCGCCCGCCACGCCATAGAAGGACAGGGAGCCGGCCCCAAAGTCCAGCGCCACGCCGAGCGTGTGGTGGTAAGAGCCGTGCAGCACCGTCTGTGTGTTGTTATGCCACACGGAGAACTTGAGCGAGTCCCACTCCAGACACCACGAGTAGGGGTTGCGGCCCAGTAGGTAGACGATGTTGCGACGGGGGCGACCGCTCATCGAAGGGCTACGACGGTAGGTGACCCCTAGGCACATCCACGAGTTGGACACCTCGGCCTCCCAGTAGTGACAGCCTTTAGACAGACCTGGGCAGCACAGAACCTGGGGCCACTGCTTGAAGCCCGGTAAAGGGGTGGTCGAGGGCTCCAGAAGGATGCCCAAGTTCAACACCGAGTGCGTTTCTTTGAACAAGAATAGCTCTTCGCTGGCCGTGGAGGGGTCAAAGTTCAGGTTGCAGTAATCTGGGGTTAGGGATGGAGGCACAAGGGAGCCAGGGTCATTGTTCCCAGAGCAGGGCACTGGCTAAGAGCAGATGTTTGCAAAGACGTTTGCAAAGATTTCATTGGATGCTTCTACCCCAGGTTCTTAGAAGCAGTGCCCTCTCTATCTCTTGGTCTATTTTCATTGACTATCTTTTTTTTGAACCCAGGTTAGCCCAGGCTGATCTTGAACTTGTGACATCTGTCCTGTCTCAGCCTCCCAAATGCTAGATTTCCACACCAGGCTTTATCTACTTCTTAAAACAGTCCAGCCCTGGTAGGGCTTCACCAGACAGCTTAGAGGAAGTAAATCCCTGTACGATGTTAGACTCTTCTAGAAGGGCTGGGGAACAGGGGTCCCTCTCCTCCTTCCCACCAGATCCTAACAAAATCACCTTTCTTATTTGTTCAGGACAAGTTTGAATGAGACTTGGAGAGAGTGAAGGGTTCCTGGCTAGGGTGACCCAGAGGTCAAAGGTGTTCGATATATAACCCTTGATATCTCAGAAGCTTTGGGATTTGGTCCTAGAGCCAAGGCCAGGGAGAGGGCTTTTAGGGACATCAATGGATGCTTGCCTACTCTGGTTGACTTGGCTAATCCTCAGGAAGTTGGCAGCCATCCAGATAAGGACAGAAGCCGAGGTCCAGAGAGCCATGGAAGAGCCGCCTCTGAAATAGGAAGGGACAGGGGCTCCCCTTCTTCCTAACAGGGCCTGGAACCCAGGCTAAGTCTCCCTGAGGTCCCCAGTCTGCAGTGAGAGACCAGGAAAGTGAACAGGAAGTGTTCTGGAGGCCAGAATGCAGGTGAAGCCGGAAGTCCAGACACATAGGAGTCCTCCCTCCTCTCCTCCCCCAGGTTGGCCTCTGGTTTGAGAACTCACTCTGGAGTAGTGTCTTTCTGTCCACAGTTGAGGGCAGCACTTCATAGGCGCTCATCCTGATGCCTGGGGGAGAAGGACAAGCTATGTTGGGGACCCTCTTCCAGCCCAGCCTTCTTCCAGACAGAGGCATGACCCATCCCAGAGCCCATGAGACCTGGGAAGGGCACAACACAGACAGGCAGGGCACCACCAACACTGGAGTGGAGGAGGTGCCACTCCCAAGTGACAAGACTCCAGACCTCTGAGAGACTGACCCTTCAAGAGCAGCTGGTTGATGAAGCTGAGACCGATGTCCATCAGCCTGATTCGGAGCTGGGCCAGGGTCTCTGGCAGCTGAAGGAAGCTCTGTGTCTCCTCACAGTTGGTGCCTAGCAAGGGTTCCACGCAGGCAGGGAAGTGCTTCAGTCTGGGGAACTCCTGGTATGCAGAGACGGGCAGCTAGTACATCATTAGCCAGGGCTCAGGCACCTGCCAGGGGCGTCCACCTCCATGGGCAAGGGGAAGGAAAAGTCCCATTTTCAAATGTGAGCGTCTCTCTCCTAGTTGTTTGGATAGCTTAGGTTAGGGTTTCAATGGTAGTCTGGCTGCTGTAGAAAATGACAGGAGGATTTGAGTCAAGCCTTTAATCGCTCAAAAAGGTCATTGATAAGTTCATCCTGTTGTCCAGAGAGGGACGAGAGGGACGAGGTAAGCAACGATCTTTGAAGTTTGTCCAGGGGTAGGAGGGTCGCTTCCCCGTCCCTACGCTGGCTTCCCACCCCCACCGTTCAGTCACACAGGAACATGGCTGAAGAGGAATATTGATTTCAATACGTAGACTTTGCCTCACTCTTGTTTGTGGTAGACTGAATTACACACTCAGAATCCCAGGGCACTGCCCCATCCTTTCCTGAGGAAAAAGAAGGAGTAGCTCATCTCTGTAGGCAGAAGGATAAAAGCAGCGGGTGCTGATGAGAGTTTAGGATGCTGATCTGGGGCTCTCAGTCAGAGTGGACAAGGTGATGCAGGCCCACATCCTGATTTCTTTGTCTCAGGTCTGGTACCCCTCCCCCTCGTAGAGAAACAGGGCTTGGTCTAGAGGGGGGTCTTGCCTGTAGGAACTGCTCATCACTCCTGTTGTTGAGCAGACTGTGCAGCCAGATGCTGTCCCCCTCCAACTTCAGGAGCCGGTTGTGGCTTTGCTGGATAGAGTTGCCCAGCTTTCCCAGGGCAGTTGCCTCCTCTTTCTCCACAAAATCCAAGACCTTCATCTGCAGCTGTTTGATCTCATGGAGGATTTCTGAGAAGCAGGTGTTCACCTCGTCTCGCATAGTCTGAATCAATTTCTGAAGTAGATATGTAGGGAGGCATCCCTGAACCCCACTCCTGTACCCCACTCTACTGGCCCAAAGGTATCTCAAGCATCCTGTCTCTGTCCGCTGTTCTCCCTCCCCATAATCCCCTGCAGCTTCTGGGAGGTCCCAGGGGCCCCGTGGAAGACGCTGGGATAACATGGGTCGGGGCGGTGGTAGCTCGCCTTACCGAGAGAAAACTCACTCGACCCTGGTGTTTCTGGCTGTCCGAGGCAATGATCAGCATCTGATTCTCCACATTGGCCTGAATCTTCCGAACTTCCACCTGGAAAGGGCGGGGCAGAAGCGAGTAAGCGTCGTGATTCATAGAGTGGGTCTTGGAGAGACCCGACTGTCTATACCTGAAGAGATGTGCCCTATGTATTCACAGGCTTTAGTGAACCCAAGACCAGGGTAAAAGAGCAGGTGTAGCTCTTTTCTTTTTTCTTCTTTTTTGAGACAATGTTTCTCTGTGGAACAGTCTTGGCTAGCCCAGAACTGACTATGTAGACCAGAGATCTGCCGGCTTCCGCCTCCCGAGTGCTGGAACTAAAGGTGTGTGTCCTGTGGCTGGCTGGGTTTTTGTTCTTTCTCTGCCTGAGATTCTGGCCTCTCCTTCCTAGGAATCAGTTTCTTTGTTCCTGATAGTGATGATCACAGGGCTTCAGGATACAGGGAGGAGGCTCTGGGAAGGGATCAATGGCTAGGTGGGAAGACTGAAGCCACGCAGGGCAGAGCATGTACCTGGGTACCGCGGTATCGCTGCCCAGCTCTACACAAGCCCACGGGGAGTTGTATTCTCATAGTTCAGGAAAAAGACTTTTTTTTTTGGCAAGTTTCTAACATGGAAAACAGTGCTCGTCCTCCTGTAAATCCAGGCCGGGTTCCCTTCCTCTGTCTCACTGAAACAAGCAGAGGTCAGCTGAACTAAACAAAGCGTTTAGTGATGAGTTTAGTGATATAGTTGCCTTTTTTCTAAGTTCTTTGTCTTGCCAGACTGATGATAGTATGTTAGGGTAGCAAGGTTATCTAATGTTCTGATGGGCTAACTGAAATATGAGCTCAGCCAGGCAGCAGTGGCAAACGCCTTTAATCCCAGCGCACGGGAGGCAGAGGCAAGTAGATCTCTATGAGTTCTAGGCCAGCCTGGTCTACAAGGTGAGTTTCAGGACAGTCAGGGCTACACAGAAAAATTCTGTCTCAAAAACCAAAACAAAACCAATCTATGCGAGGAGCTCACTTCTGAAAGCAATTCAAATATATTAATATGTGAAAATAGAATGAAAAACCAGGTACTGGGGAGGTGTAGGCAGGATCGGAAGCTCAAGGTCATCCTTAATCTCATGGGGAGTTCAAGGCTAGACTGGTCTACTGGGGACCCTACCTGGGGTGGGGGCAGGACTCAAAGAGGAGAGGAAACTAACTTAAGTTGCAATGTGTGTGTGTGTGTGTGTGTGTGTGTGTGTGTGTGTATGTGTTGTGTGCATACATGTGTCTGTATGTATGTTGTGTGTGTGTCTACCTGTATGCAGGGGTACATGACTATGTGACTGCATGTATATGTTGAAGCCAGAGGAGAGTAGATGTTTTTTTCTCAATCACTTGTGATGTGTTTATAAAAAGATAACGATATAGAGAATATGTTCTGTGGGTGTGTGGTGAGGTATGGGGGAAGGGGATGTCTCAGTGGGCCTACGCTGAGGCATATATATATATACATATGTGTTTTGCCTGTATGTATGTAGATGTAGGTGCACCACCACATGTGCACCTGGTTCAGATCTCCTGGAACTGGAGTTATGGAGGTTGTAGTGCTAGGAACTGAATCCAGATCCTCTGCTCTGCTCAGCAGTAAAGAACAGTGTGCTCTTAACTGCTGAGCCATCTCTCCAGCTCCTCTACCTTATTTTCCGAGACAGGCTCTCTCACTGAGCCTAGAGCTCACTGCTTCCGCTAGATTCGCCAGCTGTGAGCCCCAGGGATCCTCTGCCTCTACCTCCCCCATGCCACCACCATGCCTAGCTGTTTTTTTTTTTTTTTAAACTTGGGAGTTGAACTCAGGTTCTCATGTCATAAAAACAAGCACTTCACTTACTGAGGAATCTCTCCGACCGATCTGTCTTCCTTTTGTGTAGGAGGAGGGGCAGACTTAATTTTATGTAGCAGAGGCTGACCTCTGCTTGGGGCCTTCTTGCCTAAGCCACTTACTGCTAATGTTTCAGGCACGTGCCACTATACCCAGCTTTGGTTTTGTTTCATTGTATCGTTATTATTTCTTATATGTGTGGGTGTCTTTGCCTAGCTGTAATGTCTGTGTACCCTGTGCATGCTGGTGGAGGCCAGAAAAGAATATTGGATCCCCTGGGGCTAGAGTTGTGAGCCACCGTGTTGGGAATCGAACTCAGGTCTCTTAACCACCCAGCCATTCTCCAGAGACCCCTGTCCTGTTTCGGAAATGAGATTTTGCTGTGTAGCCCTATGGTTTGAAACTAGCTATGTAGACCAGGCTAGCCTTGAACCCAAAGCCATCTTCCTGCTTCAGCCTCCCAAATGTTGGAAACAGATTCACTACAGGGGCATGCACATTATGTTTCAAGTCTTGATAGCCTGGACTTTTTTTTTTTTTTTAATGCTTCTTTTGGTTTTCATAATAACCTGTTCCTATACAACCCGTTAGGGCTACTTTCTGAGAAGCCATGCCTGTTGTAGAGCACCTACCACTGCCTTCCTCTAAGGACTGCCACACAAGCAGTCCTGGTCTTGGGAGTGATGCTTAGTGAGTGGCTGCGGGGACCTCTGTCCTGTGGTGAAGGGGAGGGAAGACTGTTTTAAACAAAACCAAGGAAATCTGTGTAAGGGATTAGGAAGCAATCGATCATGTGTCTGAATTCTTTCTTTTCTTTTTTTTTTTCAAAAAAAATTGTCTATTTTATGTGTATGGGTATTTTGCATGTCCCCAGGGAGTTACGGTTGTGAGCTGTGGTGGGAGTCAAACCCAGGTCCTCTGGAAGAACAGCCACCCGTGCTCCTAGATGAGGAGCCATCTCTCCAGCTACTGTCTGCTATGGCTTCTTGGGAGGAGTAAGGGCAGGCGTGTCCTGCACAGGAGTTCCCTGGGTGCATCTCTAAGGGAGACTTGTTTTTTTTGTTGTTGTTGTTTGTTTGTTTGTTTGTTTTTTGTTTTTGTTTTTTCGAGACAGGGTTTCCCTGTGTAGCCCTGGCTGACCTGGAACTCACTCTGTAGACCAGGCTGGCCTCGAACTCAGAAATCCACCTGCCTCTGCCTCCCAAGTGCTGGGATTAAAGGCATGCGCCACCACTGCCTGGCTGAAGCCAAATTTTGTGGCAGCAAATACTTGAGATACGAAGGCAGGAGTTTGAGAGAAGGACATGTCTGAAAAGATACTTAGGCAGGGCCAGTGAGATGGATTAGAGAGTAAAGGTGCTTGCTACCCTAAGTTCCACCCTCAGAACCTACATTTAAGTGGGAGGAGAGTGGGGCGTGGTGGCACGCACCTTGTATCCCAGCATGTGGGAAGCAGAAGCAGATGTTTTTTGTGAGTTTGAGGCCAGCCTCGTCTATATAGTGAGTTTTAGGATAGTCAGAGCTGCAAAGTGAGTCTGTCACAAAAAAAGAAAGAAAGAAAGAAAGAAAGAGAGAGAGAGAGAAAGAAAGAAAGGAAGAGAAAAGAAGAGACCCAACTCCTTAAAGTTGTCTATCGGCATCCATATGTGAGCCTTGATACCCACACATGCCCCTACAATAATAATTTTTGATGTTAGGCGGCTGCTAACATGATGGGTTATGTTATGACCTGGGAAGGCATCGGTAAGTTGATAAGGAAGGCTACAGAACTGCTTGTCAGAAGTCTCTATCTGAAGTGAGTGATGCAGCATGGTTATTGGGTAGGAAAGGTTGTTTACAAGTCTCCCTTAGACCAGGCAGTGGTGGCGCACGCCTTTAATCCCAGCACTTGGGAGGCAGAGGCAGGCGGATTTCTGAGTTCCAGGCCAGCCTGGTCTACAGAGTGAGTTCCAGGATAGCCAGGCCTGTGTTTTCGAAAAACAAAAACCAAACAAACAAACAAATCAACAACAACAAAAAAACCCCTGGCTTCAGCTGTGTTAATTTCCTCCGCGGAAATGTGAGAGATTCTCAGAGCCTGAAGCAGGCCCTTTCCTCAGCCCGCCTCACCTCTTTGCGGGCCCGTTCATCCTCCAGGGGGGTGGTATCGTGGTTCTTGTGTTCCTCCAATAGGCAGGCTCCGCACACGCAGCTGCCCTCCGTGCGGCAGTACAGCTGCCGGAGCTTGCGGTGCTTGCGGCACAAGCGGTTCTTGAGGTCCCACACCGGCTCCAACAGCTGGTGGTCTTGGAACAGCTGGTCCTCAAAGTGGCTACGCAGATGTTTCTCACACAAGGAAGCCACGCAATGCAAGCATGACTTGGCTGCCCTCAGCTTCTGCGGAGAGCAAAAGTCACAGGGCACATCTGTGGGGCCAGCCAGGCCCCACAAGTTCCCTGAGGTCTGGCTCTTGGCCTGGGTGAAGCAAGCCACCATCTCCCCGAGGATGACATTCTTGCAGAGGCGGGGCCTGCTAGGAAAGGCCTCTCTGCACTGGGGGCAATAGTAAGTCTCCCCAATGGCAGCCTGGTGGTCCCAGAAACTCTGAATGCAAGTCATGCAGAAGTTATGGCCGCAGGCGGTAGTGACTGGGTTGCGGAACACCTCCAGGCAAATGGGACAGAGGACTTGGTCTTCCAACGTGTGTTGACTGCTGGTGTTGTTCATCAGGAGCTGGAGTGGGGCTCTGGAGGACTGGGAAGACAGCTGTGAGGGGGGTTTGTCCTGGGCTGGTCCTGAGAAGACAGAGCAAACCCAGGCATGGCAGAGGGCCAGGCCATGGCCCTTTACACCAGGGGCATGTTCTTTATGTCATAGGCATGTTCCTTTTTTACAGCTTTCTTTTGGAAGCAGCTGTCTGACCATAGGGTACCAGGGCTGTGTCATCAGCAAACCCCTATGAGGGTGGACACTGAGAATCATATTTCCTGGTTCCAGCCCCAGTTGTGGGAGAAATGGTGAGAGACAGAAAGAAGGACAGGATGATAAGGGGAGAGAGACCACTCCCTTGGCACGTAGGAGAAAAGGTCAGGCGTTTGAACTCACGGGAGATCTTCTGCATGTCAATAAGAGCCAGATACTTTGCTGCCCTGTGCCAAGAAGGAAAAGACTCAGAGACTCAGGTACCAGGACCTGGTGCGGTAGCAGCCTCCCTCACCAGCTTCTGGGGGTGTCCCCCTTCCTCTTGTGCCCTACCTGTTGACTGATGACCGTTGTCTTCTCACCTTTCTCTGTGGCCGCTGTTTCATGGTCTCCCTGTCCAGATACCCTTTCCTTGAGGATGACCTAAGTTTTGCTGATGTCATAATTCAGGTGCAGCCAGTCCCTGCATCACGCCTGTGATGTCATCAGGACACAGGTGTCTCATGGGGCAGGCCACAGTGCTATGCAGTGCCAATGCTCCTCCATGTACGTATGGGTTCTCACCTCCAGCCTCTCTCTCTCAGGTTCTGCTAGTACCTAGGGCCGCCTACAATTGATATTCATATTTCTGACCAAAGAGGGAAGATGACCAGTGAGTAGTAGCAGGAGGATCTGAGTAACATATGATTCAAGCATCATTCTGGTATTCTTCCAACTCCTCTCCTTTTCTTCAAAGATTTATTTTTATGTATGCATGTTTTGTCTGAATGTTAGTCTATGTGAACCATGTGCATGCAGTTCCTGAGGAGGCCAGAAGATGCCGTCAGATCCCCTGGAGCTGGAGTTACAGAAGTCTGCGAGTTGCTGAGTGAGTGTTTGGACCTGAACCCAGGTCCTCTGCAAAAGCACCAAATGCTCTTTTTTTTTTTTTTTTTTTTTTTTTTGGTTTTTCGAGACAGGGTTTCTCTGTGTAGCCCGGGCTGTCCTGGAACTCACTCTGTAGACCAGGCTGGCCTCGAACTCAGAAATCCGCCTGCCTCTGCCTCCCGAGTGCTGGGATTAAAGGCGTGCGCCACCACCGCCCGGCCCAAATGCTCTTAATAGTTGATCCATCTCTCCAGCATCCCCCTTCCCTCTTCCTCCCCATCTTTCTCCATGCAGGTAATCAAACTCAGTGTCTTACACATAGTAGGCAAACGCTGTACCACTGAGTTTCATCCCCAGGGTAGCCCCGAGCATGATCTTTTAGATGTCTGTTGCTTTTACTTTGTTTCTAACCCTTAGAAAGAGAAGTCAGGGATTGGGAAGCTGAAGAAAGCCACCATTGCTCTGATTTAGTGGCTTGTATCTTATTTCCTCTTGTTGATCAGTATCAGGGAAAAGAAGGCAGCCTTTTCTCATCGTGGGGATCCAGAGGAAGCATTTTGGCATCTTCTACTAATTACTGTGTCTGCTGCAAGTTCTTTGTGGAAATCTTGTGGAGAGTAATGTGATTCTTTTTTTCTTTGAGGTTCTGGGCATCAAACCCAGGGCCTAGAGTACACCGGAACCCAGCTTTTCACGCTCTGGATCTTGGAAAGTTTCAGAACTCCCACTGACAAAAAATTAATCCAAAATCAAATGCAGAGTGTATCCAGGGTACATTGCGTCAGCAATAGCGACTTCACTGCTGTCTGCACACACCACGTGCAGTCTGCCTGATGCTCGGAGCCACACCACGGAACCACAAACACTGCCTCACATGCCTCTGCTCCGGCTGGAGACTGTTGTATGTTGTGAACTGCAGTGTTTTGACTGTACATATGACGTCGTTCTGCTCTTATGGAAACATAATGGTTTAATTACAAAAATATACAAAGTTTTGACTACTGTACTCATCAGAGTGTATCAACTCAGGATTCCACCAGAGCCTGGTGTTGAGGTTTGAAACTGTGATCTTGTATGAGCTGGGCAAGCCTTGGACAGCTGAGGTATCTCCTCAGTGGGTTACTTAAATTGCCCAGACTGGCTTTGAACTCATTGCTTATCTAAAGACGGCCTAATCCATGATCCTCCCAAGTAGATGGGGGTTAGAAGTACGTCCAGCTCCCCTGTCACCTTACCCCGTAGTTTGTCCCACTGTGCTATCTGGCAGGATCATCCTGACTTAGTTTGACATGGACAGACTTGGCAGCTTTAGTTTTTTTTTTTTTTTTTTTTTTTGGTTTTCCAAGGGGATTAAAAAATTAAAGTACTGCTGGGCGGTGGTGGTGCACGCCTTTTAATCCCAGCACTTGGGAGGCAGAGGCAGGCGGATTTCTGAGTTTGAGGCCAGCCTGGTCTACCGAGTGAGTTCCAGGACAGCCAGGGATACACAGAGAAACCCTGTCTCGAAAAAAACAAACAAACAAAAAAATTAAAGTACATTGATTTTCATGTGTATAAATGTTTTGCCTGTGTGTATGTGTGTGTGTGTGTGTGTGTGTGTGTGTGTGTGTAGTGTGTCTGGTGCCTAGAGGGATTGAAAGGTATCAGATCCTTTGGAACTGGAGTTAAGCTGCCTTGTTGGGGCTGGGAATTGAACCTGAGTCCTCTGGGAGAGCAGCAAGTGCTCTTAACTGCTGAACCACCTCTCTAGCCCCAGCTCAAGGGTTTTGTTTGTTCCTTTTGCCTTTTAAAACTCTGCAAGATGGAGCTGAAGACAGAAGGATCTCAGGTTGCAAGTGAAACCCTGTCAAAGGGGAAAAGTCAGCACTTGCTACAGATTTCTTAAATTTTATTTGTTATGTGTATAGAGTGTTTCGTCTGCATGTTTGTCGGTGCACCATGTGCCTGTAGAGGCCAGAAGTGGGTGTCAGGTTCCCTGGAAGTTGAATTACGGGCGGTTGTGTGGCACCACGTGGGTGCTGGCAATCAGCCACAGAGCAGTGGAAGAGCAGCCAGTGCTCTTACCTGCTTAGCCATTGCACCAACCTTATCTGCCTCCCGTCTCCAGCCTTAACTGCTGAGTCATGTCTCCAGCCTTAACTGCTGAGCTATCTCT
>NW_021620762.1:3565612-3660871 GCF_004785775.1 Grammomys surdaster
AGAGATAGCTCAGCAGTTAAGGCTGGAGACATGACTCAGCAGTTAAGAGTATTGACTGCTCTTCTAGAGGACCTGGGTTGGCTCTCTGTACCCTCACAACTGGATGGAACTCCAGTTCCGGAGGGTTTGAGTCCTCTTTCTGCTTTCCCTGGCACCAGGCATGCACAGGGTGTACAGATGTACAGGCAGGCAAAGCTCTCATGCACATAAAATTATGTGCAGAGGACCTAGGACTGGTTCCTGGCCCCCAAATCAGGCCACTGTAACTCCAACAGCAGGGATTCAGTGACCCTCAGACATCCTCATACACAGACAGGCACAAGACATACACAGACAGGTGTGAGCACACACACACACATCAACATAGAATGGAGCCTTTAATCCCAGCACTTAGGAGGCAGATGCAGGCAGATCTCCAGGTCAGCATGAGTTCTAGGACGGCCTGGGCTACATAAACCCTTAACATAATTGAAAAGATTCAAGGGGATGGAAATGTATGTACAAGTACTTAGCCAGTATGTGTGTGTGTCTAGGTTTCCCATTGCCACAGAAAAAGGAGGAAAAAAATTCAGGCTTAGGTTTTCAGGAAGCATTTCTCATCCACTGCTCTACTGTTCTATTGCTAGGTTGTAGAAGGTCCACTGTGGCTGGCTGGCTCTGTCCAGGTCATGGTCACTGTGTACAGAGCAGGGTAGGGGGGAAATGGAGAGGCCGGTTTCAATCTGAGGACCTGGATTAAGTTCCTAGCACCCACATTACCTATAACTCCAGTCTCAGAGGATTCTAATACCCTCCAGTCAGTCACTGTGGGCACAGAGCACACGCATGGTGCACACACACACACACACAAACATACATATACACATAGACACACATACACATGTATATATACACACATACAAAATTAAAAACAAAACAAAAAAGACTAGTCAAAGGCCAGGGGAACTGGGAGTCTGAGGCACCTTGGTCCAATTAGAGATCAGTAGAAGCCCAAGCCTCCCTCCAGCCCTCCAGAGGCCTCACATCCTTTTCTGCCTCACTCTACCTCAGCTATGCTCCGAGATGATCTCAAACCACAGTAGAGGCTTTTACCAGTGCCTCTCACCTGGCACACGTGGGCCTCCAGCATCTCTCTCTACATCTGTGGGAGTTAAGGAAAGCTTTGTAAGTCCTGTGTTAGAAGCTGCAGACACCGCTAGAAACCAGGGCTCTAAATACAGGGTGTGCCGCTGACTCTCCTTCCCTTGGACTGAGGCCTTGCAACTCGTTAGTAGACTAAGTGCCAACGTACACAGACCCCTTCCTCCAACAGCCGCTATTTTCAGAATGAATGCTGGTCAGAATGGTCTATCTGGTCCTTGATTATCAGTACCTCAGTATCTACTATCTCCCCACCAGCCCGGCTCCCTCTATTGCAGCACTGCCTGTTTAAAATCCCACCCTGAGCGCCTCACAGCTCGGCACCAGCAGATGGTTTGCTCTTCCCTCTGGGAGAGGGAAGCACAGGGGATGCGCCATCACTTCGGATGCGCCTGTTAGCGCGCAGTTTACGGTCTGTTTTGCGTTCCGGACCACTTCTCGGGCTCCTGTTGCTGCTTCCTTCGTTTTCTTACAGGTTTCTGTCCTCTCAGAATTTCACCCTGGGGAACCACCCTCATCTCCCTCGATAGCGCCAGTCTGCGTGGTAGGGCTGGAGCTGGGTTGAGGATTTCAAACCCTCTCTGCTTGAGAGGCTGAGCATGAACTGCAGCCAGACTCAGAGCTCCTGGCGTGCCCTGTATCACCGTGCAGACAAATGAGAATTGCATCCACTGTTCCAGGGCCCTTTAACGACAGATTCAGGAATGTTCATGAACCACCACTCAGCTAAGCTCCACCGAAGGTTTGGTTGTGTGACTAGCCAGGAATTTGGGGACTGAATACTGAAACAACAACAACAAACAACCCCCCCCCCCCCCACGCAGTGCCCGCTGCATTTCCTTCCCGTTTCCTGCTGGGAGCACAGAAGAACCTAGACCTGCCACATCTTAAAAAAGCTCTGGTTGGGGTCTGGTGAGACAGGGAAGGGGTGGGGACGGGGTAGGGTGGTACAGCGGGTACAGGGCCTTGTGTGCCCAGCCTGATGACCTGAGTTTGATCCCTGGAACCTTCACGTTGGAAGGAGAGAACTGACTCCTGCAGGACCTGTGAGCTCACATGGGTACCTTGGCATGAGCTCTCCCCAACCCCCTGCCCCTGCACCCAAACAACACTGTCAAATAAACAACTGTCGATCTGATAGTCTTCAAAGGTGTTTGTCTGTCTGTTTGTTTGTTTGTTTTTAAAGTGATCAAAGGTTCCTTTATTTGCTTGGATTTTTTAGTGACATAGGTTCTGTAGTCCAGGCTGGCCTCAAACCTTCTATGTAGGGGAGACTGGCCTTGATCTCCGAATCCTCCTGCCTCTCTTTCCTAAGGGTAGAGATTACAGTCACGTGTTCCCACTTAGACCTGCTAAAGGACCAGAGTTATGAGGACTTGTGAAATGGACTGTGGGTAAAGGTGTGGTATGCAGGCCTGGTGACCCAAGTTTGTCACTGGATCCCACCGATGGCTCATGCCCTAGCACACACACTTGCACACCCATAAAATACATAAAATGTCAAGGAAAAAAAAAGAAATTTAAAATTAGAATTTGATGTGAGAACACTGATTGGATTTTGGCTTAAAGAAGCTCTATAGGACCGGAGAGATGGCCCAGTGGTTAGAGCACTGGCTGGTTTTCCAGAGGTCCCAGGTCCTTTGTGGTAGCTCACAACTGTCTATAACTCCAGCTCCAGGGAATCTGATGTTCTTGCCTGACCTCTGTGAATACCAGACATGTGGTGGACAGCTATACAAGCAGTCAGAACACTCATACAGATAAAAACAAAATACTTTAAAGGGCACCCAAATGTTTAGACAATGGGGGAAGTTTGAACAAGAACTATTTAGGTGATAGTATGGGTCTGTTTCTTGAGACAGGGTTTGAGGTAGCCCAGGCTGGCCTCAGTTACTGGGAAACTGAGAACGACCCTGAGCTACCAGAAGTTCCTTCTTCCATTTCACAAGTGCTGGGGTGACAGGCTTGTGCTACTGTGCCCAGTTTTATGCTTCTGGGGAGCAAAGCCAGGGCTTCCTGCTTGCTGGGCAGTGGTCTTCTGATGGAGCCCTAGCCCCAGGTCCAAATATTGTGGAATTTTTATTTTTTCAGCTGTGATATTGCTCCTGCATTTGTGAGACATGCTGGCTGAAGTACTTAAGGTTGAAGTAAGACAATACAACAACTCCTTTCAGCAAAAATGCCCCAATAATATCTGTATAAAGCAAAGACAGAGGTTAGTTAACAATGTTGCGTTAGGGCAGATGGTAGGTTAAGTGTTCAGTACTTGTTTAGTTTTTAAGAGTTTTATTTTTATGTAAATCTGGGGTGTGTATGTGTATGTGTGTGTGTGTGTGATGGTGCCCAGAGGTTAGAAGAGGAACTCTGGTGGGGCTGGAGAGATGGCTCAGTGGTTAAGAGCACTGGAGCGCTGACTGCTATTCCAGAGGTTCTGAGTTCAATTCCTAGCAACCACATGGTGGCTCACAACCATTTGTACTCACATATATAAATAAACAAATCTTTTTTTTTTTTTTTTTTTTTTTTTTTTTTTTTTTTTTTTTTTTTTTCTCGAGACAGGGTTTCTCTGTGTAGGCCTGGCTGTCCCGGAACTCACTCTGTAGACCAGGCTGGCCTCGAACTCGGAGGCCTCTGGCAGTTCTAACATCACTCTAAGGTGGACTCCAGAGCAGGCACAGGAAGCCTATTTGCTGAAAGCAGCCAGGTCATGAGATGACCATGGGAACTGGGAGCTAGCAAGAGCACATACAGTCCAAGGCCCAGTGGTTGTTGCTTATCTTTATTGACAAAAACAACACTTCAGACTTCGTTCAGACATGTGAGCAGTGAGTCACAAAGGGCATGGTAGAGTGACTGGCACAGTCCCAGAGGCATGGAATGAAGGCCTTAGAGGAAGGTGTGGGTATCCCTTTGGCCCCACTCCCTCAGTGTCTCTTATCGCTCCCTCCCTACACCTTGCTGACAGCCAAGAAGTAACTGAGAGATGGAGTCACCTGAGAGGAAGCTGGGCTCATCACCACCAAAGAGAAGACCAGAGGAAAAAGACCTGGGACAAAGAAAAAAATGCAGAAAGACTTTCCCATTTGAGGGGTCCTGAGATCAGAGGGACATGTAGGTCACGGGACATCCCCACGTGAGAGACCTCTCAATCTGCAGTGATCAGCCGGATTCTCCAGCACGGTTTTCAGAAACAAAGTGGTCCAAGGAAAACTATGAGCCGCCTCTGTTGCCCGGAGCACAGGACTGTTAAATCTACATCAGGCCAAGCTAGAGAAGCACTGACCCGCCCTCCAGGACAAGAGGGCCGCTAATGCCTGTCTCTGCGGCTAGGCTTGAGGCTCAGTAGTGTTCTTTGTACAGAGCTAGCTGGGGCTTTCTGGAATGTTCAGTGAAGATAATACCAGGTACGTGACTAATGTCCTAATGTCACTGCCCCCTAGTGCTAACCCTCTCTTCGCTGAACATGGAGCTGGAGGCATGGGGTCTGTCCAGACCACTTGGCATGGCCCCAGAAAAGCAGCGGGATAGGGGGCTTCTCAAGGTGAGTGAGAAAGAGGCTCCAAATTAATTTACTGCTTCGGCTCCCAACTTGACATCACTTATGGGTGGGGTCAAAGGTCCCTTTTCTAAGCTCTGGGCAGAGCAGCTTGCCCCGCCTCCTCTGGTTTTCCTTGAATATACCCACCTTTTCTTTTTTTTTTCTGTAAGAGATGGTAGAAGGGGGTGGGCACTTCTGAAGGCAGACCATCTAATATGGTACATCGTCAAACAGCCGTACAGCCAGCTGAACTCCTGAGGTGACAGCACTAGTTGTCACACGGGGCCTGAACAGGTACACTTCTACGCTAAGCTATGGATCCAGAGACGACTCTTGGAGAACAGGGAGTCAGCTGGGCACGGTCAGCCACCTGCAGACGGCTGACGTGCAATGCTGCCTTTCCAGAAGCCACCAAGGTAGAGGCCATGGGCAGCAGCTGTGCTACAGAATGCATAATTTCATTTCTCAGCCCTTTTGAGACAGGGTCTCTATGTAGACCAGGCTGTTCCTGAACTCACAGAGATCTGCCTACCCCTGCTTTGCAGGTACTTGAATGAAAAGCAATAGCCACCACAGCCACAGAACGCAGAGAAATCTTGGTGTTGAAGGTACCATGCATGCCTGGCCTGGGTCAGTCCAGAGACAGCCTTACCTGCTTTGTATCACATGCCAGTTTAAAGTTGACTAGGACAGACAGATGAGACCCTGGTCCCTCTGTCTTCCATAAGAGAGGAGGATGTGTAGTTATGAGTTTTGGGTGGACAGTCTCAACAGGCTTTGCAGCACCCTTCACACAAGCACAGATCCCTGCCTGCCAGCATCTCCTGCCCAGGAGATGCAGGAAGTACACAGACTGCCACCATGTGCGTGAACACACACACACACACACACACACACACACACACACACACACACACACAGAGCTGGGGATGCTGCTGCTGCAGAGCTAGACTGTCACAAAAATGAAGGAGACACAAGTATCACTGTCAGTCAGTGCATGTTCAAGAGACAATCACAAAAACACTACCACTTTTAGCTATGACAACATAACATGTTTGGCAGCGTCCACAGAAACAGCCTTCCTCGCCCCAAGCCATTACAGAGGGTCCACAAAGTCCTTTCTCTTTGGTCCAGTTCAAGAAGCTGGGGGAGGAAGACGGGGTCAACCAGGTAAGAAAAGGCTGCAGAAGCAGTTACACCACTGTTCAGTACCGCTGTCCATCTAGCACGGCTTAGGATGCTGCAGCCTCAAACCTCCCGGGAGAGGATGGGCTGAGGGCCCGGCTGAGACACCAGTGATGCCACTCACGGGAGGAGGGATAATAACCACCACGCTCCAACCACAGTACAGGACACCTCATCCTCCTGCCTCTGAGGCTCTGATCATAGGATTGTGGGTCCTCTGGCGACTTTATTCTGTACCCAAAACTTCGGTCCAACAGTCATGGACTCCCCTGCCAACGTCAAAGAATGCCTAGGTCGGGAAGAGTGGTCCGAACAGCCGCTACGTCCATCGTGGCATACACAGGCCGAGACCAGGGCACAGCTCAGGACAAGCCTCCTTCCTCTGCTCCGGCTTTTAGCATCTAGACTGTTGCAGGGAGCTAGATCTTCCTCCTTTCCCCCCAGCTCCCCACAAGGCTCCAGCCAGGGACCCATCCCAGATGCAGTTGTGAAGGTCTGTTCTAACACTGGCTAGAAAACAAAAGCAGGTTTCTGAAAAGGGGCCGTGCGGCCAGAGGCGCACTGTCTTCGTCCAGGCAGGTGGGCTCCTCTGGTTTGGACAGACACCACTTCTCGGGAGCAGGCGCAGCTTTGCTTTGCAGTAGCTCGGTTACTGTACAGGTGCAGGATTTCCCTTCACAGCTGCTTGGCCCATTGCTCTCCTGCCTTCAGGGTTCTGAAACTTGAGATTCTCTGTTTACATTCGAGAGCCTCTCTCCTGAAGAATCTGAAAGTCGATGGGGAAAGACAGAGTCAGCTGAGTGAGTACTGAGGGACAAGGCCCACCAGGTTAGTGTGCAGCTCAGGGGTACAGCTGTACTCAACTTGGGCAAGGCCGGGTCTCCAGCACTAGGCAGGCCGCAGGGATTTAAGTCACGGTACAGCTCGTGACAGTGGATGATTTTAAAATATTTTAAAACCCCTGTAGTTGCTTCCTCTGAGCCCCGTGGACAGCAAAAAACCTGTTGTTAGTCCATCTAGCAAGTCGGACCCGGAGCCTCTACCTCACTGGGTACCTGAGTGCAACAGACTCTCTTGCCAAATACAGATGGACCAGAAGGTTCTGTACTGTTAGACCAGAGTTTTTCAAGTTAAAGAAGGTGGTTCACAGTCAGCACACAGTTTCTTCACAAGTGTGTAGTGTGTGTCTATAGGGCATTGTGTGGGAAGAGAAGGGAGAAACGGACTGTCAAGGAGAAAGACAGACACTACCTGAGTCTAGACACAAAAAAGAGCCTTCATCATCCTGACAGGATACAAACCTGCCCTGGTCCAGGCTCAGCTCCCATCAGCTTACTGAGTGCGGTATAAGTGTGCGTGTGGGCGCCCATGCAGGGATGGCAGCCATGGTAGAAACTGTGCCTCCCTGTCACTCTCCACCTCATTGTGTGTTCCTTTGGAGTCGAGGTTTCTTGCTGAAGCCAGAGCTCACCCGTTTGGCTATGCCCACCATCTCCCCAGACTCAACAAATCCTGACTTAAATCAAGTATCTAAGAGAGTACCATGAGAGGAAGCTCGGAGCTGCAGAAGGCGCGGAGGAAACCCTGGCAGCAGCTTGGCAAAGCCAGAGAGAGGCTGGGCACAAAGGAGGCAGAGGACAGCTTGGGGAAGCAGTGTCCTACCTTGGCCTTTTCGCTTGGCTCTATGACAATGCCATTGGTAGAATTATTTAGTTCTCTGGAGACAACGCAGAGGAATTCAGCCTGGTCTTCATTTCCATAGTTATAGGAGGAGCCAATGCCGATTAGCTGACAAAACACAAGGACGGCGACTGTGCAACCATACAGACAGGGCCTACAAACACGCAAGGGCCAAAAACAAACACAAAAACCCCCCCCCCACCCAAAAAAAAAAAAACCCCAAACAAACCCAACCAAAACCACTTCCATGCACCAGAAGCCTCCCCTCCTTTAACTGGATTTTGTAGCTTTATCTTTCAAAGAATAAACATTCTTTGGGGCAACCAAAGTCCAGGGGATTAAATGGATCCCAATCCAGGGAGAGGAATCCAATCACGGAGAAGACAGGTCTGAGTTCCATCCCTGTCCCCTCACCCATGCAGCCGACACCATCCCAAAGGCAACAGGAGTTAACGTGGTGACTGCCTGCGTCCATGGAGGTGAGCCGAGCACGTGAGCACTCCTCAGCTCCACCTGCTCCCACTAGTACTTCCTCTAGACACCAGACTGAACACAGAGACTTGGAAGTGAACCACTCTGTAGCCACCCAAAGCCACAGCCACGGAATTCTAACCCTCCTGGAGAAACAAATCCAACCTCATTAAGCACTCAAAGTCTCAAGCCGGGGCACTCCTGTTGCAAGACTGGGGCGACCCCACACCCCCTTCCTCATCTACACCTTGGAGGCAATAAGAACAGACTTCATTCTCCCTGAGGACATTAGCAAGACCCATTCCAGGATTAGAGCTCGCCTGGACTGCATGAGGCCATAGGTTCAAACCCCAGGACTGTGATAACAATAAAGTAACATTAAAAACTATCTATTGGGCTGGAGCGATGGCTCAGTGGTTAAGAGCACTGACTGCTCTTCCAGAGGTCCTGAGTTCAAATCCCAGCACCCACATGGTGACTCACAACCATCTGTAATGGGATCCGATGCCCTCTTCTGGTGTGTCTGAAGACAGCGACAGTGTACTCACATACATTAAATAAATAAATCTAAAAAAAAAAAATCAAAAAACAAAACTATCACCTTCATAAAGAAAAGTCAGGTATCTATTTTTACTTTCGCTTTTTTTTTTTTTTTTTTACATAAAATTTATAAAAATAACTTCTGCTTAAGATTCTGCACCAGGGGCCGGGTAGTGGTGGCGCACGCCTTTAATCCCAGCACTTGGGAGGCAGAGGCAGGCTGATTTCTGAGTTCGAGGCCAGCCTGGTCTACAGAGTGAGTTCCAGGACAGCCAGGGCTACACAGAGAAACCCTGTCTCGAAAAACCAAAAAAAAAAAAAAAAAAAAGATTCTGCACCAGGAAACCAGCCATGGCTGTAAATGCTGTGCAGCGTTTGGTCACCCACAGCTGAGTGGGAAAGAGGGACCCACAGGATCACGGGATGGGACTGATCTGGAGGGAGAGAGTGGTAAGATCCAGATTCTCAGGGGCTTTATTTGCAAATAACCCCAATTCTAAGCACAAAGCTAAGGGGCAGGAAGGGAAGAGAATGCTGGGAAATGACCCTGGCACACTTGTGTGTCTGACCCCTCCTAGCACAGCTGAGATGCACACACAGAATCATACAGCTCCTGTTGAAGTCGGCCTTCTTTAGGACTAACAGAATGGCGTCCGCAGAACACTTCTGACAGGAAATCTCTGAGGCAAAGAAAAGCAAAAGGAGGTGCTTCGAGTCTTTCATGACTGGCACTGTCAAGCTCAAACTCTGAATGTGAATCCTGAAGGCACGGCCCTCTGCCCAACCCTTCACAGCCCTCATGTCCACTGGGTAAGTAATGCACACCAAGGAGCTCTTCCCTAATTCTGAAGTGAAAGTGGGGTTCACACTGCCTTACCCCCACCCTCACTCCAGAGCTATTGACTGGCTGGTTGTGGCTCCCTGGGATGAGGTGCTGAGGTTGCTTCTCTTTGAGCAACATACCTGTTCGAATTTCCAGCCGTCAGACATGGTGGAGACCATCTGCGTGAGCTCTTCCTCTTGGCACTGCAGGACCCGGTACACGTGCTTCACGGGGCCCTGCAACAACAGGCAGACTAGGACAGCAGCATGGGGACCCCACCATCCCACCGCTCGCAGCTGTCTGGGGGTGGGTTCTCAGACCACCCACTACCTCACTTTCCAATCAGCACCATGGACTCCAGGAAAGCTTGTGAGCTACAAAAACAGAAAGCAAGGCCAAGGACACAAACCAAAGCATGCAATGAACCTGGACCCCAGAGGGACAGCTCGTGTGACAACAGGAAAGTCACTTTTTATGTGTGACTTAGATGCTAAAATGCACAATGTAATTTTGGTGCTCCAGACTCCAATATAAATGGCTACAGAAAGGACCTTTTGGAAATATCTAGTCTTACTTATGTGTATGTATGTGTATGTATGTGTATGTATGTGTATGTATGTGTATGTATGTGTATGCATGTGTATGCATGTGTATGCATGTATATGCATGTGTATGCATGTGTATGCATGTGTATGCATGTGTATGTATGTGTATGCATGTGTATGTATGTGTGTGTATGTGTATGGCATGTGTTTGTGGGTGTCCACAGAAGCCCAATGAAGATGTAGGACCCCCCTGGAGCATTACAGGTGGCTGTGGGCCACTCGACACAGGTCCTCATCCAGCCCAGCAGGCACTCTTACCCACTGAGGCAGCTGCTCAGCCTCTGTCTTCTTTCTGAGACAGAGTCTCACTATGTAGTCCTAGCTGTCCTGGAATTCACTATGTAGAACAGACTGGCCCTTGAACTAAGATTCATCTTTCTCTGCTTCCCAAGCTCTGGGATAACGGCATGGCATGCCCTATCACCTCTGGCAAGTTTCCCCAACATGTCCTGGAATCCACTCTCTATCCCAACCTGGTCTCAAACTCCTGATTCTGCCCTGTCTCCGTTTCCCATGTGCTGGGACTCCGACATGCTGCCTGCAATGGGAACTGCATATTAATATATTATCTAATATATCATCATATCAAGAGGAAAACACACACACTGTACAGATATTCACTTCCCTGCTGATGTTACCAGGAAGCTACCAATGATTAACAGTGCATTCCTGTTACAGAGGTGTGAGACAACAAGAAAGAAACATTTATTTTTCTGTCTGCATTCCTGCCTGGCTTCCCAACCGCCTAGGATTTTCTGAGTAACTGTGGTGGGTGTGGAGCACTCAGAAAGCTAAAGCAGGAGGACCGAGAGCCCAGGCCAGCTGGGGCTGTACAAAGAGGCTGCATGTCAAACACTAAGAAACAGAAACGAGGCTCCGGGCTGGGTGGGGCTCAGCAGTACGGTCACTGTCTTGACTGTGAGGCCCTGGGTTCCATCCCAGACTTACCAAAAGGCAAAACTGTAAACTGAAGAGCAACAACTACTAACACAGCTCGAAGACAGAAGGTGCCCTTCCTCGTGAATACAGAAAAATCCACTCACAGCCCCCTTGGTTCTATCCATGTATTTGCCTATACATTTTGGAAACAATCAGGTTTATATTACAAAATTCAGGGCATCCTAAAAGATCTGTGATATTGGCCAGAGCAAGCAAAGTCCCTAGGATCTAAGCTGCCGTTGGCCCTCTGTTTCCTCTTCCAGAATCAACTCTCTTGTGCTCCAAAAAGAACCAAGACTAACTACCAAATAAATAAACAAACAAATATATATGAACAGAAAAGTATTCAGGAACCTGTCAGACAGCAAAAGAGATAAGAGACCATCGCAAACATGGGCTTAGGCCCCCACACCTCAGGCTCTGCCTCAATGCCTGCCACGTACAACTTCAAAGAGGTAATATCTAGAGATCTACATAGCCAACTGTATCTTAGAAGCATGCAGACAGGGAAGAGGGCACCTTTCAATATTAATATCACCCCATTTCTCGGAATTCTCTTCATGAAAAGGACAGATGGAAGATCAATCAACATAAAAGGTCCTGACATTCCTGGAACAAGAAAGCTTCCAACAGGGCATCAGCGCTCAAGCCTCAGAGCCTGCAGGACTAACTCAGATAACTGCTGCCACCAAACAGAAATGCTAGGATGCTCTCAAGGGATCAACTAATGCTCAAGACTACACAGCACTCAGGCTCCATGATTCGGGTGGCTTCAGATTACACAATTCAGGGTAACATAAAACTTCTCCTAAGCACTCTTTTATTTAAGATTGAGGGAAACTGAGGATAAAGTGAGACTCTATTTACTAAATGTCTACAAGGTAAAGATGCCATGGGTCTGTAAGATGGCCAGCAGCAGAGAGCACGGGGTCCTGCTTCCTGTCTACCGAGCATGAATCTACTGTGGACAGCAACAAGAAGCCTCTAACACGGACAGAGTAAGTCTCCCATCTTTGCAAATGCCTAAGAAGAGTGGCTAAGCAGCACTGATTGCTTTTTCTTTAACGGAAAGACCCACCACTGTGCCGCCAGACAGGTGGCTATGGCCTTTCTTACACAAAGAAGAGAAAGTCTTTTTCCTCTCTTGCTAGACTCCAAAGTTCTTGGGAGCAAAGACCTTCTCCTGTTACAAAGTTCTCCTGTTACAAGCCCTGGGTGGGGTACAAGCTTGAGAACAAACATTGGCCCTGAAGTGGCCTGGGGTCTCCCCACAGCCACTGCTGAAGAGTAACACTCTCCTGAAGGGCTGGGGCTGCTCTGTTTACTCCGTTCCTCAATTCCCACTCTGAACCAGTCTAGCTCTCCAGCCCCAAGGAGAAGGCATCCATCTTTGTCACAGCACAGACAGACAGCTGCCTGGACAGGTTTTGTCCTTAGCAGTTCCAGACACCTTACTTGTGAAGTTCTGTTCTCATTGTCCCGTATCCTTTCCTTAACCAGCCGCACGAGAGATGCGATATTGTAAAACTCTGCTTCTTCCAGCACACCTAGAAGAAGGACCAGGCTGTGGTCAGAGGTGTGTGAGCCCATCGGGAAACAGCAAGGCAAGGCTTGTCTTCCAAGAACTGCATTTTCCAAACACAAATCTCATCCCTCCGTCAGCCTAGGAAACCTAAGAACACTGACTCTGTTCTACAGGGCTTGCCCACAATGTTCACACAAAAGTGAACCAAACGCAGGGTGTTCCCTCTCCCGTCTCGCCCCTCCGGCTTCCTCCTCGCACCTGCTCATTAGCTGTCCATATGTCACCTGGTTCCTGGAACCTGCCACCCTGGACAATTCCCAACCCTGCAGTATTTACTTGTTTTCCCTAAAAAGGGCAGGTTGACAGATAGGTATATGTATATAAACTTAAGAATTCAATAGGATAATTATTTCGGTCAGGGCTGGGCAGTGGCAGAAATCTTGCCTAGCAAGGTTTGATCCTCAGCTACTAACAAAGGCGTGTGTGGTGGGGGAGCGATCAGTGACTCCTCTCATGGTAAACAAAATTAAAGATTTTAGATGGAATCATTATGGGATGTCTGCTCCTGTGCTAGGAAAAAAAAAAGCTCCAATGAACACTGTTAGGATTGAGAAACTGGAAGGGAATGCAGATAAACAGTATCAAATTTCCTGAGCTGTTAGGAGGATTATGCCAAGGTCCTGTTGTTTAAGGAATGAAAATTTGCAATCTAACCTCAAACAGTTCAGAAATAAAACCTCTGAGGAGCCTGAGGGAGGAGAGATAGGGGTAGAGAAGCCTAGAAGGAGACAAAGTCAGTGATTAAAAAAGATTTTTCTAAAAAAAAATGTCCGAAACTGGTGAGTCTTGGTAAAGGGAATCTTGTATTATTTATGCCTTTTTCTCTATGCCCAAAATTATTTTTGTTGATTGCTTATTTTTGTCAGGTGTGGTAGTTTTATGCCTTTAATCCCAGCAGCAGATGAATCTGTGAGTTCAAGGTGAGCCAGGACCACACCATGAGACTCTATCTCAGAAAAACAAATAAAACCATATTTATCTATTTGCATTCGTGGGTGAAAGGGACATGAACCTGGAGGTCAGAGAACAATCTGCTGCAATTGACCCTTTCCCTCTTCCACATACACGCCGGGACTGAACTCAGGTCAGCAGGCGTGGCAACAAGAGCTCTTACCTGTTGAGTCACCTCGCTGGTTCAACAAAGTTTATTGGTTTTTTTGTTTTTATTAAAGACATAAAAAGATTGTAAGAGGCTACCAGTTAGGATAATGAGTGTGTGGGATTTATTATGCCTTCTCCTATTATTCATGTATGCATCTGAAATGATTTTTTTTCCCACACAAGGTTTCTCTGTGTAGCCCTGGCTGTCCTGGAACGAACTCTGTAGAACAGGCTGGCCTTGAACTCAAGAGATCCACCTGCCTCATGCCTCCTGAGTGCTGGGATTAAAGGCGTGCGCCACCACTGCACTGGGAGATTTGTTTTAAAAGGTCATTTATAGCAGACTGTCTTCAGAGAAAGTAAGCAAGAAAAGGAGTGTGAGACAGAGAAGGGCAAGAATGCACAGCTCCTCTCTGACTAAATGCAGCCGTTTCCAAGCCACTCCATTACTGAGGAGCCATTACAGACTTCTCTATCCAGAGGACAGGGTTCTAGATCAGGAGGCCTGGATTTAGGAAAGGACCCAAAATTTCCACTAGATGCCTCCAGAGACCAGGCAGGCCTTATACATAGAGGCCTAGATCCACTTACGCTCCAAATGCCCTACAAAGAGGGATGACAAGGGAGCCAGCGACAGGCCTGCCGGTGAGCTGGAGAGTGAATCGGGTCAGCTGCACGACTTTACAGAGAAGCATGAGACCAGAGGCTTAAGAAACGAGGTCAGGCATTTATTAATATTATTTTAGCAAGTCCAAAGGAAAATGGAAAAATGAAAATACCCGACTGACAGAGATATGGTGCTTCAGGCTACAGGCACTCACCACCAGCAAATAAACACATGCGACATGTAATGACGGTCCTGCAGGTTTAAAAGCCTAAAGCAAAATCTGCAAGCGGAGCACCCAGGCTTCGCACTACAGCTGACACAACCCGTGCAGCTTCCTCCCGGGCTCTCCGACAAGCTCGGGAGCTCGAGGCTACCTGCATACCTGTTTACTTTCACTAACTCTTATACTGGGCAAGCCCAGTGAGGCTCCCAAACAAAACCTCAAGTCTTTGAAGTAACTTTAACCAACTGCAAGTTTGAAAGCAGCCAGGTGCCCTTACCTTCCTCTGCCAGCTCCTTGGTAAGGATGAGTTTCCCATGGCGGAGGTAGTTTAGGATAGGACCAAAGTAGGTAGGGTCTCTGTCAATCAGATAAGCTCCAGTCTCGTCCTGTCAACCGAGCACAGCCAAGCACTGTGAACCTTTCCACAACATTTTCTTCTTCTTCTTCTTTTTTAGATAGTTTTATTTATGAATACTTCAGCCACACCAGAAGAGGGCACCAGAGCCCCTTGTGGTTGCTGGGATTTGAACTCAGGACCTCTGGAAGAGCAGTCAGTCAGTGCTCTCAACCTGAGCCATCTCTCCAGCCCCTCAGCAACTTTTTCTAAATAGCATTTCCCTAATGTGCCAGGGCACTCAGGCAACAGTCTGTCAGCTAAAAACCATCTATTTATTTATTTATTTATACATACTGAGCCAGTTTTGCTACAGTCTGCTTATTTTAAACTACTGGCCAGGCCAGAGGCCTTAAGATCATTTCAGGCCAGATGTCTTAGACACACAGTTATGCCCACTGCGAGGCCTTTATTTACTGGGTAGACCCACAATCTTTTAACATTCTTCTGTAGGATACCAGCTACAGGGGATGAAGGAAATTCCATAGCTGTGTTAAGCATTCTGACTCCTTCACTGCCCATGGACTACATTCCTAATACTGAGAAAACCTCCATTCTATTGGCAGCTCTCCTGAGCCCAAGGCCAACATCAGTGGGAGTCCGCAGTGCCAGCTGCGATCTCACACACCCTAACTCCGTGCCTAGAGGAAGCGTGGTACTGCCAGGACTTGGCTCACGACAACTTTAATCCTATTCATCTTTACAGTAAAAGAAACAAGAAACTGGCTTGTGTGGCCATAAGGAAGATTTAGGGTATATAAAAATAATTCCCTATAAACAGGAGTTCTGCAATCTCTTTAGTTAGGAAGGGTAAGGTTCCCGTCAATTTGGTATCAGAAATGAAACTGATTAAGTGTTTATGCAAGCCGGCTAACCACAGGAGTGCTTTATGGAAAGTGTGTAAGCTACTGCCAATGATGCATTTGAGAGTCAAAGGTGAACCTGCAAAAGTTACAGTTCAAACTGGAAATGAATGACATGTCTTGCTCAACCATGTGTTTGACCCTACACATTCTCTGGGCCCTAACCGATCAGCCTATCTTTCCAGTGAATGCATTTACTTCCAAAAATGTAGCGAAACGATGACTGTTACCGCACACAAGGTCTGGGGTCAGGATTTTATCACTACCACAGGATGTATCACCACCGCAAGCACTTCCTCCAGCCTTCAGTAGTGGATGCTATCATTAAACCCCAAGTTTAATACCACTTTGCACGGGGATGGTACAGGAACTGAGTCCTCCGAAAGTAAGTGACAAAGATGTGGTCATTCACCCTGACCCAGTTCTAAATGCATCTGGCACCAGCAGCCGGGGACCGTACGGGAGCCAAAGAAAAAACTCATGCAGATCTGAGAAGGGGGTTGGGGGGAGGATCCTCAGGAGGGGCAGAGAATGAGAGGAGTACGAAGGGGGCTCCCGTGGGTGCAGGTAGACAACTCCAGGAAGGAGCACCTGAGAAAAAGGGCGGGGTGCGAAGGGAAGCCGGAGTGTGCCTGATGGGGGAGAACGGGGATGGGAGATCATTTCTGAAGTGGCCGGTGCTAACTTAGGGGGAGGAAGTGGACTGAAGTCCGGGTTTGCAGGACTCACTGGAGGGAAACGTATCCCAGAGATCGGAACACCAGCCTAGAATGGGTCCCAACGCCCGGGGGCGCGCCCGAGGGCGGGGCGCACCTTGTCCGAGTCCAGCTCCGGGTCCTCCTGGCAGCACAGGCGGCAGAGGAAGGACTTGGGCTCCCGGCCTAGGGTCTGTCTGGTGGTCACGAAGTAGGTACCGCCCACGTTGAGCCGGACCCAGCGGGCCGCCCCGCCGCCCCCCGTCCGCTCTGGAGGTCCGGGCCCGGGCTCCGGGGGCTGCGCGACGGCGACGGGCTGGCGGCCGTGTCCGCGGGGTGTGGGGCAGGCAGGACGAGGACTGGGGGGTCCGCGGCCCGAACTGCCCCCATCGCCCACCACACTCCCGCCACCCCCTCCCAGCCCCGCCATCGCCGGGTCCAGCTGCAGTTCCGCCATCTTGGGCCGCCGCTGCCCGCGCGCCGCCGGGCCGGCCCATTCCTCGGCAGGGAGAGCCGGGCCAGCCCATCGGCGGGGGTGGGGCAGGGGAAAGGGACGGGAGCGCCCCCAACTAGCGGAGACCCCGACGGCGCAGGCGCTGCGCCCGCCTTTCAGGGCGGGACTTCCTGAGCTGAACTCCATGCTCATTGGTCAATATGTGAAATAAGACCCACCTATTGTGCTTTCGGATTGGCCAAAGAGAGAACTTCCGTTAACGGACTTCCGTTCCTTGCTGCGGGAGACAGCGCTCCGCCGGGGGTCGGTGAAGGTGAGTGGAGTTAGAGGTATTGGGTCGGGTCCCCACGGACTTTTTTGTATTGTATTCTAGACCTCGCTTCGACACTTGTTCCAGCTGCGCGGAGGACGTCGGGCCTTCGAGCTGCCCCTCTGGCAGAGCGCCCGAGGTCACTGCTTTGCCCTGCTCGCCTCCCCACGGAGCGAGCCGGGGACCTGGCAATGACTTGGCCAATCACCATTGATTTAGATGTTGCCACAGACTATTGTTTCATGCTGTGTGGCGATCTCAGAAGTGGAGTTTAGGGGTTGAGGAAACATCACATAGCCATGGTGGTAGCTTTCAGAGAGGACAAGACACCCAGCAGGCTTCAACGCTACGTCCTTCCCTTCTAACGGAGGACTCTTGGATTCCTCGTGAGGTTTACGGATTGAGCGAATAACTCTTGGTCATCATTCCCTGTGCTCGTGACTTGTTTCCATAAGAGCTGGATGGCTAATTTGTCTGAGAAAACACCAGCGATAGAGATTAACCAGATAACCAAAAGTCTGTCTCTTACATCCTCCCATGCTTAAAGGCCACTTCATCCTCTGGCATGCTTAGTTTGAGAGCCCCTGAAGTGTCTGTAAAGCCAGGGCAAATTGATGCCTTCAGTTTCACTTGGAATTTTTAACAGCTCTTTCCCTCACTTTGCAGATGTGGAAATTTTGTCTGTGCTTTTTGAAGACTTTCCAGATTTGCTGTATCAAAACTTGAGTATGGTGGAGAGTCAGTGGCCAAAACACATTTATTTAACTTTTGAGCAGCTTATGACTTCCTTTAAGCAATGTTTGTAAGGACAGATGTAGAGTCAAAAGTAGAAGTAGGTTGGGATAGAGGAAGGGCAGCCTAGTAGGAGAAAACATTTATATCTGTTACACAGTTTTATCAGTTGTTGTATTGAGGCAGGTTCTCAGATGTCTCACGAGGCCTTGAACTTTAGATTCCCTACCTCTACCTCAGTGTTTCTGGTGCTGGAGAGGGGACCCAGGGCCTTGTCCATGCCTGGCAAGCATTCTAACAACCAGCTACATCCCCAGCCCCCCTTTCCAGTTTAAATCCTAATTCTTTTATCTGTTGCTTATACCCATCAAATGCTCATGCTGGTCTGTCTCTTAACGACTCGGATTTCTCTGGAATGGTCTCCTTCAGAGGTTCTCTCCAGAGGCACTGTTTAATCTGACCGGTTTTGTTTTCTAGTATCCCAAGATGGCTGGGCGTAAACTTGCTCTAAAAACCATTGATTGGGTATCTTTTGTGGAGATCATGCCCTCAAACCAGAGAGCAATTGGAAATGCCCTAAAGACCTGTAATGAGACCCTCCACACCAGGTCAGTATGTTGTGAGAAAGAGACCTCCATCCTTGTCACTGAACCTAGAAGCAGTGTTGTGACATTTATCACATCTGCCTAGTGTTTTTTGAGTTCACCCTTGCTGCTGTGTGTGCTGTATCAAAAGAAAACTTGAGGGGTTGGCTCTCTGCCTTCAACTATGTGAGTCCTGGGTATTTAACACAGGTCCTCAGGTTTAGCAGCAAGCACCTTTACCCGCTTAGCCATCTTGCCAGCCCTAGCTAGGCATTTCTAATAATCTGACAAGAGTAAAGAAACGGATGTGTTTTGCAAATGAAAGCATGGTTAGCATTTTTTGTGGTGGGCCTTCAGAGAAGAGCGTGCTTGACACTCCAGTGTGTAAGGAATGAGGAGATTGCTGTGTGAGTAGTGTCTGTTGCTCATTCCAGCCCAGGAAAAAAAGTCCTGACTTGCTTTTCCATATGAGCAGGTTGGCTAGTCTGTCTGAGAAACCACCAGCGATTGACTGGGCTTACTACAGGGCCAACGTGGCCAAGGCTGGCTTGGTGGATGATTTTGAAAGGAAGGTGAGTCTTCAGATAGCTAAGTAAAGCTCTGTTTTCTAAGTGGCTGCTAGGTGGGGGGCAGTGGGTTTGGTCAAAGGTCCTGGAGTGGATTTAGTGAGCGCCTGTAGAGAATCAGGTTTAGTCACTCAGCAGTACAGGTAGCCTTGCTCCCAGGAGCTGTAGGACTGGCAGGGCTAGCTCTCCTCTGGAGTTTGCTTTTAGTCTCTTACCTGCCTCCTTTTTTATAAACTTAACAGTTCCCTTCTTTCATGCTCCTGGCCCTTCTCCAACCTCTTCTATTAAAAAGATGAATTTCATGTCTATGGATGTTCTTCCTGCATGTGTATCTGTGCACCACGACCATGGATGGTACCAGAAGAGGCTTGATGAGGGGACCAGATGCCCCAGAGTTAAAGAGTTACAGGGTGTTGTGAGCTGCTTTATAGGTGCTGGGAATTGAACCTGGGTCCCCTGGAAGAGTAGCCAGTGCATGAAACTGCTGAGCCATCTCTCCAGCCCCATCAGTGACCTGTGTTCTTTTGATACCTGCACATTAAGTACAATAATATATAATGTCTCAGTATCCATAGTTCATTTGCTTGTTATTTGAAGATGCTTCTAGAAGACCTGCTCTGTGTGGCTTAGCATACAACGCCAGGGGTGTAGTGCTAAGTAGTTAAGTAGTTTTCTTATCGATAGTTTCTACCTCATAATACAAATATGATTCCTGCCAGTCAGCTCAGAATTTCTGAGACCCAAGATGCTAAGGGGCTATTATCAAGCCCTTTTGAGATGGGGAAACTAAGGGACGCTTGTTGTGATCAGGAGATGTGGGAGGGTCCTGGGGTGATTAATGGTGGGCTGAGGAGGCCTTCCCACCTCGACACCAGAGATCACAGGAGGTTTCTGTGTGGCCTGTAGGAAGCTGAAAGCCCCTGCTTTCAGGCTTTTAGGCTCTTGGGCTACAAGAGCACCGTCTCTGTCCTTGTTTATAGTATACTGCCCTGAAGATCCCCGTGCCTGAGGATAAATACACAGCCCTGGTGGACCAGGAGGAGAAGGAGGACGTAAGTAGTGACGGCCATTTTTGTGGTTGTTTAGTTTAGGTTTTTTTCCCCTTCAAAATTTGCTTAGTTTTTGTTTTATTGTAAGGTCTCACTGTGTAACCTTGGTTGACCTCAGCCTCCCGGTGCTCCTCCGGCTTCAACCTCCTGATTGTGGGGATTATAGGCCAGCGCTGCTGTGGTCAGATCCCCACGTTTCCTTAATTCTGAGTAGCAAGGGTAGATAGTGAATTAAACTGAAGATGAGAGTATGAGGACCAAGAGGACTGGAATGCTAATAAATGCAGCCACATACATGAACCTAAAAATAATACTGAATAAGAGAAGCCAGCAAGCCCAGGCCTGGCGGTGTGCACTTTAGTGTCCTATCTCTGAGTTAGAGGGCAGCCAGAGCTACACAGTGAGGCCCTGTCCTTATAAATCTCTAGGAAATTCAGTTAATTTTTAGTGATAGAGGCCTGAGAGGCTTCTTGGGGAGAGGTGAGGGTGACCTGATAAATATGTCACAGTTTTTGACTGTGGTGACCGTGTGGCCAGTGAATACATGTTTTAATGGAAGCTCTGTAAATTTGTGTGACTCAGTGTCGCCTTACACCCAACAGGCCTGTTAAGAACAGGATGTCAATTTTAGAAGATAACCATTCACTACTCAAATACCTATTTGTCTAAAAATACCTCATGCCAAATTGGAACCTGGCGGGGGGTTGAGGGCCGGAGGGTGGGGGCACATGACTTACCTCAACTATTCAGTGATCTATCCTAAGCTGGTTTCCTGCCTGACTGCTTTGTGGATGTTGAAAGGTGTCGCTTGTCCTAACAAAAGCACTCAGGACTGGGCCAGCCATGCAGGAAAGAAGCAGACCTGAGCACACACCCCACAGCCCCCCTCCGGTGCTCAGGGGTCAGGACACAGTGTGGTTTCAGGACAGTTTCTTCATTCTCTTAAAGGTGAAGAGCTGTGCTGAGTTCATGTCTGGATCCCAGGTCAGGATTCAGGAGTATGAGAAGCAGGTGAGGATGAGCCCTCTTTCTGTGACTTGTTGTCTCTGTCGCCACATGGCAGTGACCTTCCTTGGATTCTTGTTTCAGTGGGCTCAGTGGCCTTGCCCATTCCCTATAGCTAACATGTTTCTGCACTTTGTAGCTGGAGAAACTGAAGAACATAATTCCCTTTGACCAGATGACCATTGATGACTTGAATGAGATCTTCCCAGAAACCAAGCTAGACAAGAAGAAGTACCCGTACTGGCCCCATCAGCCCATCGAGAACCTATGAAGCAGCCCAGGAGGCAGCCCCAGCTGACATGAAATAAAATATTTACATAGTGCTGGCTATTGTCTCTAAGTAGATAAACACTTCTGAGGTGGCCCCACCAGAAGTATTATGTGAACCTTCCTCTAAGGGGCTGACAATAGGAGCCCATTTACTGAGACTTCAGGGTGCTGGAGCTTGAACAGCAGAGGCTGTGACCATACTATGGGGAGGATATTGTCCTCTGCTCTCTATGTGTGTCCTGGCTCCTACATCATACACACAAACAGAAACAGTTACAGTGCTGGAGAGAGACCCCTAACTCACCTATCACCTGTGACCAGTACACAATGCTGAGTCTTGGGAATCTCCTGTTGTCACAAGCATCAGGATTGTAATGAGAATGACATGGCCTGGGAAGCTTCTAAGTATCTAAGCATCCCTATGTCACCTGCTGTAGCTTAAGGGTTTGCATACTCAGACCAGAAGGAGCAGCAGGGGCTGGCTGAGTATCAATCTGGTGTCCCCAGTCTGTGGGTAGGGGCTGGGTGAAGAAGCCATAGCTCCTCAGTGGGGTGCCGATGCCGTGGCTTAGGGCTAATTGGTACTCTGCTGTTGTGGACATTAAAGGCATAGCTACGTGTGAGCATCTGTGAACTCCAGGGAACAGACCTCTGCTCCCTTCTATGTTGGCGTAAATCCACTTTAGGAAACATTGTATTGTTTTATCAGTCTTAAATGTTCTTGCCTCAGAAAATTCTAGAAACTTGCTGTTGCACTTCCAAGAAAAGAAGCAACAAAACAGCCAAGTGTTAGGGTGGCCTCTAACCCCAGCACTAGGGAGGCAGAGGCAGGTGGATTTTCTGTGGATTTGAGGCCTGCCCTTTCTGCAAACAAATCTTGCTAAAGGAACATAGACTGAAGCAGGAAACCGAGGACATTGACGCATCTTTATGAAGGAAACAACTATTGAGTTAAAAGAACAGACCTTTGCCAACCTCCGGAGGCCATGCTTTTGCCCCATCCCTGGTGACACCCTCACACCTTGGCAATGTGGCTTACCCCCCAACCTTTTCTCCACCCTTCCCCTCCATCACTGTAAGGGTTGTGAGGGCTGTGTATGGCAGCACGGAGTGCCGGGGTGAGAGGTACTCTGCACTGCTCAGGTGGCATCCAAGGGTATATTCTCTTGCTGGAACAGCTCAGCAGCTGGAGAGGATGAAGTGGGGCATTTTTCCCTGGTGGATTGGTTCACTCAAGAGTTAAATAGACACATAAATATATGATTTAAGTTGCAAACCAGACATGATGACACATGCCTACAATCCCAGCACTCAGGAGGCTAAGGTGAGTGGCTATCACAAAAGTATATCTAAAAGAAACAACAGGAAACATTTGCCATCCGATGGGACTCTGAACTCCAAATCCCTTTCCAGGGCCTTAGACATTAGGCCACTAGAACTTCTGGGACGCAGTCCTTTATAATTCACCTCTTAAAAGGAAATTACTGACATCACAACTGAAGGTCTTCAGTGCCAATTGTAGACAGTAAGAGTCTACCTGGGTGTTTCAATTTCCTATTAAGGCCAGGGGACAATTTAAGGCTATTCGAAAGGTAAGTTTCAATTGAGAGGAGATCCATCGGGATGAAAATATTTCGACCACGAAGGGACTCGAACCCTCAATCTTCTGATCCGAAGTCAGACGCCTTATCCATTAGGCCACGCGGTCTACCTAACTTAGTAGCTTCACCGGAACGTATTGTTTGATGAAATGCAGGCGCTGCTCCGACAACGGGTAATGTCTGTGGCATCTGTAACTTCCGAGCGGCGGCGTTTAGGAGCTGGCTTGGCAGGGAGCTCATCCAACTTCGGTCAGTTTGAATCCTCTCTGGTCAGCCCCTGAGCCCGCGGGTTGGATCGCGACCCTCTTCCGTCTCGCAGCACTCCTCGATGTCGTCGTCCACGATGTCGCAGCACCACGGTATCATCGTCCGGCTTTTCTCCGGATCGGCGAGATATTCGTGACAAGTCCCCAGGCCAGAGCGGAGGCGCTCAGTCACTGTTCCGGGATAGTGTTGGTCACGTCAGCGCGTCGCGCTATCACGGACCACGTGAACATGACTTTTTATCGCGCCCCAGTGGCCTAATGGATAAGGCACTGGCCTCCTAAGCCAGGGATTGTGGGTTCGAGTCCCACCTGGGGTGGTGCTCCCTTAATTTTGGAGACAGAATCATGCGTGTACTTCCTCCTGCTGGGTCAGGCTGTTGGTGATCATTTAGCTCGCTCTGTAAGCTGTGCACTCCACAAGGCCCACAAGGCTGCGCTGTGGTTTTGTACCCTAGTTCTTCCAATGCCGCCCCCATGCCGAGCATGCGCGTCTTGAAGGTTAGTATGGCCTCCATTCGTCTTAGGTGAGATCAAAAACAAAACAGACCTTTTTACCCCAGGTGGGACTCGAACCCACAATCCCTGGCTTAGGAGGCCAGTGCCTTATCCATTAGGCCACTGGGGCCCACAGCACGTGGCTCTCGCCTTTTCCATTCTAATGGGTTCACGACTATACCTCTGCCTGCTCCGACTTAAAGGTGTATTTTTGTTGTTGACCCGAGGAGAAGCTGGGACCTGTACTAAAACGCCCAGGCTATCTAGTGTACAGCGGGAACAGGGTAGATAGAGCCTAGGGGTTGCCTTGAGGTCGCCTGCTCATCTGGACGTGGATTGCGTGAAAGTTTTGGGGCGTCAATTTTCTACCCCTCCCCCTCCCCCCCAGCGCTATTTTGTCCCTTTGTACATCTTTAAAGAACTGAGAGTGAAACAAGAAAGGACGACAAATATCAGTCATAATATTGTCAGTATTGAAACATGAGCACTGAAAATCTTCCCGATCCTTCCAGTAACGATAGATCCATTCAGGCACTACTATATCCTTTGCAAATAAACGTGCAATACATGGATGGGCGGGCGTCAAAGGGGCAGGAAGAGAGGAAAACGACAGACGAGACCGCTAGCTTAGCATTGTAAAGTTAAAACGCACTTAAAAAAAAAAAAAAAACAGAGGGAACGGAAGCGCTGAGCACTCTGGGAGGTATAGCCTAGCAATGGCTTCGTGGTAGGTGTAGAGGTTCTGGGAAAGGGCTGAGGCTTGAAAGAAGGTACCTATGGTTTTTAACTATGTAACTGAGCACAGGAAGCATTTGTTTAATGAATGACTTATCCGTGTGGAATAATTGGTCCCTGTGGTTAATCCTAACAATTCCCTGCTCTGTTTCTCAATGCTGACTTCACTGACCTCTGCAACAGGGGAGTGGGGGAGGGGGAACATGCTTGGAGCTAAAGCGGAAGTTTGAAAGCATTTGGAGCAATGTAGAGATTGGACAATTGTAGGAAGCTGTGAAGGAGGAGCTGCTGGGATCAGCGATGTCCTGGGGAACTGCTAACAAGATTAATAATGAAATTGTTATATAAACTTCCCACCCAAGTCCAGTGACAGCTCATATCACGTTGGAGGTATTAAATTTTAGGCACGGATTCTCTTGCACGCCAGAACCCTGGAGCAGAATATGATGACGACAAACCAAATATATCAAATTTCCATGCAATCCAACACAATGTTTCACCTCCTATAGATGACTGACTCCTGCCTGACACAAATGATGCTCAATTTTCAAGCTAATGTGGAATCCAAATTCTCGTTTGTCTCTGGGAAATTTGACCAGGGCAAAGCTTATTAAGAAAATTTAAGTTAGCTGGGCGGTGGTGCCGCACGCCTTTAATCCCAGCACTTGGGATGCAGAGGTAGGCGGATTTCTGAGTTCGAGACCAGCCTGGTCTACAGAGTGAGTTCCAGGACAGCCAGGGCTACACAGAGAAACCCTGACTGGAAAAAAACAACGACAACAAAAAATTAAGTTATATTTGTGTGTGCACATATATGTTTCACGGAGCTTGTGGAGGTAAGAAACCAACTCCCATGAGTCAGTTCTCTCCTACCACGGAGGTACCAGGGATTGAACTTGTGACAGTCTGGGCAGCAAGGTCCTTTCTCTGGCCTTCACTTTTGGTTTTAAAAATAAATACATTTGGGAGTTGGGGGGCAAGTATAATAAACAACCTTCTGGGGCTGGTGATATGGCTCAGCAGATAAGGGGCTTGTGGCCAGGCCTGATTGCTCCTTGGAACCTACGTGGCGGAGGAAGAGAACTCCCACAAGTTGTTTCTGACCACCAGACATGCATACCTCACCTGATAATAAATATCTAGAGAGTGAAACGGCTGGGCAGGGGAAAATCTTTGCCCTTTAGCCTGAGACTTGAGTTCCATCCCAGGGTGGAAGCAGCGACTCTGCTAGATGCTCCCTAACCTCTGCCTGTGCATGTGACACACCAATATCCACCCAGTGTACACATAAGTAACTAACCCCTAAACTCCTGGCTTGGAGATGCAGTTCGATGGATTCTGAGGCTCCTACGTGCCTACCTGCCCGGTACACCACTCAAGTCTCCTGCAAGATCTATCATTAGGCATTCTGGTTTCCCAGTGACCTCCTGCCACCCAGCGTCCTCCCAGCCCAGTGTTCTCTTTCTGAAGGTCCAGCTCAAATGCCTGCTCACCAATCTCGGCCCTCGTAACTGTGCTCCTTGTGGACCGACCCACAATCCTCTGTTGCTGTATGTGCTCAACTCTAAGGTGGGTTTAGACGGAGAGGTAAGTGTCCTGTGCAAAGCTCTCACTGAAAAAAGGCTCCTGTGCTTACAAGTTTATTGCAGCCAGTAATTCACTAGGTGGATAATGGAAGGAGCTGCCCTGGAAGACCTGCAGCCTTCCCGCCAAAGGAACGTTCTAGCAGGGCTCCAATTAATCAAAAAAAGTCTCCCGTGGTGTGTCAGCTCCCTGCTGAGCTGCACTGACACTATGGTCTTTGCCAGCAGGGTGGGGTGACTTCAGTCCATAGTCATCCTCCTGCTTGTCTTTATGGCAGAGTTTAGTCTTTTCTGTCGTAGCCTTTCCCGATTCATCTTTTCAACCCTGAAAACAAAGGACAGCAAATGAGGCCCAGATGTGCAATCAGTGCTTTTCAAAGCTGGAAGCTGAGGGGAGCAGAGCAGTCCAGTCAGCAGGAGCCAGAGGTGTACCTGGGCCTGCACCCTGCTCCGCTTAGCAGCTTCCCCACTGCCCCTGCTGGAAGCTTCTGGACTCCCAGCCCTCTCACCTGCCCAGCCCTGGTCCCTACGAACCTGCTGCTGCCAGGGTGTTTCTGTACCTGAGTCTCTGAAGCCGGGCATCTTCTTTGGATGGCTCCTTGGGCACCTGGCTGGCCATGGCAATCATGTCTCGAATTTTCTGTAGGCATTCTGCCAGATTACGGAACTGATATCGGCTGCTCTCAGAGGTAAGTACCAGCTCTCCTGCCTTGTTGATCTTATTTTTATGCTGCCAAGAAGGGAAATGAGGAACACCCGAAAGGCCCACAAGCCTATGCCTCCCCCAGGGATCCACAGGGACAGAAAGGGGTAGGTACCGTGAGGGCAATCTTCTGGCGCACAGGCTCTGCAATCCAGTCTGCACTGGCCAAGTGAAACCTTACTTCAGCCTTGGAATTCACTGTGGATGGGGAGGGAAGAGCATTGATCCTGAGACTCTTAGGATGCCACAGTGCCCAGGCCTCAGCAATAGTCCTGAAGCCACGGACAGCCAACCATCTAACCAGGAACATTCTAGCCTATGTCAAAACTGGCCATGGAACAAGCCTGCAAGGCTAATGAGGCTCTTCAGTATAAATTTCTAGTTTGCAAATACTTCTAGTACTTGAGTTTCCTGGGCTCTTCCTCACATTTTACTGGACTCTGAAAAGAGCAGGGGATGGGTTTCTCAGGAGCCAAAGGAACCTGTTCCCCATGGACCAAGCAGGCTGTCCTCCCATGCTGTGAATTCTCTTTGTTCACCCTCAAAAGCCAGTCCTAGTCTTAGCAATCCGCAGCTGAGAAGCAGACAATCGCACATTCAGAAGAATAGAAAGGATTATTCTAAGCTGGAGGTGTATGGGCTGAGCAGAAAAACCCCTTTATTCCACAGGAATGTGGACACAGAGTTGCTGAGTTCCCTTAAAGTGACAAGGTGCCAGTACCTTTGTTAACGTTCTGCCCCCCAGGACCGCTGCTCCGGCAGTAAGATATGCTTAACCGATCTGTGAAATGAAAGAATACACACAAGAGGATTCCCCCATAGCCGAACGTGTAGACTGCTAAGGGCTAAGTTAGTCAACGTGACTGTTCACACACACACACACACACACACACACACACACACACACACACACACAGGAGCTACAGATCAGTAAAACTAGACAGTATTCACAGATGTCAAAGCTAAAATCAGGACGACTGACTGTCCCAAGGCCTCCCAGAGTGGGAGAAGCACAATTATGGCCCAAGTCTAGCATATTCTAACAGATTCTCTTGCTCTGAAGAGGCTCAGGCTTGGGGACAGACTTAGTTTCACACAGTTCACCGCATGGTGGCTATGGAATCAGAAGTGCTAGAAGCTGGAGGATAAGCAGAGGTGGAGGAAGTGTTCCTAGAGCTGCCGCTTGGAGCTGAGGGAGCGGAACTGTGGAGGCTGACTTAGATGACACAGTAAGTCAGGGCTAGCGCGTATTGTTTCTGGCTGTGTGTTCTCAGGGCCTAGCTCATAGTCTGGGTTGAAATTATTTGTTGAATTGGACCTTCACCCTGAAGGTAGGCAGTGTGGCCACTAACTATAAATCTACAGCTTGTTTCTTGTTTGTTTGTTTTGTATAAGAGTAAACCGTCCTCAGACACACCAGAAGAGGGTGTCAGATCCCACCACAGATGGTTGTGAGCCCTGAGTTGCTGGGAATTAAAATCAAGACCTCTGGAAGAACAGCCAATGCTCTTAACCGCTGAGCCATCTTTCCTGCTCTCTTGTTTGTTTTTTTTTGTTGTTGTTGTTTTGTTTTGTTTTTCGAGACAGGGTTTCTCTTAATAGCCCGGGCTGTCCTGGAACTCACTGTGTAGACCAGGCTGGCCTCAAACTCAGAAATACACCTGCCTCTGCCTCCCAGGTGCTGGGATTAAAGGCGTGCGCCACCACTGCCCGGCTTGTTTGGGTTTTTGAGATAGGATTTTTCTATGTAGCCCTGCCTGTCCTGGAGCTCACTTTGTAGACCCAGGCCAGGATTTTTCTACGTAGCCCTGCCTGTCCAGGAGCTCACTTTGTAGACCAGGCTGGCCTTGAATTCAGAGATCCACCTGCCACAGGCACCCCAGACAGCTGCAGGCTACAAATCTGCCTCTATGCAACAGCACCTTGGCTCTGTGGCCACTGGGTATCCTATGTGTTGGAAGTCTCTGTTTCGGTGTCACCATAAACAAGGACCATGGAGAGATACATCTTTGCCTATCCTGGGCTATATAGTGAATTCCAAGATAGCCTGAGTAACATAGTGAGACCATGTCTCACAAAGACCCCAGGCTGTTGGAGTTCAATGCTTTCTAGACCACACCTGTGAAGCCCTGTCCCTGTTCGGCAAGTACAGAACTTGTAGTCTGTTTGTCCTAAGACAGGGTCTCATAGAGCTCAAGCTGTTCTTGAACTTGCTATCGAGCCAAGGCTGGTCTTGAACTCCTGATCCTCCTGCCTTCATTTTTAAAGTGATGGAATTAGAGACACATACCACCACACCAAGCTTTGACAGAGAATTCTAAACTTATTCAATGGGGGAGCCTCTAACGCCTGTCACCTGGTTGCCCAGTTTCCTTTTCTTTCTTTTTTTCTTTTTAGATAGGATTTCAAAACAAACTTCAGATGGCATGGAACTCACCATAAAGCATGGCTTCAAACTTACAGCTATCCTGCTGCCTCATCTCCTGAGTGTGTGGGGTTTCAGCTTTGCTGACCACATGCAGCTAGTCTTTCTTTTGTTCTCTGAAGACCTCTGTCCAACAATGTTTTGTTGTTTTTAGATCTTAATGTTCAACCATGTCCAGCCCTATAGACAGGTTTTATATGCCTTTCTGGAAACATATCTAGATAGCAACAGGACTATGGAATAGAGAGATACAGACTCAATAGTCTGAGGAGCACACAGGGTGGCTGGTCCACACTCTTGAACCTTCCTTCTTCCCACATCATTCAAGCATTACATCATGAAGACAGTTCCACATCATATGTGTGGTAAGCAGTGTGGTCCACGTCTGTGGCCACACCACTGTTTATTCGCTATCTAAGCTATGCAGCAGAGTGTCCTTCTACACCCACAGCTTGTCTCTCTGTCTTTCAAGGGTCTGGAGAGATCTGGAAGGAACACGTAAGAAATTTGGTGAATGGCTCTGTGTGTGAGTGTGTGTGTGAGTGTGAGTGTGTGTGTGTGTTGCTTGGGGCTAACCCCAGGGTCTCTCTCATGCTAGGCAAGTACTACCACTGAGTTAGATACCTAGCCTAAAATGTCTGATTTTCAATAAAATTACTTACCTAGAGGGATGTCACTGCTGGCTTGTTTTGCATCCTCCTGTAATATGATATACATACTGTCAAGGAATGAAGTCACTTGGATAATAATATAAAGCTACAAGTCAAATGTTACAGATTTGGGGCTGAAGAGATGGCTCAGTGGGTAAAAGCACTTCCTCAAAGTCAGGCCTGACAGTTCACCTGTGGGTTCCCTGGGATCCTCGTGGTAGAAACGAAGAAGCAACTCCTGTGAGTTATCCTCTGACTCACACACTTACACACACACACACACACACACACACTCAACCATTCATACACTCACATACACTTATATACACACGCACATGCACACACATGCATACTAAATTCAATAAACACTTTTAAGAAGCTATGCATTACTGTTTTCAGGACTCCAAATCTTGCTGTCAAACCCATCCCGACTCAGGCGCTACCTCTGAAGGACTCCTCTCAGAAGATGGAGCTCATGCCTCCAGCTGTCCCTGCTCTGCCTTAAGCTATTGCTGGGTGCTCTCAGTGGCCAGACTCATGGGGAAAGGGATGGATGAGACAGGACAAAGAACACATACACGAGGGACGCTAAACACCAATACTCTCTGCCACCCTGGTACAACAATCCTAGTGGGCCGCCCTGTTCCTTCTGGTGCCCATGGGAAGCTGGCAGCAGTGGCAGTCTGCCTTGAACAGGTCCTGGTTCACCCGCCTGGAGGGCTGGTGTCAGGCCGCCTCCTCATTCAGCAACAACACCCTCCAACCTTAAATCCTCAGGACCACAAAGTCCAATACCTCCAGCCCCAGGCGCTCCTCCAGCCTCCAAGCCAAAGTGTGTCCATCTACACCTCTCCATGCCTTCATCGTTTGGTCTCTAGAACAGGGGTAGGGGTGGAAACCTCGTTCTGCTCATGCTGGTCTCTCTGAAGACTTCACTTTGCTAAGTCACCCACCCTCCTCAGGTTCCCTCTTGCCTCTTCATGCCTCTTCTGAATATTCCTTGACTAGCACTTTGGTGATGGTTGAAACTCTCATGTGCCACTGAAGTCTTTCTTCTCTTCCCGCCCCCAAATATTTCATCCTTCTAAGCTGATGGAAATGCCGTCTATATTGGTGACTCCCTACTTTTGGGCTCCAGTAAACCTCTTTGCTCAACTCCAGTCCCACAGACCCTGCTTGTTCTCACTTTATTTCCAGTCTAGTAGCAAATCCTATAGACTTTCTTCAAAAGATGCCTAGGATCTAATCATCCTCAAGACTCCTACTGCTTCCAGCCTCCTCATGCTGTCTTCCCGATATTACCGCAATCTCCTAACTCACCTTCTAGCCATTGCCATTCTCCAGGCTGCTGTCTGTAACACTGTGTAATCATCAATCTCGTAAAACTAAGTTGTATCGATCCATTCCTGGCTCCACCCACTTCTCTCCTCTTTTGTTTCCCTTCAGCAGACTGCCCTACTCAGCCACCCTTGTCCAGTATGCTACTGCTCTGAAGTGGTTGTACCTGCTCTGCTTGGGATATTCATCTCCCCAGTATTCTCACATCTTTCTTGTTCCAGGTCTTCGTATGTGACAAGGTCTCATACAAAGGCTGGCCCTGAACCTATTTTCCTGCCTCTACCTCAGGTGCTGGGGTTACAAATGCAGGCCACTGTACCCTACTTCTTCGAGGCTTTCCAAGATCACTCTACTTAAAACTTTAACTCTAAGTCGGGTTTGTTGGTCTATGCCTGCAATCTCAGTACTTGAGAGGCAGGAGGATCACTGCAAATTAGAGATCAGCCTGGGCTATAAAACAGCCTTCCTCGCAATAGGCCAGTATAGTGACACATGCCAGTAACCTTTACACTTGGGAGATGAAGGTGGAAGGATCAGGAATTCATAGCCACCCACAGCTATGTAGCAAGTTCGAGGCTAGCCTAGGTTACATGAGATCTTTTGTCAAAACAAAACAACAAACCTACAACTGTATCTCTAGCTTCACCTCTTCCTTCTGAGTCTTATTATCTCTAAAGCATCACGTTCAGTGTTACTTGGGTTTATTCATTTATTTTTGTCTGTCCCCCTGCAGTATATGAGCTCCACAGCCTCAGGAATTCTGTTTTACTACTCCCTGATCCAAATTAGCACTGTGCCAGCAACATGCTCTCAAGAAAAGTCTGAATGAGGTGCGAATGGATGAATGAAAATACTTGATGCTCTTTCAATCTTATAGGTGCTGCTCAATAGATCCCTCTTTCCTGCTCAGGCCCCATGCAGTGCGACTACATGAAGCAGGCTAAACATGGATCCTTAAGGACCACACAAGCCTTGTCTCAGGCTTCCTAACGTTACTAGAGGCAAAAGACTGGGTAACGTTCCAACTTGCGGACCTCAGCTTTTACCGTCCACTTTTAAGGTCCATCCCATAGAATGCACATCGTCCCATAGAATGTGAGCCTGAGGACCGGGAAGCAAACGTGGTTAACGCTAGTGATCTTGAAAGACGCGTATATGGCGGGCTCCTCTCCCAGGGCCTGCACGACCCGAGCCACGAGGGTTGCTATCACACCCTACAGTCCCAGCACCCCGGTTGCTAGAACGACCAGTTCCTCCCGGGGCAACCAAAACCTTCGACCCCACCTGGCTTCCTCGCGTCACCTAGCAGCGAGAGGAACCGCCCTTTCCATCCCGCCTATCTGGGCTCACCGGGACCTTCCAGGCGGTATCCACGCCCTTGGACTCGGGGTACAGCTTGTCCAGGCTGTAGATGCTCTGGAAGTTGGTGCTGTCTACCTGTCTGTGCAGAGCCCGGCGAGCACAGCGCGCGGGCGGCGGGAGCAACAAGGTTCCAGTTCGGCTCAGGCCCCAGCGTAGGCCCCAGGCGGCCGCCATATTCATCTCCCAAGACCGCTTCCGGTGCGCAATCTCCTCGCGGTCCGCCAGCCTTTGGTGAGCTCGCGACTTGAGTTCCGCCGGGTTTCTCTCGCTCCGGGATGGCCCCCTTGGCCGTGGCCGTGACGGTTGTTGTTGGTGGAGGCACCCAGCTGACATCACGTAGAGGTTGGCCAGCAGATAGAGACCACCTAAGGGAGATTCTTCTTTTTCTTTTTTCTTTTTTTTGGTTTTTCGAGACAGGGTTTCTCTGTGTAGTTCTGGGTGTCCTGGAACTCGAAATCCGCCTGCCTCTGTCTCCCAAGTGCTGGGATTAAAGGCGTGCGCCACCACCGCCCGGCTGAGATTCTTCTTTAAAAGATTCCTGTATGGGTCTAGCTGAGTGATGTTCACCAGCAGTCCCAGCACTGTACTCAAGGCTAAGGCAGGTGTGAGCCTAACCCAGTTACATAGTGAGCCCCTGTCATAAAAATAATAAATACATGGCCGGGCATAATCCCAGCACTTGGGAGGCAGAGGCAGGCGGATGGAGGCCGGCCTGGTCTTCAAAGCGAGTCCAGGTCAGCTATTATTATACAGAGAAACCTTGTCTTGGAAAACCATTTTTAAAATGTGTATGTATTTATATGCGTGTGTATGTACACACACACACACACACAAATAACAATAAGTATATAGATGCATAAATATATAAACAAACAAATACTGGATCCTGCATCCCAGAAACACCCTTTTCTCTTTTTGAGTCTGTTTTCACCTGGACCTTTCAACAACCTAACTAGACACAGCAAGACGATCCTGCCTACTTGGCTTGGATTTTCCCTGCCTTCTTCTATCCCTTTCTCAGCCACATCCTTAGCTTGCTTTAGATAGATGGGTGGATAGACAGACAGACAGACAGATAGACAATCAACCAATCTTTGTATGGTTTTGAGTTTAATGGTTGGTTTTGTGGTATTTATTTAGGCAGGTCTCAATTAGGTACCCCTAGCTGGCCTGGAACTCACTATGCACAGCAGGTTGCCTGCATTGGTATTAAAACCTTACTCAACCAGGTCTGTCTTTTGTTTGTGTTTTGAGACAGAGTTTCCTATTTAGCTCAGGCTAGCCTTGAACTTCTGACCCTCCTGCCTCCACCTCACAGGGCTTCAGAATAGTACCATGACGCAAGGCCCAGTCTAATGTTCTAACATATCGCCTGTCTTCCAGCTAGAATGTAAGGTCTCTGTTGTATCCCAAACATGCAGAGTGTGTCACGTCACAGACATACCACACATGTGGATCAAGGAAACTCCATGGTGGTTCACCTTTTTATTGTTCTTTGGATTGTTTTTTTCGTGACAGGGTATCTCTGTGTAGTCTTGACTGTCCTGGAACTCAGAAGATTGCAGGTTAAGCAGAACTGTTTCAGAGTGGTGTTAAGGCAAGAAATCCAGAATTGCTGACATTCTAATGCTAAGACTCCAAGAAAGACAAGCGATGTTCAGAGGTGACTAATCCTTGCCTAAGTTCCTTAGCTGAGGTTGTGTGTAGATGAAAACAGATGTCAATAAATGTTAATAATTGTTAGTAATGCTTGTGGTTGTGATTAACTCGTAATGAAGAGCTTGATTTATTTATTTATTTTGAGAAAGTATCATCACCTAGGAAAAAAATACACCCCTGGGACAATTTAAGTATTCCCCAGGGACACTGGCTTATTGAAACAGGAGACTGTCACTGAAGCAAGCCTTTACGGTCTCTGCATTATTGGAGAGATAAACCTGCCCCCAGGCGTTCTATGAACTCAGCTGACATCTTCCTTTAGGGCTCTGGTTGGAAGGAGTCTCCTGGGTCCTTCCCTGACTGACTTAGTCCCAGAACCTCAGAGGGAGCAGAGACGTTTCCATAGTGACTGGAATGTGCTGCTCAGGAGAGCAAGCCCAGGCATCCACTCTGGTTGTGGATTATGAATAATAAAATCAGAGTGGTCCCATGGCAGCTTTGCTCCGAGGTGGACTCCAACCTGTGCCCGACCCAGTCATAAGAAAAGGAAGCTGCACATTTTCATGGCTCCAAATAAACACAGCCTGTTCAGGCCATCTGGTGGCCTGGATTCTGCAAGAGGTGGGAGTAGGGGGTGTGGGGGAGGGAAAGAGACAAGTTGCCCTGGGGCGGGGAGGAGAGCAGCTGGCCTGCTCTTCTCACTGGCTGCTGCCAAGAACCATTCAGTACTGGGGAAAGGAGGATGCTGGGAAGAAAAACAGGATAGGTGAGCACTAAGTGGGGTGTGGTAGAGCATGCTTGTAATGGGAGGCTGAGGCAGGAGGACCACCATGAGTTTGAGGCCAGCTTGCATTACACAGTGAGTTTCATGCCAGCCTAGGTTACTTAAGACCTCATGTTAAACAATAACAATGAAAAGGTTGGCACTGAAGGTTGAGAACAGCACCCTTTCTTCCTCTCATTGGTCCACCAAAGGTTGGATGGCCCGAGATGATGTTTCAGGAAGGGGCTATTCACTCAAAATAGGAAAAAAGAAAGGATTAAGAATCAAAGGCCAGTCCTGCAGGCAGAGGGAGTTGTAGACCCAGCCCTGTTCTATAGCTTGTGAGTTGGCATATGACTGCCATCTGAAGGGACCCACAGGATTTTCTTTGTGTGTGCCCTAAGTCAGATGACCTGTTAAAACTCCACGTTGTAGGCATAAGGGACGTTCAGTGAGGTGTAGGGGTATCAGGCCTCAGTTGAAAGACTTCTAATACCGTGTGTGTGTGTGTGTGTGTGTGTGTGTGTGTGTGTGTGATGCTGGGCATGGACCACGAGGGCTTGCACATGCTAGAGAAATACTCTGCCATCAGCTACAGTCCCCAGCCTGAGATGGAATACTTCTGGGTGACCTTGAATGACTCATCTGACCGCCAAGCTTCAGAATGCTGTTCAGTTAATGAGAGCTTTTGTATTTGTCTCATGAAGTCCTGGGGGATTAAACAGACTGGGACCACTTGCCACAGAGCCAGCAAGTCAACACACACAAAAGCCAGCCACGACTCAGAGACACTGCACACAGGCCCCTGGAAGAAGATCTGATAGCTTTTCTCTGCAGCCCTAGGGTAGGAAATCCATTCTGACAAGCTCTCTAGAGCCTTTTTCTTCTCTGGAGGGATGAGCAGCACAGCACATGCTCTGTGGCTTCAATGAATGAGCAAAGCTTCCTTGGAAAGTGCTTCCTTCTCTACCTCCAGTTTCCTGCCTAGTCTCCTAGAAACAGCCTCTGTGTGTGTGCGTGAGTGTGTGTCTGTGTGTGTGTTTGTGTGTACGTGTGTGTCTGTATGTATGTCTGTGTGTTTGTGTGTGTGTGTTTGTGTGTACATGTGTGTCTGTATGTATGTCTCTGTGTGTGTGTTTCTGTGTGTGTGTTTTTTTGTGTGTGTGTATGTATGTATGTCTGTGTGTTTGTGTGTGTTTCTGTGTGTGTGTTTTTGTGTGTGTGTGTCTGTATGTATGTTTGTGTGTCTCTGTGTGTGTTTCTATGTGTATGTGTCTGTATGTGTGTATGTGTGTTTCTGTGTGTGTATGTGTGTATCTGTATGTATGTCTGTGTGTGTGTTTCTGTGTGTGTGTTTCTGTATGTGTCTGTATGTCTGTATGTGTGTGTGTCTGTGTGTGTGTCTGTATGTCTGTATGTGTGTCTGTGTGTGTGTTTCTGTGTGTGTGTATCTGTATGTATGTCTGTGTGTCTGTGTGTTTCTGTTTGTGTGTGTTTCTGTGTGTATGTGTGTGTCTGTATATGTATATATGTGTTTCTGTGTGTATGTGTGTTTGTGACTGTGTGTGTGTCTATGTGTTGTGTGTCTGTGTGTTGTCCTCTGACCTTCTCACGCATGTGTCACATGGAACCATGCAGGCTGTTAGTTGGTGTAATCACCCATTTGGGGCCCAGCTCTGTGTTCTGCACATTGCACCCTCTTCCCTTCCAGAGTTCCATGGAGGCTAAGTGGAGTCTTGATGACAGGCCTCCCAGATGACAAGTTCACAGTGGTGTGTATCGTCCACTCCACACCGTTGGGAGGAAACAGGTCCCTGGGAATGGATGGCAGTTGTGAGCATACTGTGCATGGAATGTAAGTTTTGAGAATATCAGGAGGTAAACGACCCCCTCATTCTTCCTATAAGTGTCTTATGGTCTCAGTGGGCCGCTTCCCAGGGGCTGGTCTGATTTCTCTTTCTTTGTGGCCCCCAGTCTCTTTCCCTCTGCTTATCACTTACTCAACCTTGATGTTGCAACCCAGGAAAACCTTTAAGAAGCCCAGGGTCTGAAAGATGGCTGAGCAAGTAGAGGCACTCACTGCCAAGCCCGATAACCTGTTTGATCCTTGGAACCCACAAGGTGGAAAGACAGAGTCAACTCCTGAAGGCTATCCTATGGCCTCTATATCTAAGCCATGGTATCGGGAAACCCCTTCACATTAATAAATAAAAATAAAAAATGGTGGCTGGGGCTGGATAGATGGCTTAGCAATTAAGAGCATTGGATGCATTTGTAGGAGAGCAGGGTTCAATTCCCAGAATCCCACTAGGGGCTTAAAACTGTAACTCTAGTCCCCATGGATCTGATGCCTTCTCCAGCATCAAGCATCCACACGGTACTCAGACATATGCAAAGGAAAAGTACCCATATATGTTAAAACACACACAGACACACACAGACACACACACACACACAGACACACCACACACACACAGAGGTATCAGGGCCTCTTCTCTGTAATAGCACCGAAGCAAGGAAGAAATCTCCCCTGCCTCCTGCCCCCTGCCCCAGCCTCCCAAGCTAAAGCCAGAGCATAGGTTTTGAGCTCTTAAGACGTTCATGTTGAATGGCTGCCACAGCCACATGTGGCCCATCCATTGCCCATCTTCCAGCAGTCCAGTCATCCTGGGAGAATGTCCTCTGGTGAAACTAAGTTGATCACGAACCATCATCAGCCTCCCTGCCTATGGAGTCAGCCATGAAGAAGACAGAAGTGCCATGGAGTGGTCCTCATGGAAGTCAGGGTTGAGTGCCAGCTTGTACAGACATAGAAGAAGCTGTGTGTGGTTGGTGTTGAGCAAGGTAACACCTTCCAGGTGCACTGAAGGAGGGTATATGTCCAACTGGCTGTTCATCATGGGACTTTGGATGTTGCCGAGCAAAACTGAGCTGGCTAGTTCTACATACATATTTTTTCACAATAAAAAAAAATCATAGGTGAAAACTGTCTAAATAGGTTTGTTTGGAGTTGAAAAGGAGTGTATGGAAAAAGTAAGGCAGAGCCAAGTGTGGTAAACTGCACACCTAAACTCTCAGCACCGTAAAGGCTTAGAAATCTCAACAGCAAGGCCGGCGGGCCTAAGTATCAAGGCCTAGCGCACTTATATATCAAATCCCGCCCCCTGGATTGTTTGACACAAGATTTCCTGGCTATCCTGGAACTCACTTTGTAGACCAAGCTGGCCTCGAACTCACAGAGATCTGCCCACCTCTGCCTCCATGTGACAAAAATCTCAATAACAATAAAGGAACACTGAACAAGAGTCGTCACAGGCATCTCCTATTCTGTGTGATGACACCGAGACCCAAGACTGAGGTAAGGGGACCTTAGGTGTGTCGGGATCAGGGATGAGGGTGGGGACCAAGAGTTCTAGGTCCCTGAAGCCTTCAGAAAGGCATGGCTACCCTAAATGCAGTAAGAAGTGAAGGCCTGGTGTGAGGCACGTGCCTGTAATCCGTGAACATGTGGAGGTCAGAGGACAGCTTTGTGGAGTGGGCTTCTCTCCAACTTTACACGGATTCTGGGGATCAAACTCATGTTATCAGGACTGTGGCAAGAACTTCTACATGGAGAGTCATCTTACCGCAGGCCACTGTGACTTAAAAAAAAAATTACATTTATTTTATACATTTATTTTACATGCCCTAGTGCCAGTGCAGAAGTCAGAGGAGGAGCTTGTTTTACATGTTGAGCCATTTCGTGGGTCCCTCTATGACTTTTTAAAACCTATCTTCTCATCTATTGTATCTACGATCTACACAGATTAAGATAAAAGGGGGTGGGGCAGGGCATAGTGGTGCACTCCTTAAATCCCAGCATTTGGGAAGCAAAGGCCGGTGGATCTCTGAGTTCCAGGCCAGCCTGGTGTACACACTGATACCCTATCTGGGTTTTTTGCTTGTTTGATTGTTTTTAAATGTGTATGAGTGTTTTGCCTGCATGTATATATGTGTACCATGTGCATGCCTGGTGCCTGCAGAAGCCAGACGAAGACATTGGATCCCCTGAAACTGGAGTTACCGATCATTGAGATCCTTTACCTGGATGCTGGCAACCAGGCCCAGGTACTCTGCAAGAACAAAAAGTACTTCTTACTGCTGAGTCGTCTCTTCAGCCCTGAAACTATGTCTTGAAGAAGAAGAAAAAAGAAGGAGGAGGAAGAGGAGGAGGAGGAGGAGGAGGAGGAGAGGCTGGGGGTGTGGCTCAGTGACAGTGTTTGTCTAACAAGCACAAAACCTTGGCTTCAATCCCCAATACCAGAGGAACCGGATATGGTGGCAAATTCCTGTAATCCTAGCACTTGGGAAGTAAAGGCAGTAGAGTCAGAAGTTCCAGGCCACTCTCAGCACTCACCACATAGTGAGGTTGAGTCTAGCTTGACCTCCATGAGATCCTGTCTCCACAAACCACACTCCCCCACGAACTGTTGATCATGAATGCCCTGCCTGATACAGCTTCAGCATCCTGCCCGCATTGTTAGATTACTAGCTTTTATTTATAGTCACTTTGGGGGAAATCTCCCCAAGCCAGAAACTAAACTCTAGGGCAATACAGACACTTTGTGCTTTGTTCAAAAGTGTGCTGGGCATAGCTGGCTCTTCACAGACACAGACTTTTCCAGGGGCTGATTGCAGGCTGTCTAATCATAGGTCCTGAGAAAGCAGAGTGACCTCAAATGTTACACCCCTCATCCACAGTGCCGCACGGCAGGAGGCAACAGGCCCATGAGATGCGGAGATGAAACTATGGACCCTGGGCCACTTTGTGCTTTCAGAATACTGGTGCATTTTTTATTAAAGAAGAGAATAAAGCATTTGTAAATATATTTCTCTCACGTATACTTCAAGGGTGACGCTGACCAGCTGCTACAGAACTGGGGAAGTGAACAGGCCTGAATTCCTCCCCATCCCCAGATGACAGGGACACACAGAGGGTCTGGAGGTGCCCAGCCCCAAAGGACCAAAGGTTCCAAGTCGGGTGAACAGAAGGATCCAGCTGCCAGCTGGCATCACAGTGCCACCGGGAACAGCAGAGCCTCTCCAGGGATGTCAGCCATGCTCAGTAAGAAAGCCCCTTTACCCCTGAGGAGATAAGGCATGATGGTTCCCACTGGGCTCCCAGCACCGAGGCCAGAGTCACAGCCTCCCGCCGGATTGTATGGCTCCTTGGATTTCTAGAATCTTGGGAAGGGTGGCGGAAGGAACCAGAAGCCCTGATGGACTGCTGAGGGCAAGCAGGGGCCCTGGGCATATCTTAGATGATGCTTGAGTTTCTGAAGTTTCAGACTAAAATATTGAACCCCTGACTCAGGTGGGGCCTAAAAAGCTACCCCCCCCCATAGAGGTGGGAACTAAAGAGCAGGCATTCTGTAGAAAGGTGGAAAAGGAGAAATGTCTTCCTCAACTTAAGAACACAACATGAGGGCCCGGCAGTGGTGGCACACGCCTTTAATCCCAGCACTTGGGAGGCAGAGGCAGGAGGATCTCTGAATTGGAGGTCAGCCTGGTCCACAGAGCGAGTTCCAGGACAGCCAGGGCTACACAGAGAAACCCTGTCTCAAAAAACAAACCAAAACAAAAAAAACAGAACAAAACCAGTAAGGATCCTACAGTCCCTGGTGAAGGACAGGAATGAACACTTGGACCTGGGTTGGTGACACAGGACATTCTGAAGGCTACTGATGTGAACTGTCCCGGGGGTAGCCTGAGGAAGAGAGGAGTGGATGAGACATCATGGTCCCTGAGATGGGGGCAGGCGCAGAGAAAGGAAGGGAAGCAAAGGTGGTTCACAGGCTCGGGGGAACTCCCTATCGTCCCAGCTCCTGGAAGGCTTCATGCCCAGAAGGTAATTCCAGGAATGGAACTTGGCTCTGAAAGGAAAGGGACACTACCTGTGTATGGCTGTTGAGGGGCTCCCTCTTCCTCTATTCAGATGGGCTACAGATCTGTGGTGAGCTGAAGACCTTTGCCAGGGCTGGAGGGGGCACATTGGAGCCTGGCTAAAGCTTCCTGCTCTGCAAAGTGGGAGCTATCTGCGCCCTGCTCAGAACGCTAGGAGTGGTACAGCTGGTGCTGAGGGAATGTCAGCCATGACTGGCAAGAAGCAGTGGATGGTCTAGGAGACCCCAGACACCAGCAACGGCTGGCTCTGAGGTTCCCTTTCAAGTGTTTCCAGTTGTGGCAAGGCTTCAGGAGGCCTTGCATTGCAAATCTCTCAGAAAAACAACTTTGGAGGGCAAAGCCAGAAAGGCTTGCAGAAGACCGGGGGGCAATCTGAGGGTGAGGCCTGGGTGTGTGTGTCCAGAAGCTGAGGGCAGAGGGAGCTGAAAAGCCCCCGGGGTCAGTAGCGGGGAGTGTGTTTGGCTTTTAAACTGAGCTGTGCCTTCAAGCTGAAGCAAAGTGGCCAAGGGAGGCAGAACAGGAGAGCCGAGCCACCAGCAGGAAATAGGCTGTGTCCCCAGATCAGAAAGGTCTCCTCGCCCGTGTTCCACCCACCAGCTATGATATCTTGCTGCGTAAAGGGCTTTCTCGCTTGCCAAGAGGGTGCCAGACAGGCATGAGAGGCCCCTCTGGTGGGGAGACAGAGGGAGGGTACAGACCTAGAGAGAGGTCACTTGCTGCTGTGTGTCTTGACTTTGGTGGCGTTGATGTCGGCCTTGGTCTTCTGGATCCTGGCAAAGATCTCTTTGAAGAGTGCCTTGTACTCGGGCTGGCTCTGCTCCAGCCGCTTATCAACAGCCTCCACGTGCTGGCTTAGGCTCTTCTCACCCGCCTTGCCCTCTCCCTGGTTCTCCTCGCCCCCCAGAAGGTCCCTCCATGAGCTGTCCCGGGAGATGGGCCGTGAGGTCTGCACCCCAGCATGGCGCACCCCGGCACCATGCTGCCGGCATTTGCTCAGCAGCTCCTCGTATTTCTCCAGCAGCGCGTGGTACTGCTCATCCACCTCCCTCAGGATAGACATACCGCGCCTGCGCACACTGTTGGCATGCAAAGTAAGGTTGCCAGCATGGCGGCTGGCTGGGTCTTTGGCCACGATGGCATTGAGTGCTGTGTCACTGCAGCTCTTGCGCACCGCGTGGCTGGGGGAAGCTGCGGGCGAGGAGACACCATCCTGGACGTTGGAGTCATCTCCGCTGCCTGGCTGTGGGTCATCAGCCTCAGGGGCCTGAGTGAGGGGCGCCAGCAAAGCCTCGGCCAGGTGCTCATCCCGGGCCAGCAGGTAGGTCTTGGCCTGCTTCATCTGCTGCAGCTCCAGTAACTCGGCCTCCAGCTCCTGCACGCGCAGGCGGCAGCCCTCCATCTCACACAGCTGTCGCTCCAGCTCCGTGTACTCCTGGAGCACCACGGTGTACTCACGTTCTGCTCGCTCCTTGCGCTGGCGTTCCTGGCTCACCTGGGAACGGAGCACCCCAACCAAGGTCTGCAGTCGTTCGTTTTCCTGCTCTAGCGGCCGAGGACCCAGCTCCAGGGAGGAACTGTGTAGGCGGAAGGCATCCTCACATCTGCTGGGGGGAATGGGAGGGGAGCAGGTAGCAGTAGCTGGTCATGGCCAAGGCTCTGGACCAAAGTGTCAAACACTGGGCTCTCTCAGTCACCCCCCCCCCAACCCCTCTAACTCTCGCTCCTGGCTGTGTGTCTGAGGACGATGACCTATACAGATTGACCCAGGATTCTTCCGCACTGGGAGACACAGCGGAGTGTCAGACAAGCAGGCTTCTCATTGACCTACATCTCCAGCCTCACCTTGATCTTCAATTCTTTCTCCAAACTAGAATGGGGATCCATTCCCGCATAACACACATTCTTGGCAAGTGCCTGTACAACTACAGTGCCTAACTCCTAGGTTAGAAATCTTTTCTCATCTCATTAGTAGGCAAAATGCATGCAAATGGCTTGTGTTAGTAACGCCTACGGCTGTCCTTAGCAAGCATCCTGATGGTTTGGACCAGCCGCTGTCCTTCCCAGCCACTGTCCACCGTGCACCTCCCCCTTCATCCCTCAGCCAGCTCCCTTGGGACTCTAAGACAACACTCCAGGGTCCTTGCCTACCGGGGGCTGGTACACAGCTCCTTTAGACAGGGAAAGGTATGGATGGTTCTCCTGCGTTCCCGCTTTTCCCGGCGAACCCGAAGTTGCTCCAGGCCTCGAAGTTGCTCCACCTGAGCCTGTAGCTCCTCCACCTGGGACTGCAGACGCTCGATGGTCTCTGTCAACCTGGAATAGGATGAAGACACGCATGGGAGACATTTTTGATTTTTTTTTTTTTTTAAAAATTGTTAGGGCCGGAGAGATGATTCAGCCACTAAATGCTAGGCTCACAACCAAACTGGTAAGATGTTAAGATTGATTTTTAGGTGTGTGTGTGTATGTTTAGGTGGAGTTGGAGACCCTGGAACTGGTGATTGTGAGCCATTCACTGTGGGTGCTGGGAACCAAACTCTGGGCCCAGATCAACAAGCACTCTTAACCGCTTAGCCATCTCTCTCTCTCATCCCCCTACCCCATCCCCAGCCCCAAAGGTGGAGAGTCTTCAGGAAACACGGATGCCTCCTCACTGTAGCTCGGGGTCCTCATAGACAGAGGATGTAGAGTTAGGGACAGACAGACAACCTAAGGACAGACAGACATCCTCGAGCTTGCTGTCTGGTGTTAAAGTCAGAGAAGGTTCTGCCCTCTCCAGGGACCTGCCCTTCTCCTGTACAGCCAGCTCTGATCCTTTTGTGTCTGTGTACCTGTGTCACATGTGTGTGAGTTCATGCCCAGAGGACAGCTTTGAGCATCACACCTCAACAAGCTATCTGCGTTGGCCTTTTTGAGATGGCTTCCACCAGAACCCAGGGATGGCTGATTCAGCTAGGGCGGGACCCACCCGTTGCCACCTCCCCAGTTTGGGATTCTAAATGCACAGCGTCCTTGTGCCCTACATGTTACCAAGGTGCTTGAGCCCAGGTTCTCAAGCCTGTGCAGCAAGCTTCAGCCACCCTGTTCCCAGCTGCACCCCAGGTCCTTACACACACGGCTCTGTCACTAACACAGTGCACTGCAGGGACACATCTGTGAGGTCACAGAGGGCAGGTCAGGCCTCAAACCGAGTCTGGTGCATAAGTGGCAAATAACCGTAGGTGGGAGGAGTATGGGCCATGTTTCACCTTTGGTTGTGGGGGCTGGAGAGATGGCTCAGTGGTTAGGAGCACTTCTTGTTCTTGCCGAGGACCTGGGTTTGGTTCCCAGTGCCCACACAGTGGCTCACAGCCATTTGTCACTGATGTGCTAGAGGATCCTACTCCTTCTCCTGGCACAGACATACACGCAGGCAAAACACCCACACATATAAAATAGAAATAATCTTAAAATGAGAGGACTGGATGGTGGTGGCGCATGCCTTTAATCCCAGTATTTGGGGGGCAGAGGCAGGCTAACCTCGGTGAGTTCGAAGTCAGGCTGGTCTACATAGAAACTCTGTCTTGGGAAAAAAAAAGGTGGGGGGGGGAGGGAAAGAAGGAAGGACAGACGGGACAGAAGAGTGGTTGTTGTGGGACACATGTTTAAGTAGACACATGTTTAAGTACACACATTTGACAAGGCTGGCCTCATTGCCACCCCAGTCTCTTAAGTCTTGTCTTCTAGGAATGAGGTTCCCCCCACCCAGTCATGTGACACACCCTGGGCCTCTCCCTCACCATCCCAGCCCTCACCCATGGATCTTCTGCTGGGCAGCCTTACTCTCCAACACCAGCCTCTGGTTGGTCAGCTCCAGGTCTCGGGCCGTCAGGTCCAGCTGCTCGTACACTTTGGCGTGTTGCTCGTTCACGAGCCTCAGCGTGTCCAGCTGCTTGGTCAAGTACTGGGGGAGAAGGTAAGGGTGGAAACAGCCTTTACAATGAGGCAGGGACAGATATCGCTGTCTGTCCCTCTACCACTCCTAGGCCAGTTGGCTCTGAGAGGTTTAGGAGCTGAAGACCACAGTGCAGAGGGCTGCCTGCGTTGGGCGGGCAGGTGGTGAACTGTGACGGTAAGTTGCAAGCTGTACAAAGGCACACACAGGCCAAGGCCAGAGGCTCTTGAGAGGTGGGAGACGGCCGGAGGTCCCTCACCTCGATCTCCTGCACCTGCTCCTCGTTGGTGGAGTACATCTGCTGCAGGGACTCCTCCAGCTCTTTGTTCCTCTCCAGCAGGGTCTTCCCGAGCTCCGCTGCTAGGTGCAAGTCTGGGGGTGTGGGTGGGGCAGAGAGCACAGAGTGAGGACATTAGCGCTCCCTCGTTACTACACAAGCCCTAGCATTCATCTGACTGGGATCCAGGTGACTTCAGCGGCACCCTGATGAAGGTTGTTCTCAGCAGCCCCAGTAGGCAGGAGGTAGAAGGCAGGGGCTTAGCCTGTTGTTCTCTTCTCTTCCTTCACGTCTCTGGTTTGGTTTTGTTTGGACCTTACTGTGAAGCTCAGGCTACCCTGGAACTCACGATCCTTTTGCTTCGGCTTCCTGAATGCTGAGATTGTAGACGTGTGCTACAAATCAGCTTGGTATTTCTGATTGATGTTAAAAAAAAAAAAAAAAAGGTGCAGAAAGGTGGAAATCCAACACTCAAAACTTAATTGAGCCGGGTGTGGCCATGCAAAGGCTCTAATCCCAGAACGTGGGAGGCAGAAGCAGGTGGGCCTCTGTGAGTCTGAAGACAGCCAGGGCTATGCACTGTCTCAAAGAGAAAAAAACATGAGGATCTGGAGAGCTGGCTCTTTACTGTTCCTGCGGAGAACCGGAGGAGTTTCGTTTCCAGCAGGCAAGGTTCCCAATCATCTGTAACTCTAGTTTCAGATCAGACACCCTCTTCTAGCTTTCATGGGACACCTGCACACACATCACACACACACACACACACACACACACAAAAAAAACTAAAAAAAAAAACTGGACCAGTGAGATGGCTCAGTGGGGAAAGACAATTACTGCTGAACCTGGACCCTCATTGAGGAAGAACAGAATCAACTCAAGATGCCTTCTGACCTCCACATGTGTGCCCATACACACATATACATGTACACCACACACACACACACACACACACACACACACCACACTGTAATACAAATCCACTTGTGTATACAGAGCTGTATTTTGTCTGTACACTTCTCTAGTGGTGTATCACGGTAGCTTTCTGTGGAAGACCTAGATATGCCACACTATTAGTGGATGTGGAAAATGCTATTGTATTCACGCTCTAAACACCTTTGTCTAAATAACCTTTACCGTTGGGTGTTTAGAGTGTCTTTGAATATTTTCTCTATTAAAATTGAAATGATGGTTCAGGACAGCCAGGACTATACAGAGAAACCCTGTCTCAGAAAAAAACTAAAAAAAAAAAAAAAATTGAAATGATGGGCCAAGTGTGGTATGCATGCCTATTACCCCAGAACTCAGGAAACTGAGGCAGGAGGATCAGGAGTTTGAAGCCAGCCTAGGCTCCATGAAGAGTCTCTCAAAAAACAAACAAATGAAAAACAAAACAAAAACAAAATAAAAACCCAAAACAACAACAGCAACAACAACAAACCCCAACAAACCAGGACTGGTCTGAACTCAGGCACTGGTGTAGCAGGCAGGAAACCTGACGTTCAGTGTCCAGCATGAATCATATGTGGGAGTGCACACCTGTAATCCAGTACTGAGGTACAGGCAGAAGGATCAGGAGTTTGTTCCTTTGATATATATTTGGGTTTGTTCAAGGCCAGCCTGAGTTACGTGAGACCCTGCTTAAAAACAAATAAACCAACAATAAACAACAATGAAACTGTGCCACAGGCCAAAGACCTGGGCCACTCAGGAGGCCGAGGCAAGAGGACCAGAAGTTTGAGGCCAGTTCAGGCAATCCAGAGGTACTGTCTCAAAAACAAAACAAAACAAAACAAAAACAAACAAACAAACAAAAAACAAAAGGCAGGTAAGGATTTGGGCCTGGAGCTCACATGTGTAATCCCAGCAGCTGGGAGGCTGAGGCAGGATTGCACCAAGTTCCATGCCTAGTCAGGATTACAGGGTCTTAAAAACTGGGCTGTAGTGGCCCATGCCTTCAATACCAGCACTCAGGGAGCAGAAGTAAGCGGATCTCTTGAGTTCAAGGCCAACCTGGTCTACAGGGTGAGTTCCAGGACAGCCAGGGCTACGCAGTGAAACCCTGTCTCAAAAAAAACAAAACAAAACAAAACAAAAACTCCCAACCAACCAAAGCAACACCAAAAAAACTTAACACTATGAATGGTACTAGAGAGATGGCTCAGTAATTAAGAGTACTTTCTGTCATTACAGAGGATCTGGGCTCGGTTCCCAGCACCCACATGGCAGCTCACAACTGTTGGTAACCCTAGTCCCAGGGGATCCAATGCCCTCTTCTTACTTCTGTAGGTACTAGGCACTCACATGGGACGCATACATACATGTGGGCGACACACTCATACGCAAAATTTTATAATCTTTGTTTAAAGTCACTAACAGCAAACCGTAGAAGAAGGCTGGGGTCGTAGTTAAGTGATGGAAACAGTAATGTGATTGTCTAGTATGTGTGAGGGTCGGGGATCAGTGACTGAAAAATAAAAGCCAAACTATGATTACCTTCACTGTATTAAACCCTTAGTGCAAATCACTACCTTTTGTGAAAACACTTTCCTAGAAAGCGATTTGTGGGGCAAACAGTGGGCCTATGCGATCCATTCCGCCCAAAGCAGGAAAGCTCTGACTTATTATTATTATTTAACGTTATGAGGCTGTTTGTTACACCAGCCTTCATTCTAGGCTGATGGTGTAAATCTGGACCAAGATTTGTAAGAGCAACTCTTCTGGGGCCAATAAGACACAGTGCTATTTTTATACATAATGATAGTTCTGCCTTCCCTCAAAGACAGATGGGCTTTCTGGTCCCCCTGCCCCCAGCAAGTCTTAGATACATGGTTGTTTCAGCTACATCTCTGCTGTGCAGCAGACAAGCTCGGTGAGGCCTCCCTCTTGGACCCTTATGGAGCAGGGATACTGGATGGGTAGAGAGGACAGAGCATCTTGTAGGTTTCCCTGCGAAAGCCAGAGTGCCCTGATCAGTTACTGCACCCAGACAAAAGGCTAAGTCTTATCAGGAACAAGCCTAGAGTTGCTTCTACAATGATGGTAAATTTTTTTTTCTTTCTTTAAGGATAGAAGATCTTGTAGCTCAGATTGGCCTCAAACTTGCAATGTAGCTGAGGATGGCCTTGAACTCTCATCCTTCTGCCAGTACCTCCTAAATGTTGGCAAGGTGGGGACGTGCTGCAGCATCTGCTTTTACATTGGGGGATCAAACCCAGTGCTTCCTGCATGCTAGGTGGACGCTCTACCAACTGAGTCACATCCCCAGTGACTTTTGTTGTTGTTTTGAGGTACGGTCTCATGTGGTCCAGGTTTTCCTTAATATATAAGCAAAAATGCCTTTAAACACTCTAACCCATTGCCTCTGCCTCCCAAGTACAGGATAGAGACAAGCTCAGAATAGGAGTAATATTTCAAAATAGAGAGAATGGGGCCTCTAGAGCTAAATTAATCAGAGATGTGGGCCTTGTGTCCTGATGTCACTGGGAAGCAGGTCCCTCTAACTAGACTGTAATGACAAAGCCTAGAACAAAAACAGTTTTCCTGAAGGAAACACATCTAAATCAGATACAAACTCCATAGCCTGGGGTAACTTGCCCCATGAAGATGCCAAAAGGTCCAGTCACCTAGTATAAACCTAGTAAGGCAGTTGAGGACATTTGCCTTATGAGTTTCTATACGTTGGGCCAAAGTCTGGAGGCATCTACAAAGCTGTGCAATGTTTGAAGCCCAATGTTTCAATTATTGAATGACAGTCTTGTGATGTATTACGTGCTTGGGATTAACGGGGGTGGGGGGAGGGTAGCTTCGAGGGACCCTCACAGTCTTCTCGATCTGTAACAGGATAGCGATGTTCAGCTCAGCCCTTTCCTAAAGGTTTCAGGCCTCGGTGTTGGCATTTCGTCTAGGCTCCGCCCCACAGTTACCTGGCAACAGCCAGGTATGCCTGACTCACTATAAAAGGGGCTGCTTGCCGCCCCCCTCTCTCCTCTCTCTCTTCTTGCTCCTGCTCCTTACCTTCTCTGGCCCCACTCCCCACTCCCTTCTTTCCTCACAAGCTCATCATGGCCGGCCTCTATCCCCCCACCACCACCCCCCTGCACCGCCTTTCTCTGCCTCTACTAACCCCTCAACTCCCTTCCCCATGCCCTGAATAAACTATTCTATGCTATACTGTCTGTGGCTGGTACCTCAGGGGGAAGATACGCCGCAGCATGGGCCAGCCGAGGCACCCCCTTCCGCCACACCATACCGCGTCTCCACCAAACATATCCTTGGAGTCTCTATCCTTTTATAAAACTCAACACTTGGAACTGTTAGGTGGTCTAGGAAGTAACAATATACCATATACCTGGGTGGCCTGTGACAAGACCCTGCAGCCCAACCAGAATTCAAAGCCAGAGGAATGAGGAAAAGTCAAGGGCAATTTCAACACCATGTTCCTCCTTCCAGACGAGTTGAGATGTATGAATTCTTACTGCCCATAGGCTGGGATCCCAGTGTGGGGGTATACCACACTATGAACAGAAGGACATCGAAGACTGCCTTGCGAAGACAGCGAATGTGACTTGGTCACCTAGTGATCCAGCGATGAAGAAGAAAGGAAGTCAGAACGGACACTGCTTGGGGTGGAGGCGGGAGAAATCACAGGGAAACTGGATCATATTGCAAGCTAAGCTGGTCAGAGCGTCCTGGAGGGAGGATGGGTGGAGTCTAGACTGTGTAGAGCAAAGGACTGAGAAGAACCAAGCACTAGGGAAGGGAGCTTCCGGAAGGATAGTGGCAATTCTGGACTCAGGAGCGGGTGGCCTGGATGCTGGGAAACTTGGAAGCTAGCTGAGCAGGACTCAGGCACAGAGCAACAATAACAAGACTGTTACCGGTCTGATTAGCCGGCAGCGCTGAACCAAGCCAGGAAAGGTACTGAGTCTGCGCTGCCACGCCCCCTGGCCCTAGGGGCTCTCCGGGGTCTTCCCTCAGGGGACTTTTGTGATTATTAGAAGATAATGCCCCAGGGAAAACAAAAGAAGCCCCTCACCCCGAAATCACCCGTTTGGCTGGGGCATCATGGTAAAGCAGGACAGACTCTTGACAGAGAACAGGAAAGGGACAAGGAACAGACCAAGATGAGTTGAGGTGGAAGACACGAGCTGGTGGATCTGGGAGTCTTGCCCCACAGGGCACAGCGTCAAGAACTCAGAAAGGCCTTTGGTGGATGAGCAGGGCGGAGGAGCAGGGTGGAGGAAGGACATCCCTTTCCTTACCAGTCAGCATTCCCAGGGGTGGAGAGGACTCAAGGTCAGGCTAGGCAGGAAGGGAGGTCAGCTCTTAAAATCTGTGACTCAGCAGCCATCCCTCAGCCTGGACAGAGGTGGTGGTGGGGGGCGCAAAGAAAGAGCCGGTGCTTATAGTTAATTCATGACTTTTTCTATTTTTATAGGTGCTCAAGTTAGTGGGTGGAGGGAACCTAGCAAACCTAAGACCCCACCTGTCCTGCCCACCTCCTGCCTCTGGGACAGAGCCACACTAAAGCCAAACACAATCTCTGGGGACAATCTCTTTGAGGAGTGAAGTTGGGGCTTAGCCCAGAGTAAGGGAAAAGAGGCAGGACGGATACTTCATGTGTGGATGAAGAAATCACTCTGTCCTTGGGTCTGGGCAGATGGGAAGGACAGAATTAGGGGACCCTGTACAAAGAGGAACACAAATGGGCCCTCTGACACGACTGTCTTTTAGCAGCCTCTCCACTCCATCACCCAGCTCTCCTGGCCTGCATTCAGAGCTGAGTGGCTAGACTTCCTTTGTCCCCCTACTTCCCTGTCCTTCATTTGGCCCCAGGCCTTGGTTACAAACATCCCTTCTTTCAGCATGCCTTCCTTTCTCCAGCTCAGCCCTTTGCTGAGGCAACTACGCTGTCACACAGTGGTTGCTTTAACTTTCCACTTCTGTCTCCTCCGCTGGAATTCAGGATCAGGAGGGCAGAGATGACATCCCTAGACTCTGGCACAGCCTCTGGCAGGAAGGCCCTCTTTCTTCGTAGAGTGGTTCATTACTGGGTGTCCCTCAGGTTCCTGGGCTCTGTCTATGACTAGAGCTACAGGCCTGATCAGCAGGACCCGAGAAGCAGGGGGTGTTCGGAGCTGTTCCGTCCTGCTGGAATGGCAGGCAGCTTCCGTCCCTTGGCAGAAGCCACACATCTCCCACCCCTACTGCAAGGCTTCTTCCTCCCACATCTGGGCTGGGCATGGTGCCAAGCCTTCATTAGGGGTGCGGGAACTAAATGAGACCGCCATGGTATTAGCATCTGCCTCCCCTAGAGGCTATCTTTGCCAGAAATCAGCTTTTCATCTTTCCTTCTGCGCTAGCCTCTCCCAGGAAGCCATCCCATAATCACTTACACTTAGAGCATACAAGTGGGCCTCCCCCATCAGCCCTTGTGTACCCAGAGGGTCGGGCTGTAACTGCTCAGATCTCAGGATGATGTCTGCTGCTCACATGGGGCCAGTAGGTGTTTACAGAGTAGAAAAGTTTTAGGGGTGGTGACCAGGGCAGAGAAGAGAAGCCGGGGGAGCATGGGGCAGCTCATTGCGTAGCAACATCTAGCTAGCCCAACGCCCTCCACCCTACAGAGCTCTCTCAAGGTTCTGATTCACTGACAAGTACAGGGACAGCCCCTCATCTGCAGGTGAGGCTTGGCTACATTGGGAAGTGGGTCAGGAGACAAAGGCTCCAGGATCCAAGTGTATGCAAACCCAGGGCTCTGGGCCCTGAGGATGGAGACCAGGCCTTCATGGCACACACACTGTGCCAGGCTTGTGTTTTAATACCTCAGAGCTTGCAGGTGACCCTCACCCACAGGGTTTCAGTAAGAACTGGCAGAGAAGAGGATGCGGCCCTGCTACTCCAGCAGGCCTTGGCCTTGACCCTGACCCTCTCAGACCTTCTTGTCAAGACTCCACCTCTCTCAGTGATGCCATTTTAGCCACCTCATCACCAGCTTCTAAACCCCTTCTAGTCAATCTCTAGGTCCTCAGATGAGAGCCACCACAGAAGCGGCTCCCTCTTTCCCCAGGGATGTCATTTGGCAAGAAGTCTGAAATTGCTAAAGGACCCCTCCATATCCTGAGCCACTTGAGTGGAAGCCTCATTCAGGGAAGGACCAGGGAACGACTCTCTCGGGAAGGCAGATTGGAGCCTTCTTCACAGGCATGAGCATGCACCACCCCCTTTCTGGGCAGAGGGAAGCGAGTTGGGGAAACTTTCTGGAAGTCTTAGAGCTCAGAAATTCTGGCCCAGACAGGTGCTGTTGATCTGGAGAGAGATGACTTATCTCAACAAACAGCGCATTCTTAGCAAAAGTACCAGGAATCCCCTGTGGGCCCCAAGACTTCCATTCCACCTTGTACTCGGGCCCCCTAACAATACCCTACCGGGGCACGAGAGTAGTCGCTGCTACTAAAATGAGAAGGGCGATGGATGCCCTGTCAACTGGACACTTTTGCAAGTCTCCCTCCTCCGTCCGAATCTTCCAGGGCAGCGCCCTTCTCGGTCCACGTCCCCATTCTCAAGACGCATCATGCTTTGCTGGGCGCACCAGGTCCAGCCCAGCCCTTTTCTAGGTGACACTACCCAACAATGGAGTAGTGGTCAAGGGTCTCGGGGCACACGCTGTTTCCCTCCCCGCCGCGCTCACCCTGCTCCAGGTCCTGATGGTCGTACCAGGACTCCTCCTCCTCTGCGGAGTAGTCCTCCATCCCCGCGGCTCTCCGCATGGCCCCGCGGGTGGCGGTGGGCGGGCGCTGCGGCAGCTCAGGGCCTGGGCTCACAGCCCGGGACAATGCGGCGGAGGCGGCCCGGGCTTCCGACGTCGCGGGCTCGGGCTGCAGCGCCCCTGCTCCCGCCGCCCGTGATCGCCATCCGCTACCGGCCGTGCGCCCAGCGGGGCCTCTGGCTCCCGCGCTCCCCAGGTCCCGCCGAACTGGGGACACCGGGTGGCGGCGGCACAAAGGGCGGAGGGGTGGGGACTGCAAAGTGGGACGACAGCTGGGACCACCCGGGACCGCCTGCAGGGCTGGGGCGTCAGCAGAGTGCGGGTGCAGCGGCGGGTACCCCTTGCCCGCCTCCGGCCCGCACACCGCCCGGCCCGCGCCGCGACACCCGGAGCCGCCGCTGCATCTCCGCCCGGCCCGCTTACAGCTTCCCAGGCCGCCAGCTTTGAGGGGTGGGGCCTGCCGCCGGAGACCAATCATAAGATGTATGCAAATAAGGGGCGGGTCCGAAGGCGAGGACCTTCCTGGTGTCCTGGTCCGGGAATTGCTGGATCAACGCTCTGTCCTGCTTTTCCTCCACGTCCGACTTTTATTTTCGTTCATCTGGAATTATTTTGTTTGCTTGTCTGTCCTTCTGGCTCTACTGAGAGCAAGGGTCTCTCTGATGTCCGCAGTGGTCCTCACCCGCGGAGAACGTGCTGACCCACTGATATTTTCCATAAACGTTCTTTAAAATGGCATTTAATTACATCTTTAAGAACCTTGAATGGATGTTTGGCTGATGGAACACTCGAAGTCAAGAGTTCTTGCGGAGGATTTGAGTTCGGTTCCCGGCACCCACTTCAAGCAGCTCATAACAGCCTGTAACGCCAGCTCCAGGGAAAATCTGACACCTCTGGCCTCTGTGGGTACTTGTAATCACATCAACTCTCACACGTGGAAAACACACACACAAATTATTAGAAAGAGGGAGGCATAGTGGTTCCCTCGTCTAATAACAGGAGTTGGGAAGCTGAAGCAGGAGGATTGTCATGAGTTCCAGGCCAGACCGTTTTATACTCCTTGTTCCAGGTCAGATTAAGCTACAGTATGGGAGTTTTTCTGTTAATTAAACTAAGCAAAGCTAAACATTACATTAAGGGGATTGAGGAGGTGGCTCGACACATTAAAAGTGCGTACCAGGTTTTCTTTTTTCTTTTTGTTTCTTTCTTTTTTCCTTCCTTCCTTCCTTCCTTCCTTCCTTTCTTTCTTATGTTATTTTATTTTATTTTTTTTTTTGGTTTTTCCAGACAGAGTTTCTCTATGTAGTCCTGGCTCTCCTGGAGCTCACTCTGTAGACCAGGCTGGCCTCGAACTCAGAAATTCACCTGCCTCTGCCTCCCAAGTGCTGGGATTAAAGGCGTGCGGCACCACTGCCCGGCTTTTTTTTTTTTTTTTTTTTTAAAGCAGAGTGGCTTGTGACTTGTTCTTGTAATCCCAGCTCTGGGGGCTGGGGAGCCGAGGTAGATAGCTCAATGGTGGCCAGTCAACCTAGCCTACTTAGGAAGCTTTAGGCCAGTGAAAGGCCTGTTTCAAAAAAAACAGTGTGCACAGCTCCTGAAAAATAACACTTGGAGGTTGTCCTTTGCCCTCTACAGATGCATGAACACACATAAGTGAACACACACACACACACACACACATACACCTTTAAGAACTTGAGTCTTAGGCTGGAGAGACGGCTCAGTGGTTAAGAGTGCTGCCTGCTCTTTCAAGAGGTCCTGAGTTCAATCCCCAGCAACCACATGGTGGCTCACAATCATCTGTAATGGGATCTGATCTTCTGGTGTGTCTGAAGACAGTTACAGTGTACTCACATATAATAAATAATTCTCTTACAAAAAAAAAAAAGAACCTGAGTCTTGGGCTGGAAATCTCTCAACAGTTTAGAGCAGCTATTGCTCTTCCAGAAGACCCGGGAATCCATTCCTCAGATCTATCTGGTGGTTCAGAAACAACTGTAACTCTGTTCCAGGAGATCAGTTCTCCTCTTCTGACCTCCTTGGCACCAGGCAGACACTCATACACATAAATATAAAATAAATAGAGAAATATCGCATTAAAAAAAAGATCCTGAATGTTTAAAACCTGTATGTCTAGAAACAGGCTGGAAGGAATAGAATTTGAGCATGTGTCACTTGTATTCTCCTCTTTCTCTTTAAGGTCTGTTTCTTACCGCTTAACACCCAAATCTGATATCCAGGAACACTCATAAAAGCCATGATTTAATCCACCCAAGCATTTTTTCCCCTTAAAGGAGTTTTCCTAATCCTTTGTAATTTGTTTTTGTTGAGACTCATCATGTGTGAACATTCTTGAGGCACTCAGTATATGCTGTGATATATCCAGAAAAGGGCCTCTTGCCAGAACATGGCAAAACTTGAGGGAAAAGCCAAAGGAAAAGGGCATGTGGCCAGGAGAAAAATGTGTAAAAGACTTGACTGGACGATTTCCAGAAAAAAAAATCCAAATGGTCCAGTTAACATGTGACTAAGGTACAGAGTTTATTTAGTCCTTGGGAAATGCAAATTAAATCCACAATGAGGTCCCCCCATTACCATACTTGGGACCTTAATTGTCTCTCGAAGTTCATGTGTTAAATGCTTCCTTCCCAGTTTGGTGGTGTTGAGAGGTATAGACACATTTGAGAGATAGCCCATACTGTGTGAATACATGTATGTATATGTGTGTATGTGTGTATGTGTGCATGTGTGTATACATGTGTATGTATGTTCGTGTGTATATGTATACATGTGTGTATGTGAGCATATGTGTGCATGTGTGTATATGTGTGTATACATGTATGTGTGTATATGTGTGCATGTGTGTATGTGTGTATGTGTGTATATGCATGTGTGTATGTGTGTATATGCATGTGTGTTTATGCATGTGTGTATGTGTGTGTGCATGTGTATATACACATGTGTATATGTATGAATGCATGTGTGTATGTGTGTACAAGCATGTGTGTATGTGTATATGCATGCATGTGTGTATGTGTGTATATGCAAGTGTGTGCATGTGTGTGTATGTGCATGTGCATGTGTGTGTATGTTTGTATGTGTATGTATGTGTATATGTATATGCATGTGTGTATGTATATGCATGTGTGTGTATGTATATGTATATGCATGTGTGTTATGGGGGGGTCTTTATGTCACTGAGGGTATAACCTGATTGTGGAGCCCCGGCCTCAGCTCCCTTTCTGTGCTGTCTGGTGATGAAATGGATGGTTCTGTTTCTATTATGATGAGCTGATTTGTCATAGTCCTTAAAACGGATCCTGGGCTAAAATCCTCCAAAACTGTGGGATACAATATACTTTTTACAAATCATGGGCTAGCTTTCCATCACTATGACAAAAAGTACTGAAGTTAAAACAACTTATAAGGAAGAAAGGTATGTTTGGCTCAAGGTTCAGTTCGTCATTTCTCACCCTTGCGTCTGTAGTCTAAGTGTGAGAGCACTTAGCAGAGGACCCTAGTCACCTCATGGCAGCCCTAAAGGTTCTACTAGTTCCCACTGGCACCATGGACTGGTGACCCAGCTTTTGTCACAAGGGTCTTTGGGACACTTGGTTGTGTGCTTAGTGACAGAAAGCAGACTGACACGCATGCTCAGCAGAATGGCTGCAACATTTTGTTTTAAATTGAAAAGACAGAAAGTAAATAGCATTGTTAAGAATATTGGCCATCTGGAATGTTCCCTGCTCCTGGAGGGAATGGCATCGAGGCAAACCACCTTAGAAAGTTGCTTGGTAGGGTCAGTAAGATGGCTCAGTAGAGAAAGGTGCTTGCTGCCAAGCCTGATGACCTGAGCTAATGACTGGGTTTTTTTTTCCTTGTTGGTTTTGTTTGTTGTTTCCAGATAGCCCTGTGTAGTCCTGGCTGTGCTGGAACTTGCTGTGTAGACCAGGCTGGCCTCAAACGTACAGAGATCCTTTTGTTTCTGCCTCCCAAGTGCTAGGGTTAAAGGCGTGTGTTAGCACAGCTAGCCTCATGACCTGGATTTGTTGCCTGGGACATACATAGCAGAAAGGGAGAAGCAACTACTGCAAGGTGTCCTCTGACTTCTACACGAGTGCTATGCTACACACCCACACGGATACAGAAACAACAGTACATAGACAGAGGTGGAGAGCTGGCTCTGCAGTTAAGCAGTTAAGGGCACACTGCTCTTCAGTTCCCAGCACCCATGTGTGCTCATAACAGCCTGTAACTCCAGCTCCAGAGAATCTGATGCCCTCTTCTGGACTTTTTGGGCACCTGTACTCAGATGCATCCCCACGCACCCATCACAATACACACAATTAAAATGAAATCTTAATAAAAAGTACAGTATGGGGCTGGAGAGATGGCTCAGTGGTTAAGAGCACTGGCTGCTCTTCCAGAGGTCCTGAGTTCAATTCCCAGCAACCACATGGTGGCTCACAACCATCTATAATAAGATCCGATGCCCTCTTCTGGTGTGTCTGAAAAGAGCAACAGTGTACTCACATACAATAAATAAATCTTAAAAAAAAAAGAGTACAGTATGGAATATTTGTGTAACAGAGTGTATCTATAACAGTACAAATTAAGAAACTCTGGGCAAGAGATGCCAGATACAAAGAACAGATATCTGTATTCATTTCTTCGGTAATAGACTGTCTCAAATAAAGTGGCTTGAACATATACATTTTGGTTTGGTTTTCAAAACAAGGTCTCTCTGTATAGCCCTAGCTGGCTACACAGAGATCTTAGAACTTGCTCTATAGATCAGGCGAGCCTTGAACTCGGGGATCTGCCTACCTCTGCTTGGATTAAAGGCATGGGCCACCACACTCAGCTGAATACCTACAGTTGTGGTTTGTAAGTCTGATGTGGAGGGATGCTGGCAGAACTGTGTCCTTTAATTAGCTTCCTTGCTTTGTCTAGTTTCTAAAGGCCACCCATATGCCTTCGCTGGTGGCTCCTCCCTCAGAGACAGGAACAAGAGTGCTGTGTCTTTGTCACATTGCCTTGCTCCAGTCTCTTCTACCACCTCCCTCTTATTTGGACCTTGGCTTTTAGAATTTTATTAATATTACTTTTGTGCTTGCATGATGTACACATGTGGGCCCGTGTGCCGGTGAATGTGTGGAATTCAGAAGACAACTTTGTGGAACTGATTCTCACCTTCCGTCTTTATGTGTCTTCCAGATATTGAACTCAGGTCTCCAGACCTCCTTTACAGGTTGAGCCACCTTGCTGGTCCTTATTTGGACCTTTGTAATGGTATTTGGTTCTCCTGAACAATCCAATAACCTTCTCGTCTTGAGATCTTTCACTTAATTATATCAGCAGAATCCCTTCTGCTGTGCAAGGCAAACCCTTCAAAGAACCTGGGGGTGGCGTTGTCAACATCTTCGTGGGTCATGGTTTTGCCTGTCACAATACTATATTAGTCTAGTTATCCAAAGTTCAACACTGGGGCTGGGGAGGTGACTCAGCAGTGAAGAGCATAGGCTGCTCTTCCCGAGGACACAGGTTTGATCCCCAGCACCCACCTGAATAACGGCTCACAACTTTCAATAACCACAGGCCCAGGGAATTCAACACATTCTTCTGACCTCGGCAGGCATTACATGAGGTCATTCTGAGTGACAGAGGAGGAGAAGAAGGAGGAGGAGGAAGAGGAGGAAGGGGAGGAGAAGGAGGAGGAGGAGGAGAAAGAAGGGGGAAGGAGGAGGAGGAGAAAAAGGAGGAGGAGGAGGAGGAGGAGGAAAATGACTGAATGTCGATTTCTGCTCTTGTGTGTAGCTTCGAGCTAAGTGTGCTAAAAAGGAAGTTGATGGCGTGTTGAGAGTTTGGGCTACTTAGATCCAGCCTGCAGAGGTGCCTCGCTCAGAAAGTGATGTCTAAGATGATATTTAAAGGATAAAGAGGCAGCCATAGTATAATCTTTAGGAGAATGCTCCAGGTGTAAGAGACAGCAAGCTCAAAAGCTCTCAGGACAAAGGGATCTGTGGGAAGTGCGGAGAGCATCTGTGGGAAGTGCGGCATTGCTGGATCGGAGTGAGTAGGGAGTGAGCTGAGAGTCAGAACTGTAGACACCACTCCCTAAATGAGCCCATCAGACGCCTTTTATTTTCGTTTGTAAAATAGGAGCTTGATAATTTGGAAAGCAAGACAACCACAGGGACTGTTGCCAACAGCCTAGCATGACGACGACGGTAACGATGGGATGGGCGGGGCTGTGGGAAGGGAAGTGGAGAGAGAGGATGGTGATAGGGGTGGCGCATAATTGACAGGACAGGCACACGAAGCTCCTGGTGTATCAGAGTGATGTTCACACAGGCTTAGCTCTAGTAGCTGGGCAGCGGTGACGACACTCAGAACTGAGTCTGAGGGACACACAGATGGAGAGATAGGGTTCCAAAGGGATCTGTCTGGTCAGGTCCCCAAGCCCACTGAGTGTTCACATATTCGGTCTATCCCCACCTATCATGTCTTCATCCTGTAGCTCTGTGGGAAGGTACCCACGAGCTGTCCGGGACACTCTGGAAGTCCCAGAGGTAAGCAAGGACTGAGGACCAAGTCTGAGAATGGCTGCCTCAGTTTCCCCAGCCTGGGCAGTAAGGATGCTATAGGATTATCTCCCTTGCTGGAGAAAAGAGAAAAAAATATTTGTTTTATTTTATTTATTTTCCCTTCCTCCCCAGATTTATTTTATTTATGTATATTAGTGGGGGGTGTCTTCAGAGGCCAGAGCAGGGTATCGAATCCTCTGGAGCTGGTGTTAAAGGCAGATATGAGCTGCCTGACGTGGGTGCTGGGAACCAAATTCCAGTGCTCCAAAAGAGCAGCAAACACTTCTTAATCACCGAGCCATTTCTCCAGCCCCTTGCTCAGGCAGTTAAAGGCAGACTCCAAATGTGAAACTTCACCCCATACCTTGGCACTAAAGTTGCTTCCAGTGGTGACTTAAATGCCTCTGTGTTTGAGAGCCACCCAGCTCCTCCCCATCTCTCAGGCTTTAGCCTTGCCCAGACTGACCAAGTCCTCCACATGGCTCCCAGAGGCAGGGATGGGCATGGTGCGTGCCAGCCTATGGAGACCGGGGTTATGCTGGCCTCTGTTTTTTTTTTTTTTTTCAAACATGCAGATAGAAGGAATCTCAGTGCACATCAGGTGGCTGCTGTGAGGGTAAGGCTGAAGCTGGACCACTGACCTGGCCAGGGTGAGGGAGCCTCTTGGGTCTGTCTGCAGAACACAGAGGATATGAGCACAGGATGTGAGCTGGCTGGTGGGAATAGGAATACAGGACGTGTGCCAAGCCTATGATATGTCTGTTGCCTGTTCTGGCTCAGAGGCGGGGGTGGTGACACTTCCAACTCTAATCTAATCTATGAAGAGATAGGTCTACCTCTCAGGATCAACTTCAAGCCTGGCCCTGTCACATAGTCAAAACCAGGTGTATACCAGTGTCCAGACTGGGGGTCGGAGGACAAATAAATTTCCTGATCTCGATAACTCCCTGAGCCTTTTGTCTCATATTTGGGTCAGAAAACCCGTGCCTCAGGGCAACAAAGTGCAGCACCAAGGCCAGAGCCCTGGGTAGCCTGGATGCCTTCCAAAGCTTGAGCCAACAGAATTTCTTAGAGGTCTGTGTTGACTCCTAATAGCAAGATGTACTTCTCTGTACCCATCCTCGATGCTTAGAGACCTGAGGAGGCAAGCTCAGATCCCGAAGATGCAAGCCCAGATCCTGACAGCGGAACGCGCCACCAACACCAACCCGGACTGACTCGGAGCCCGGCGAGAATGGAACTCCCTGGCTGTCAGACCAGCTCCTACTGGGGTGAGGCTCTGGAAGCTCATCTGACAGCTTGGAGTCGCACATTCGCCACTGCCCAGCCCTCAGTCTCTGTCCTCCACCTCCGCATCCAGACCAGCACAGCTGGCCGGAAATGACGGTGCGCGCGCTGGCAGCGCTGACGTTGGCAGTCCTGCCGCTCATAGTCACACCAGCTTCTCTGGAAAAGGATGAGGGCGTGTCACTAGCCTCTCTGTGCCCTCCTGTGCCAGCAGATGCCCTGTATCTTACTTTCATTGAAGTGAAAGAGGTGACACTAGGGATCTTTCTTCTGGGTTCTCACTCCTCCTGCAGGCGATGCTCCCTCCTTGTCTCCATTCCCTGATCATTCTAAAAAAAGGGACAAATGACACCGAATGATCTCTATCTGTCCTTTCTACCAGTATGAGGTCAGCGCCTGGTAGAGTAAAGCACTGGAATACATGTGAATGAGTGAAGTCATCTGGCGCCCCTCCTTCCTCCCTCATACACCATCGGAGTTTGTCCCAGACAACTGTCTTCTCTGAAAGGGGGATTTTATATTCTCAGGTCGGGAAGTGCTTCCATGTGTCTGCCTGAGATCCCTTCAGTGCAAACCCTCCAAGCTTCTCATGAGTGGGGTGACTTTTAGGGTGCTAATGTGGACAGTATGCATCCTTACTCAGGGGTTAATGAGAATTCAGAGTTAGTATGAAGCCAAGTGTTCGGAACCAGGACAGGGGCACGGGACAACCTGAACAGGGTGCTTGGTATTAGCATCTTACAATGATGTACAAGACTTGCATCAGTCATCCATCTGTATTTTGTTCCGTTTCGATTAGAAGGTCGCATATGTAGCCCTGGCCAGCCTGACACTTCATTGGGAGTGAGGGTGTGGACTACTTTGCCTGACTCCACTAATCTTTTCTGTAGTTAGGCTCTTGTATGTCCCAGGCTTGCCTCAAACTGTAGTCAAGGATGACCCTGATCTTGTTGATCCTGGAGTCTCTACTTCCCAAGTGTTGAAGTTACAGGTATATGCCATTATTCCTGATGCACGGGAGACACTGAACCCCGAGGCTTTGTGAACGCAACACTGTAGCAACAGAGCCACTTCCCACACCTTTTTCAGTATGCTTTTTGCTTGGTTTTGTTTTGCTTTGTAGCTCAGGTTATCTTCCCACTCACAGTGTAGTTGAAGATAAGGTTGACTTCCTAATCTTCCTTCATTCATTCACTGCCCAAGGGCTGGAAAGACGTGTCTGGTTAATTGATGCTCTTTTAAAGCTGGTCCTGGCCCCTCACTACCCTCTCACTGTAAGACTCCTGAGGCAGCTGGCTGGGGAGGTCTTCACAGAAACCTTGCCTCCTGGCTGGAGATGTTTGAGGGTGTGTGAAGTGTCAGGCCTTGAACTTCTAAAGGAACCTGTAGAGAAGCCCCTGGGCCCTGTGGCTTACAGCATGGTGATTTTAAAACACTTGGTCAAAATGCATTATTCCCACGGCCTCAAGTGAAATGCAAATTACTCAAGACTTCATGAAATCAGGCAAGGCTTTCCTCTATCTGTCTGTGCACCAAGAGCAGGGGATGCAGGGAAAAAGACAGATGCCATCCGTGCTCACGCACAGCTTAAATGAGAGACAGAAGTAGAAAAGTAGAGACAGTCATAAAATGAAAAATGCAAAATAACTATTGAAAGTGACAGTGCATGCCTCTGTGGTTCAGAGTCAGGAAGACTTCTCTTACAGAGGACCTGAGTTCCTTTCCAGAATGGAGTCTAGTTTCTAGATCTCTTGTTGGTCAGCTCACAACAGCCTGTAACTCCTAGGAATCTTACGCCCTCTTCTGTACTTCACAGGTACTGTATTTACAAATGCACACACTACCACACAAGCACACACACACACACACACACACACACACACGCATACATACATACAAGTATACATACATACATTTATACATGACTAAAAGAAAGTAAATCTTAGTAGGGTGGTGGTGGCACATGCCTATAATCCCAGCTCTTGGGTGGCTAGCCTGGTCTACAGAGCGAGTGCCAAGGCAGCCAGGTCTATACAGAGAAACCCTGTCTAGAAAAACAAAACAACAACAAAAAGAAAATAAATCATAGACAAAATAAAATAGTGCCAAAACATCCGTTTCTAATCCATATCCAGGCCTTGTAATGCAGCCCTCCAAGCAACCGGGAAGCTGAGGCACGAGGACCAGGAATTCAAGTCCAGCTTTGGTTACATAGTGAGTCTGAGGTCAGTCTGGGCTACAGAAGACTATGTTTTAAAAATAATAAACAAAGAAAAATGAGAAATGAAGGCTGAGAGCTGGCTCAGAGTGCTGGCTACTCTTCAAGAAGACCCAGGTTCCATTCCCAGCACCCATCTGGCCCCTGCAGGCACTGGTGTGCAAACATGTGTATAGATAAAAAAATTTTTTTTAAAGTAAAACAAAACTAAAATAGTGATTAGAGTTTTAAGTTTTAAGGAAAACACTAAGGGGCTGAAATAGAGTGTGGAGGATGGTCAATCTCTCAGAAAAAAAATGACTTTTAGAACGAGATACCAAAGGAGGAGGAAAGGGGCAGGCAGCAGAACAGAGGACTGGGGGATGTGAAAGGCACTGGGAGTGACCTTCATAGAGACCTGTGCAGGAAGAGGGGTGTGGGGTTGGGGAACCAGAAGCTGAGAGAACAGGGGAAAGGCTTGGACTGTTTGCTCAGGCTGTGGAGATTGTGTGTGTGTGTGTGTGTATTTAAAGACACAGTCTCACTTTGTAGCCCTGGTTGGACTGGAGTGTTCTATGTAGAAAGGCTGGCTCTATACCAATCACAGACATCCACCTGGCTCTGCCTCCTGAGTGCTAGGATTAAAGGTGTATGCCACCACACTGATAGCAAGGTGGTATTTTTATTTTATTTTATTTTATTTTATTTATTTATTTATTTATTTATTTATTTATTTATTTATTTTTTGGTTTTTCGAGACAGGGTTTCTCTGTGTAGTCCTGGCTGTCCTGGAACTCACTCTGTAGACCAGGCTAGACTCGAACTCTCAAACTCAGAAATCCACCTGCCTCTGCCTCCCAAGTGCTGGGATTAAAGGTGTGTGCCACCACCACCCGGCTAAGGTGGTATTTTTTAAATGTGGCATCAAAAGTTGGGCGTGGTGCCACAAGTCTTAGCACTGGGGAGATGGAGGCAGGATTAGGTGTTCAAGATCATCCCCAACTTAGCTTTTTTTTTTTTTCCTCTTGGAGAACAGATGACAGGCCTGACTTCTGAATACATTTGTCTGTGTGTGAGTATATGCTGTGTACATAGGCCTGAAAAGGATGTTGGATCCCCTTGGAGCTGGAGTTACAGGCTCTGTGTGTGCGCTGCTGGACATGGGTAGTTAGAACTGAACTCAGGTCCTCTGGAAGAGCAGCAAGCACTCTAAGCCACTGAAGCATCTCTTCAGCCTCCAGGAGTCAGAATTTTATCTTCAGACCCAGCTGAGCCTAGTCTCAGGGCTTCTCATGTGTGAATGAAGAAGTTCCCAGTTGGCTCCATCCCCCTCAGCTGTTCAGAGATAACACTTCCCCAGCCTTTCCAGTCTTCCCAGCTGAGGCCCAGGAGGCATGAAGTAGAAACCAGCCATCTCGGCTGCATTCCAATTAATCACTTACCCAGAAAATTAAGAGACAGCGAAATGGTCATTGTTTTATGCCATTTGGTGAGGAAGTTGTTCTGTGAAATGCTCCCTAAAACCTCCATCTGATTGACACCCAGTTTCCAGGATTCCAAATGTTTTCCTCAGTCCTGTCCCTGTTAGCCCCTTCTTGCCACAGCCTTGGTTCAGCCCTTCTCTGCTCACCACCTCCCTGCCTGCTCCCAGCATTCAGGTCTCTGTCTCTCCTGTTTTAGCCAGGACAATTCACTAAGACCTAATGTCATCTGGTGACATCATTTCTCTACTTCAAAGGCCTTTTTATTGGTCGTGCAATTCAATTAGAGCTTATTAGGTTGTACGTAGCCCTCTAGAATCGGCTCCTGGGCTACCTCAAATGTTATCTCCCATTGAAGTCTCTTATTTTCCCTTCAATCAGGTCTCTGGACATGAGGCTCTTTATGGTCCAGGCCTTCCTGCTGCTTGCTCTCCCTAATAGCTGGAAGCTGAAAAATTTCCACTTGTCTGTGTAGATTTCCTTCCTTTCCTTCATATCCGATGGCGGAGCTTTCCTGAGCTCAGTCAGAGGCTTTTGTCAATCTTCTGTTTTCTGTGTGTTCACCCGATTGGCAGGAAATTGGAGGCAAGGCAGAAGTGAGGTGTGGTGCCCATCCCAGCTCTCCTTTTCTGTGGGGAGACGACAGCTTTTGTGGGAATTCTCCTATGATGGGCGCCCTTTCCCTGGGCATGGGCAGCCATTCCTGCTTTTGCCCCTTAGGGGGTCTCAGTAACCCATTCTGATCCCATTTTCCTGTGAGTAGTCTCTCTCCAATAACCCTCCCTCCATCTGTTTCCAGCCCGTACTAACATTCTCAGTCACCTTCCAGGCTTCAGCCTAGACTCTCCTCCTCTGTCTCCTTCTTTCTTAACTAGTTCTACTAGGACCCTGAGCAGATGTTGACTTCCAGTGTCATAGCTCTCAATGTCTTGTTTTATCGGCAGTGGAAACATGTATCGAGGAGGCCTGAGGCCCCTTCAATGATGCCCAGCACTTACTAGGTCTGAGTCAATGTCTGTTGGATTTATGATGGTTGACCATAGAGAAAGGACTCCAGAGAGGGCCACAGGAGCTATAGACCAGTGAGTCTTTTATTCTGGCCACAAGACAAGGACATGACATGCTTTCTCATAGCCAAGAACCTTCAAGACAATTGTCACATTGTTAAGAAAAGTGTAATTTCCTCTACGTGTTCAAAGGTTCTATTGTATTTACTGATGATATTCTCACAGAATGTTTTCTTAAAATGTTAACTATGAAAATGTTTATATGTATACAGTCTTCAAGAGACTGGAGTGTTGGATTAGTTTCTTTGCCGCTACAGCCTTTATTTTTTGTTATTTTTGTAGGACTGGGAATGGAACACAGGATCTCCTGTGTGCTAAGCAGGCAGCCTGCTGCATTCCATGTTCCTCCTCCTTCATTTTAAAAGTCCAGTTTATTGAGGTGCAGTTTACATACATAAAGCTCACTCTCTTGAGGCACGCAGTTATGAGAACAAGCAAACAGAAGGTTTTCATTGCCCCACTAAGTTTCCTCCTTATCTTTCTTAGTCTACCCTTCCCACTTCTAGCTCAGAGCAACTGCTGGCTTGTTTTCTGTTCCCACGGCTCCACTGTTTCCAGAATGTCCATAAATGATAATACAGTATATTATAGCCAGGAAGGGCAGCCCACAAGTGTAATCTAAACACTCAGGAGGTGGAAGCGGGAAGGTCAGAAATTCAAGGCTGGTCTCAGGTACATAAAGAGTTCCAGGCCAGCCTGAGCTACACAAGATCCTGCCTCCAAATAAGCAAAGAAACAAGAATACTTTACATTCAGTTGGTACCTGATCCCACTAACCAACTAAGCTAGAGGCAGATTAATTTCTATTATCTCAGGACAAGCTGAAGATTGGAATTTGATAGCATGATTGGGAGTCTCTTGAGAAGCCCACAGGTCAGTGGCATTGGTGCCAAGTGCTGGTCCACAGAACATCTTGTGGAAGAGTCTCAGGTGTTATTAGTTTGCTTGAGACAGGATCTCGCTGTGTAGCTCTGATGACCTGGAACCAGCTATGTAGAACAGGCTGGCTTTGAGACCCACCTTCCTCTCCCTCTTGTGTGCTGGGTCTAAAGGCCTGTGTTAGCATACCTGGCTAGGTGGTATGTTTTTTTTTTTAACTGAATAAAGAAACCATTCATTATCTCAGAGTGATAAGAAAAGCCCTGGGGCACACCCAGAATTTTGTAGGGACACCATACTCTTGGAGAAAAGCTAGAACTACCCAATGCTGTGGCTTGTTCTGTGCGGTGGTGACTCCATGCCCTCTCTCTCTACCTCTGCACCTGTTCCAGCTGCCTTGATGGAGTATACTCCTTATTTTACAACTCCAGGATTCCCTTGTTTTGAACTATCCAGGATTCTCAGAAACTTCTAGACACAGTAACATGATTGTGTGTGTGGTGCGGGACATAGCCCTGGCAGTGCTATGTAATATATATATATATATATATATATATGTATATATATGTATATATATGTATATATATATACATATATATACACACACACACACATATATATGTCTGTGTGTGTGTCCTGTCTTGCTATGTAATATATATACATACATATACATATACATATACATATATATATATATATATATATATATATATACACATCCTGGCTTGTTATATATATATAGTTATATAATATATATAGTTATGTAAGATATATATATATATATATATGTATATATATTCATAAATAGATACCAGATCATATTGGATTTTGCCAATGCTGTCCTCAAACTCACTATTCACCAAGGATGACAGTGGGCTGTCCCTCCTGCCTTCACCTTCTGAGTGCTGAGATCTCAGGTGTATGCCAGCTATTTTATTATGTAGCCAGCTAGCTAGTATTCTCAATTTAATAATTAGAGTGCTTCCCGAACACAGAAGAAGCCCTTGGTTTGATCGGCAGCACCTCATAATATCAAGGGTGATCACACAACCTGTGACCTCAGCACTTTGGAAATGGATTAAAAAATTTCATAACCAGTAACAGTGAGTTCGAGGCCAGCCTACGATAAACCCCTCATAAAGCAAACACACTGTACTAGGCTATACCGTGGGTAACTCCTTTCTTCTGAAACCAGGCTCTGTGATGTGTATACCAGGTCCTCTGTACTTCAGAGTTCTCAGGGAAGGCAGCGAGCTAGGTAGAGGTCAAGACCCGAGGGATTTTTTCACTGTTGAGCTGCCTTCCTGGAACAGGGACACTGGGTCAACCCATCCTTCCACACACACAAGGGCCAAACCTTTTAAGGGTTAGAATAACTGCAAGGGTAGACACATGGATGTGATAGGTCAGAAAGAGATGCAAACAAACAGGAAGGAAGGAAGGAAGGAAGGAATGAAGGAAGGAAGGAAGGAGGGAGGGGAAAAAGGAAAGAAAAAGCAAGCAAGCAAGCAAACAAACAAGCTCAGATAGCAGCAATAATAGGAAAGCATGAACATCAGATAGAGAGGACTGGAGGAGAAACTGCGGGTCGGAGCAGGAATGAAGAATGAAGGTGGACGCACAAGGTGAGATACCAGGAGGGTTTCAGTCTTGCGGACTGGGTGGCAGGAGCGGGAGATGGAGCGGGGGCAACACTCGGTTGCAGAAAGAAGACCAGGAATTGTGTTCCACTAAGGACCTCTTCTTGGAGGCCTGATCGGCAGGTGCAGAGGCGGGGCCTCGTAGGGGCGGATCTAAAGGCGGGGCCACACAGGGGGTGGGGCCGACGCCGGCGGCGGGCGGGGTTCGCAGCTCCTCTCCCCTGAGAGCAGCCGGGGCTGCCGAGCTGGAGCTGGAGCCACAGCCGGAGCCCGCGGCAGAGTCGGAATCCGGGGTCGGGCCGGAGCGGGCTCCATCGACATGGGGTCCGCAGACTCCAAGCTAAACTTCCGGAAGGCGGTGATCCAGCTGACCACCAAGACTCAGGTGCGCCTGGGGACCCAGCGTCTTCATCCACCTGCCTGCCTGGGGGGCAGGGCAGGGCCGGGGGCTGGGTGAACATTGCTCGCCCGAGGGTGGGGTGACCGGCTAGTCCAGAGGGGGATGCTGAGACCAGCACCGGAACGGGACCTTTCCTTTGTAACTAGGGCTCCATCCTTGCCCCTGGGAGCCCACCCTATGCCTACTCTCCCCTGGGAACACTCTCCCGGGCACTGCTGCTGCCACCTTAGGCTGACGTGTGCCTACTCCTGGAGCCGGCGGCGACAACGTTATCCGCCCCCTGTCCCGCCCCCCAGTGCCTGCAGCCTCGCTTAGCCAGCCTCTTCCCGCTCCCACCTACCCATCCATCGCCCCGCTCTTCTCCCGGCCCCTCAATGCCCACGGTCCCGGACACACAGCCCCGGCTGACTCAATGCAAACAAAGCCGGGCCGGCGCCTGCCTGGGTCGGGGAAAACAGCTGGTGCGCGGTGGCAACGGTGGCGTCTCTGGGCCCTAGTTGATGCCTGAGGGCAGGGAAGGCCCAGGTCTTCCTGGGAGCTCACAGAGTGGCAGGCAGCGGCAGCTGGGTAAGAGGAGCTGTCCACAGGCCTAGGGAAGCCACTTTCCAGCTTGTGATGATCCAGGGGCTTCTCCAGGTCCGGTGGAGCTGATTGGCTGTGTTTTTTGGCACCCGGAATGGGGATTCAGGGGCTCGGGGATGAGGAGATTATCATTGGTCTGTTGGAGAGGAAGCCATGGGTGACTACAGTCCAGTCCACACTCTCACATTTCCTCCCGAGTCTACAAGTGTCACAGAAGCCACCTCCTATCTCCAACACACACCTCTTGATCCAGCAAGGTTCCTTCCCTGTCCTCCTTTCAATCCTTATTGCTGGATCCAAGCTACTATGGTTAAGGAGATGCCCAGCCATGCCTCTCCGAGGCCCTGTCAAAGGGTTCTGGACCTACTGCCATCTGGAACCCCACCCCCATCCTGCTGTTCTCAGAGCTCTATATTGTTCTTGGCCAGTGTGAGTGGGATCAGGAGAGCTGTCTTCCCACAACCAGCCAGTCACAGCCTCAAAGGCAGACCACTACTCCCACACCCTGTTACCCACCTCGGAAAGGTCAGAGGCTGAGGAAAGGAATGCCAGGACTTCTAGAGAGCCCATTTCTATCTGAGAGGCACTTGGTGAAAACCAGAACTGCTTCTCTTTGCTTTCCATGGCTTGTTCCAGAACCTCAGAAGTGGGACTCTCAGTCTATGGGTAGTAGAAAAGGGTGGTGTGTGTGGTATTTTGCACAGTGTAGGCTGGTGGAGGGAGTGGGGAGTCTCCCATGTTTGCCTGCCTGGGAAGGGGCTGGCTTGTTGAAAGATGGTTCAGTGGGCTCAGCAGATTCTTTGGGAGCAGAATGAACCCAACCAGATCTAGAAAGGTGGGCAGTGACCTGCTTAGGGACCTTCCCCCCTGAATACGTAAGTAAGTTTGTACCTGGTTGAGATAGTCTGTTCTCAGCTGAAGAAAAGCAGTTGCTCGGGTTAGGGCCTAGAGTAGACTGGAGATCTAGTGTGGGCTACTCCCCTTCCTCCTCTCCCCATCTTCCTCTCCCTCCTCCCCCTTCTCCTATCCCTCCTCTTCCTCCTTTCCCATCTGCCTCCTCCTTCTTTTCAATTTATATTATTATTATTTTTGATGTGTGTGTATGTGTGTGTTCACATGTGTACCACGGTACATGTGTGGCGGTCAGAGGACAACTGTGGAAGTCAGTTTTCCTTTTCTACCATGTGGACCCTAGGGATGGAACTTAGGTTCAGTAGGCTTGGCAGCAAGCAGCAATTATGTTTGCCAAGCATTTTTACCAGGTGCCTTTACTGCTGAGCCATCTCACTAGCCTGTGGGCTTTCTTATAAGCATGGGACTCTCACAGGTAGGTGGGGCTACAGCCTTGGATTCTGTAGTGATCAGCTTGGAGCAGCTAAGGTTCAAGAACCTGGTCTGAAAAGGTCTTCCTGGACCTTAGAACTCCGTGTCCCCAAGGGGCTGCAGATGTGATGACCACAGGATGACCTCATGTCTAAGCCCTCAGAGGCTGTTCCCTGGGCAGTAGTTACAAGCGGACCACCTTCTCGTAGCCTGGGCCTGAGCTCTTACGGGTCAGCCTTCCCTGCCTTCCTGCCCTGCATCCTGTTTTCTTCCTGCCCTATTGACCAGCTCTGGGCAGGGCTTAACCCTAACTCTGAGGCCACTCTCGACGCTTTCCTCACTTGGCTGGGGCCCCAGAGACTCTCCCCCAGATCCTGCTTATTTGAGGATGCTCTGCTGCAGGCTAGGGTGAGAGCTGAGAGGTGTGTGTTCCCATGCATGCACATGTGTGCCTAGAATAATACTTGGATCACCTGTCAGGACATATCATTCTTGTTGGGCTAGCTGAATGCTGGTTTTACCCCTTACCACTCCCACCCTACAAGGAGACTGTTAAAGCCAGGCTTGGGGCTGGAGGGATGTGTCAGTGGTTAAGAGGTCCCGCTACTCTTTTGGCTGAAGAGTTTGGTTCACGGCACCCACATTGGGTGGCTCACAACTACCTGTGACACCAGCTCTGGGGGATCTAACACCTTCTAGCCTCTAGGGGCACCCTCATATATGTGTACACACAGAGAGAGAAACATACACATAAATAAAAAATAAAATAAAAAAAAATTAAAGCTACAGCTGCTCCCTCAGTCAACGCAAATGCCTAAGGCCCAGTGGGATCAGGAGAGGAAGTGCGAGCTGAGGCTAGCAATCTTGAGGTCCTATATTCAGTCTCCATAATGAGAGAGAGTGCAGACTAGCCCTGGCTACATGAAAAAGGTGGGGGTAGGTAGAAAGATAAATGCTTGTTTATGAAGGGATTTTCCTCCTCTGCTTCTAGGTTAGACCTAGGTGAAGGTCCCTCTTAAGTCTCACTTGGATTTCAGTCCTGAGGTGATACTTGTCTAACAAACTGGGTCAGTGGTCAGCTCCATTTGTATTCAGCCCCTTTGCTTCTGCCCCTTTAAGGGATGCTGAGTACCTGGGAGGTGAGCTGAGTATTACAGGTAGCAGATTTCCAGAGGTGCTCCCAATGAGGGGAGCTCCACAGGCCTTTCCTCTGAGATGTCCTTTCCCACTGCACTCTGGCTCCAGGCCACCAGAACTGGGGTCTCTTGATCCCTTCCTCCACTCCAGTGTGTATCAGATGGCCGGTGAAGCTGAGGTCCAGCAAACCCCAGCTCCAGGGCCTCTCCTTTGGCCTTTGTTTACCTTCGGCTAACTTGCTCTACCAGTTCTGGGAGTGAGGGTGCAGCCAAAAGTTACCCTGGGGCTCCCCAGAATGGAGTGGAGGGTGGGCACTTTAGTGAAGCCTGCAGCCCCAGCCTTGAGTTTGGGTAGCCCCCTGGCACTCTGCCTTGTCAGGAGTCAGCTTCAGCACCTCAGCTTCATCTGCCTCAACTTTGAGTGCAGGGGCAATGCTGGGCTGCTGGGCTGCTGGGCTGCTGGGCTGCTGGGCTGAGGAGAGTGGCTCTAGACCTCAGTCAAGAATGTGGGGTGTAGAAGTTGAGGCTGGAGGTTCCCAGGCGGGAGCATGGGAGCATGTCTGTGCAGCTAATGAAACACCATGACCAAAGCAACTTGGGGGTCAGGGACTCAAGCAGGGCCAGAACCTGGAGGCAGGAGCTGATGCAGAGGTCTTGGAGGGGTGCTGCTTACTGGCTTGCTCTCTATGGCTGCTCAGTCTGATTTCTTACAGAACCCAGGACCACCAGCCCAGGGATGGCGCCACCCACAATGGGCGGGGCCCTTCCCCAACAATCACTAATTAAGACAACGCCTTACAGCTGGATCTTATGGAGGCATTTTATTTATTTATTTATTGTCTTTTTTGACAGGGTTTCTCTGTGTAGCCCTGGCTATCCTGGAACTCACTATGTAGACCAGGCTAGCCTCAAACTCAGAAATCTGCCTGCCTCTGCCTCCCAAGTGCTGGGATTAAAGGTGTGCGCCACCACTGCCCGGCTGGAGGCATTTTCTTAATTGAGGTTCCCTCTTCTCAAATGACCCCACCCTGCATCAAATCGACATCAAACTGTTCATCCCAGGGAAGAATTCTAGGGGTGAAATTTATCATGGAAACTGGTTGCCTTGCTCATTTACCTGTATGACTGTCTATGATTCAGAGACCATAAGTTCTATATTTAAAAAGTTCATTTTTATTTATGTGCATTTCTTTGTGTGTATGCCACAAGTGGGCATGTGCCTATGGAGGCCAGAAGTGGGTGTCGGATCCCTGGAGTTTCAGGGAACCAAACTGAGTCCTGAGTCCCCTGGAAGATCAGCGTACACTCCTAACCTCTGAACCATCTCTCTAGCCCCCAGGAGCACATGTAGTTTTAAAGCTTGTCTCAATAGGACCTTCAGAATTTGTTTATTACCTTAGTTTGTGTGTTTTGAGACAGGCATTTATTGTGTAGCCCTGGCTGTCCTGAAACTCATTCTGTAGACCAGACTGGTCTCAAACTCACAGAGATCTGCCTGCCTCTGCCTCCCTGGTGCTGGGATTAAAGGTGTGTGCCACTACACCCAGCCTGTTAAAATTAAGAAAATAAGGAGCTGGAGAGATGGCTCAGGGGTTAAGAGCATTGGTTGCTCTTCCAGAGGTCATGAGTTCAACTCCCAGCAACCACATGGTGGCTCACAACCATCTGTAATGGGGTCTAATGCCCTCTTCACATAAAATAAATAAATAAATAAATTTCTTTAAAAGTCTTTAAAAAATAAAAAAACCATCTGTGTGTATATATTTGAGGAAGGTCAAAGTCACACACGTGGACAGTTTGTGGGAGCTGGCTCACCCCTTTCGATAAGTAGACTCTGAGTTCCTCAGGCCACCAAGCTTAGGGGCAGCCCCTTTACCAGCTGAGCCATGTCGCAAGCCCCAAACCTTTAGGACTTTGTAATTATTGCTGAAATGAAAAGAGCCTACTGGGAAATGAGGACAGCCTGAGCAAAACAAAAGAAATTTACCATGGTCATGTCTAGGGGCAGTAAATACAGGAGTGTGTGTGTGTGTGTGTGTGTGTGTGTGTGTTTTGTTATGAGGTCTGTTGAATCCCGGGCTGTCCTTGAACTCACTCACTATGTAGTTGCAGATGACCTTGTACTTCTGATCTTCCCAAGTGCTGGGGTCATAGTCCCTTACCTCCAATCTTAATGTTCACACTGCTCGAGATCCACTCCAGGGCTTTGTGCGTGCTACACAAGCACCCTATCAACTGGACTGCATCCCAGCCTCAAGGCATATTTAAGATCTTTGGTGAATGTTGAGCTGATGTGTTGACTTGATCCAGCAGGCAGTGGGGAGCCCCTGAAGCTTTTAGGTCAAGGCATGGGGAGGAGGAACTAAGGTGGGGGGGGTGGTCCATTTGGAGGTTGAAGCTCCCAGAAAGTGACTGGAGCTGCAGCATGGGCCAGCAGGGGGCGCTAGGAGGAGCGTGTGGGGGCCGGTGGGTCTGGCACTGGTGGATGAGCTGAGAAAGAGTTGCTAGTGAGAAGACGGCACAGGTGACTGTAAGTGGGGTGCATATGGCCTTTGGGGAGAGCTCCTAGACACTTGACCTACTGGTGAGGCCATGGGATGTGACCTGGTGAGGGTGTCAGCTTCTCTTTCAGAGGAGGATGGGGACCTAGCCAGAGACACACAAACCCTCGGCGACACGGTGGGCTTTAGAATCTAGCGGATCGTTGCCCATGCACACCTATCTTGTGGCAGCTGGTTAAGGCTCTTCGTCCAGATGGGGAGGTTCCTGGATGCTGGCTGGGATGGTGGATAGCCGCTATGGCCTCTCTGCCAGGGCTCACTGTGAATACTGGATTCCCCTGTAGCCCGTGGAAGCCACCGACAATGCTTTTTGGGACCAGTTCTGGGCAGACACAGCTACCTCGGTGCAGGATGTCTTTGCGCTGGTGCCGGCAGCCGAGATCCGGGCTGTGCGAGAGGAGTCACCCTCTAACTTGGCCACCCTATGCTACAAGGTATGAGCTGTCTGGTCCCTCACTGCTGTCCCACCCTTCCCAGAGTGGCCTAGTCCACAGTAGGACAGGCTGCTTATTTGAAGTATCCCATCTACAGATCCTGGAGGACCAACCTCTTCACCTCCAGTTCTCCTTGTTGGGGGTGAGGGATAAGTAACCATGGCGGCAGCCGCCGTTTACGAGAGCTTTGGTCTATCTTTCCAACCTCGCTTTGCTTTTCCATGAGGTGCTCCAGCATCCAAATAGAGCTTTCTCTATTATAAACGAGGTCTTTAACTTTTTTTTAAAGGTTTATTTATTTTATGTGTATGAATGTTTTGCCTACATGCATCTATATGTTCCGTGTACATCCCTGGTGCCTGTGGAGAGCAAAAGAAGGTATTGGATCCCCCGGAACTAGACTAATGGATGGTTGTGAGACACCATGTAGGTGCTGGGAACGGAACCCTGGGTCCTCAGCAAGGATAATACGTTGGTTTTTATTGTCGTTGTTTTGGTTTCTTTATTTTGTTGAGACCCTGGATGCCCTAGTTCTTACTATTTAGACCAGGCTGGCCTTGAACTCATAGAGATCCACCTGTCTCTGGCTTCTGAGTGCTGGGAGTATATATGTGGGCCACCAAATGCGGTTAGACAGTGTATTCTTTTTTTTTTTTTTTTAAGATTTATTTATTTTATTTATGAGCACACTGTAGCTGTCTTCAGACACACCAGAAGAGGGCATCAGATCTCATTATGGGTGGTTGTGAGCCACCATGTGGTTGCTGGGATTTGAACTCAGGACCTCCGGAAGAGCAGTCAGTGCTCTTAACCGCTGAGCCATCTCTCCAACCCAGACAGTATATTCTTAACAGCAGAGCCACCCTTCCAGCCCCCGCCCCTCCCTTTAACCTTTAAAAAGGATACTTTTATATAGGGTTAAACAAAAGGGTTAGGAGAGAAAGAAGCTCTCAGAAGAAAATAAGTTGTACCCAAGTGTGGGTACACACTCCTTGAGAGAGGGGTACCACAGATGAGGTCTTGGCCATCCAGTGGACTGGACGCTGCTCTCCTGATGCTCTGGGCTATTTTTTCCCAGGTCACAACCTCCCTGATCGAGCTAGCTGACCTCTGCGGCCTGGGTGGCCTGAACCCAAAGGGCTTCTTCACATACTCCTCCCTTGCTGTCTGTCCCCACAGGCTGTGGAGAAGCTGGTGCAAGGAGCGGAGAGTGGCTGCCACTCTGAGAAGGAGAAACAGGTCGTCCTGAACTGCAGCCGGCTACTCACCCGAGTGCTACCTTACATCTTCGAGGACCCCGACTGGAGGGGGTTCTTCTGGTCCACAGTGCCCGGGGCAGGGCGTGGAGGGGTCTGTGGGCCTGCCCAGGGGTGGGTGTGGGGTGGGAGAACCCTGGCAGGGCCACCTGTATTTAGGAAGTATGGGGATGGGGACTAGGGGTAGGGTGCCCTTGAGAGGGAAGGAGCTAGTACCAACTTTTCAGGCCCTCGGTTTCCCTCCCAAGGGGCCTCTGCCTCATACAGCCTGGAGCAGGGGTACAGGGATAGGGCCCACAACTATGTCTTTAGAAGGACCATACTATCTTCTCCCAGACCCCATCTGCTCTGGGCTTATCTTCAGTCAAGTGCCAAGGGTTGAGTCCTCACAATTCCCAAGATGCCCAGCACACCTGGCAGGACATTTTCTCATTGTTCCCAGTGTTTGCCTCTGCCCTGCCATCTTCTGGCTAAGAGAGGTTTGGGGTGAGCCGGAAGTCACTTCCTCTTTCCTCTTTCTCTTCCTCCCTCCCTCTGTCTACGCGTGCCTGCTGAGACCCTGTCCCATATCCACGCCACTCCCAAGCCCTGGGGCCACTTCTCCTTGGCCAGCCCCCCTGAGCGTCCTGCGTCTTTAGCAGGGTGAGGAAGAGGATGAGAACGCTCGTCCCTTGGCAGAGTCCTTGCTCCTGGCCATTGCTGACTTGCTCTTCTGCCCAGACTTCACTGTGCAGAACCACCGGAGGAATGACGTGGTGAGACACCCAGGCTGGGCTCTGATCCTGCTGGGGCCAGCATTTAAGGTTCCCCTGGGCGCAGGGCGCAGGGCAGTTCAGAGGGCAGGCCTCCTAGGCATACGTCTCCTGGGTGGGATAGGGGGTTGTACTGTTGGAGAGGAGCCAGTTGGTGTCCAGCCTGCCTCTGTCTCCTAGGCAGCAGCACACAAGCACCCATTGTCTTCTCTGCCTGAGGTGGGAGGGGTGCAGGGCTGGAACCAGGAAGCCTGCCTTTTTACTCAGGAACTCCACCAGGGGAATACTTTCTCCCCTCAGCCTGCCACACCCCCACCCCCTAACCTTCTCTCTTCCCTCTCCCCGCCTCAAACTGGGCTCAGCAAGTAAAATAATCAATGCAAGGCTGCAGGAAAACGAGCCTTTAAAGAACTCCAGCAGAACCCGTTTCTCTCCTCGTCCAAGAATGGCAAGGGAGGGCTGACTTTAGGAGGATGCTGGGCTACATTGTTGCAACTAGAGACAACAGGGGGGAGCTTGAGGAGTCAGGGCCCGCCTCCCTGCTATTTGTCTTGTGACCCCCCTCTTCTCTGTAACCACTCCCTGTTTCTAGGACTCAGCGGAAGATGTCCATTCCCTGGACAGCTGTGAATATATCTGGGAGGCTGGTGTGGGCTTTGCCCATCCCCCCCAGCCCAACTATATCCATGACATGAACCGGTGAGCTGGACGGGCTGCCCTTTGCTTAGCTCAGAGACCCACAGGGTCTGCCAAGAAAACCCAGCCCTCTTACAATCCCTCCTCGGCCTTATAGGGAGGAACAGGGGTCTTTTTTTCCCATGGACCTTTGCCAGTGAGGTGGGCTGATTTGGCAGTGCCTTCTAGAGGGAGACAGGGTTCTAATGTAGCCTTTCCTGTCCCTCCTGCAGGATGGAGCTACTGAAGCTGCTGCTGACATGCTTCTCAGAGGCCATGTACCTGCCCCCATCTCCAGAAAGTGGCAGCACCAACCCCTGGGTTCAGTTCTTTTGTTCCACAGAGAACAGGTGAGAGGCAGCTGGCCTTTCTAGTCTTGTGCTAGGAACCTAGTGCCAACCCTGATGGTTTTATTTGAGGAAACGTGCTGCCCTCTGGTGTCGTGAAACTATAACAGCCATACACTTAATTTTTTTTTTTAATTTTTATTTTATGCACACTGGTGTTTTGACTGCACGTATGTCTGTGTGAGGGTGTCTGATCCTCTGGAACAGGAGTTACAGACAGTTGTGATCTGTCATATGGGTGCCGATAATTGAACCTAGGTCTTCTTAGCCTTACTAACAAGGCTCCAAACCTCCTGGGGGCTCCTGGGCCCAGATTCATGTCTTCCGTCTAGAGCTGCATTTGTTTAGTAGAAATATAATATGAGGGGTTGAAGTATAGCCCTGGGTGTGTAGTAGTGTAGTAGTGGTAGTGTGTGTGTGTGTGTGTGTGTGTGTGTGTAGTGCTTGTCTAGCATGCATGGAGCCCTGGGTGAACTGAGTGTGGCGGTGTACAGCTGCAATCCCAGCACTCTGGAGGTGGAGGCAGAAGAATCAAGAAGTTTAGGGCCGCCGGGCAGTGGTTGCGCACGCCTTTAATCCCAGCACTTGGGAGGCAGAGGCAGGCGGATTTCTGAGTTCGAGGCCAACCTGGTCTACCGAGTGAGTTCCAGGACAGCCAGGGCTACACAGAGAAACCCTGTCTCGAACCCCCGCCCCCCAAAAAAAGAAGTTTAGGGCCATCCTTGGCTACTAGTGCATTCTGGGCTAGCCTGTGGTACATAAGATCCTGTCTAAAAAGCAAAAAGGAAGGAAACTTATATATTTTATTTAACTCTGTATGTTTTTTAAAGTGAGCATTAAATTTGTAATGAGTATATAGAACTATCGTGATCATTTGAACTTCTTTTTCTCACACTTCCTTCCCGGAACCCAGTGTGTATTTTATACTTCCAGTATGCTTCAGGTGGACCAACCACTCAATAGTAATCAGTCACCAGCCACATGTGGCTGTGGTTGCCCTTTGGGACAGTGAGTGGAGGAGAGGGTCTGAGGGCTACTCTGATAGAAGTCTGGATCATTGGGGTCACTCAAGGGTTATGGAGATAAGAGTACATGTGGGTGCCACACAGTCATCAGTGGGACAGAGTATTTGAAGCATACAACCAGCTGTGCCCACCCAGCTGAGCCCCTGTGTGGCTGACACAGGCATTAGCATTCTAAACTTTTAACCTTCCTGCTTCTGGAATCTGACCCCTGCATGGCATGGCTCCCCTCCTCTGGGTTTTGCTGGTTCTCTACTTTTTATCCCCAGAAGAAAAGGGCTCCCAAATGCCCTTCAACACTGGCCGCAATCAGAGCCTGGCCAGAGTTTCTTCTTCTCATAGCTGTGCCAGGCATACTGCAACCCTTTGCCACTTGCCTAACCTCTTAGACCTCAGTCTCCTCACGTGTAAGATGAGGCACTTGAACCCTGACACCCACTGGACCTGATTCAAGTCATCCTGGTGCCTGGGAGCCAGGGGATGGAGCTGTCTTTTCTTTGCTCCTCTAACCTCTTGCCTAAAGCCCCAATAGAGAGTTTGTGACTCAGAGAATGGAGAAAGGAGTGAGCATGCTCTCCACAAGGAGTCCACCCTGTGTAACGGACTCCTCTGCTCCTAGCTCAGCTTGGCCCTGGTCAGAGTCGGCTAAACGCATGGATAGAGAGGGCCTTTTCTATTCGGGGATGGACAAGCTCATCCTTCTACCTCCTGGGTCCAAGCCTACTGCCTGATAGCACAGCTGCCCTGCTGTGGCTGTGACTGTGTCTGGAGAGGCCGGCCCAAGGGAGCATCCCTGCAGCCTTGCTCTGTGTTCTCCTGCAGACACGCACTGCCCCTCTTCACCTCACTCCTCAACACCGTGTGTGCCTATGACCCTGTGGGCTATGGGATCCCCTACAACCACCTGCTCTTCTCGGACTACCGGGAGCCCCTGGTGGAGGAGGCTGCTCAGGTGCTTATTGTCACCTTGGACCATGACAGTGCCACCAGCACCAGTCCCACCGTGGACGGCACCACCACAGGCACCGCCATGGATGACGCTGATGTAAGGACCAGAGGGAGAGAGGGTTGGGGGCAGATGACATCTCCTTTAACACAGGCCCTGGGCAAGAGTCACACCATGGGAGGCACCAGAGGCTGGGGGTGTCCAACTTTGGAAAGCTCACTGCTGCTACCCAGGCAGACCTGAGTGAGGCATCTGCTTATCATATCTCCTCTCCTTGGCAGCCTCCGGGGCCTGAGAACCTGTTTGTGAACTACCTGTCCCGCATTCACCGTGAGGAGGTGAGTTAGGCATGTGTGTGTGTGTGTGTATGTGTGTGTGTGTGTGTGTATTCTAACTGCCCACCTTCTGCGTGGCTGTGTCCGTGTGGGACTAGAGAAGTCCTGCCCTCCTGCATGAAGGAGCATAGCCATCCTAAGTAAAATAGTGATGGTGATTCTTGGGGGATTTCAATGCATTGAAAGGATTGGGGGGAGCTGGGGCTGTGTGGCTCAGTAGGCAGAGCACTTGCCTAATGCACACAAAACCCTCATCAATCTGTCAGCATCACCCGATCAAGATAGATTCGGTGGTCTATGACTGAAAAGCCAGCCTCTGAGAAGTGGAGGCAGGAGGTTTAGAAGTTTAGGGTTGTTCTTGGCTAGCCTAGACTACAGGAGACCCCCGTCTTTAAACTTAAAAAAATAAAAGAAGGAAAGTGAAGAACTGACTCATTAGTCTCAGCTGGGTCAGGGTAACAAGAGGGCTTCCTAAAGGAGGAGGTTTGCTGAGATGCTGGGGCTCAGGGGTGGGAGGAACTGCAGCCTTAATGTCCAGGCAGACTCAAGTGGAGGGGAGGTGCCCGGGACTGTGGCTGAGCGTGTCCTCGCCCCATGAAGATCAAACCTGAGCGCAGCCCGGCTTGTGGTGTGTGCTCAGTAGCTGACAGCTCTATGAGAACTGGGGAGGACTTCTGTGTGGTGGGGGGATGCAGGGAGAGAAGGACAGCAGTTACCAACAAGGAATTTAGATGATCAGGAAACCTAGCTAATGGGTTCATCTGAGGGTTTCCAGGAGCTGCAGCTTTGCATAGGGGATCTTCTGACCTGCTGGAGAGGGGTCCAGAAGCTGAACTTTGCAGGGTACTAGCAGTAATGTCCAAACCCAGGTCCTCTGGGCTCTGGAGATTGACAAGGCTGTGGGAGAATGAGGAGACATTTGTAGGGGTCTTGCTGGAGGGAGCTGGATTGGAAGGGCCTCTGCTTTGCTCTCTCAGGACTTCCAGTTCATCCTCAAGGGGATAGCTCGGCTGCTGTCTAATCCCCTGCTCCAGACCTACCTTCCCAATTCCACAAAGAAAATCCAGTTCCACCAGGAGTTGCTCGTTCTCTTCTGGAAACTCTGTGACTTCAACAAGGTGAGCAGACTCCAGGGCCCAGCCTGACAGCAACAGTTGTAAGGGAACCTTGCTGATGGATTAGTGGAGTCCAGAGTCTGAGGATGGGATAGCCTCTGGGCCTCCCCAGCCTAGGTGGGAGAAGGTGGGGCAGAGATAGTTCTCTTACTGGTGCAGCCTACCTGTCCCCTCTCTCCTTCCCAGAAATTCCTCTTCTTTGTACTGAAGAGCAGTGACGTGTTGGATATCCTGGTTCCTATCCTCTATTTTCTCAACGACGCCCGGGCAGATCAATGTACGACCATAGTGAGCCTGGGACGCTGCGGTAGATAGGGGGTCTTGATTTCGGGTGGGGTCCAGTCAGTCTGTCCTACCTCCCAGAAGCTCAAGCCTGGTGTCCTAACCTCCTACAAGGGCTTCCCTTGAACCCCTAACCTCCCACACGGGGTTTCCTTAATGCCCTGAAGATGAGTCCTTGTTCCTCCTCTCCCCCTTCCCCTTCCTGCTCTGTGTGACGCTTCCTGTGTTGTATACCCCCAGCTCGGGTGGGCCTGATGCACATCGGGGTCTTCATCCTGCTGCTTCTCAGTGGGGAGAGGAACTTTGGGGTACGGCTGAACAAGCCCTACTCAGTGCGCGTGCCCATGGACATCCCGGTCTTCACAGGCACACATGCAGATCTGCTCATTGTGGTAAGGGTGTGTGTGTGGGCATTCCTGGGGTTTTGGGGTGACATTCTCTTATTGCCTGGTCTGGAGGCGGTGAGTAACTCATGCTGTCCCTGTCTCTCCCTGCACAGGTATTCCACAAAATCATCACCAGCGGTCATCAGCGGTTGCAACCCCTCTTCGATTGCCTGCTCACCATTGTGGTCAATGGTAGGGGCCCAGAGCCTAACTTCCCCATGATCACCAGCAGGTGGCGCTAGGCCACAGCCCACCAGCCACTAGTCCGTGGACTTCTATGTATTACAGCTAAGCTTTCTTGTACTGTATAAGGGACAACAGGAACAGAGCGCCTATGAAGTATGGCTTTCACATATATATATATACGACATGCACACAATAATACATACAACTTCTAAAGGGTTTTAGAACATACCTTATCCAATCCGCTAAATTCAAAATATTAAATTAGATATGGATAGAATATAAAAGTCATTGAGGTAGCTTATGCTCTGTCTGTTTTATACCCAGTCTTCAAATCGTGTGTGTGTTCTGTCCCTGCAGGACATCTCAGTTGAGACTGGCTGTATTGCAGACATTTGATGGCCACATGTGACTGCTGGCTGTTTATTGGGTGGTAAAGGCTGTCCTAGTTATAGTGTAGGAATATCGAGAACATTGTAAAGGGCTACAGGCTGCTTACTCTCTGGGAAAGGAGCCAGGAAGGTTCAGGTTGGCTAGGGTTGGGAACCCAACAAGGTGGGTAGCAGTAGGCTGGAGCAGAATGACTTTTGTGGATGTCTTTAGGCCAGTTGGTTCATTAACCGATCTAGTTTACATTCCTGTTGAGGTAACAGAGACCCTTACATTTATTTGACTTAGAATTCCCATCATTGAGCAGGGAGGGGAAGTCAAAGCGGGAAGCAGCTAGTCACATGACACCCATAGCCAGGAACAGTGAAATGAACAATCATTGCTTGCCGGCTAGCTGCATACGCTCAGCTAGCTTCCTTTACTCCTAACTGCTCAGGGCCCAGCTTAGGGAATGGTGCCGCCCACACACATAGTGGACCTCCCCACCTCAATTACCAACCTAGATAATTCCTCACTGAGCTCTCTTCCCAGGTGATTGTGAGTTGTGTCAGGTTGACAGTACAAACTAACAACATACTGACCACGGTGTGATTGAACTTCTGGGTGTCTGGGGTAGTGCAGGGGACCTAGGGGCTCTCACTGGGTTGTGGGCTCTGTATGTTGATTCTATTTTACAAGTCCTCACTGAGTCCCTGACAAACAAGGCCAGTTTTGAGAATGCCTCTGTAAACGAGATAGTCCCTGTTACCATCCTCTGGGACCTTCCTCTGAGCCAGGGAGAGAGGTAGATGGCAAGGACACACACGGGTCAAGCCGTAGTTCCCTCTCTGACTCCCACTTACAAAGCTGCGCTGAGGAATACATATCTTGTGACAGCATCTTGTCACTCTTAAAAGGTGTCACATCCCAAGTTAGCATCCCTGTTCTGTCATTTTATTGCTGGGGAATTTGGACTCAGTTTATAACCTTCTCTATAACCTGTTTCTTTATCTACACTCCTGTCTCTGTCCTTCCTCCCTCTGGGTTGGGGAGATGCCTGGGAGGGATGAGCTGAGTGTGCCTCTGAGGTTGTGGGGTGGTGGGAACACTGGAGCCTCAAAGTCTCTGGGAGGCTCGCAGGGGTCAGGGGGGATCAGTTGAGGTGAGCCAGTCAGCCCTGGCCTGGCATTTGCAGGGCTGTCCCAGAACAAGCTGCCTCCTCCCTTACAGTGTCTCCCTACCTCAAGAGCCTGTCCATGGTGACTGCCAACAAGCTCCTGCACCTGCTGGAGGCCTTCTCTACCACCTGGTTCCTCTTCTCAGCATCCCAGAACCACCACCTGGTCTTCTTCCTTCTGGAGGTCTTCAACAACATTATCCAGTACCAGTTTGATGGTGAGGCGCTGGCCTGAGCCCCTGTGTAAGGAAGTCCCAGCCCAGGAATCCTGCCTGTGTACTTACTGAACACCTGTAGTGTATCTGAGTATAGGGACATGCAGTGTCAATCAAGGTGTGCCTTGTACCTCCCGTAGCTCACGGCTGGGCATGGAGTCACAAGCAGGGGGCGGGGCTTTAGGCAGACAACTTGACCCACTGAACAAAAGAGTTCATTTAGAATTGGTTGACTGCCGGGCGGTGGTGGCGCACGCCTTTAATCCCAGCACTTGGGAGGCAGAGGCAGGCGGATTTCTGAGTTCGAGGCCAGCCTGGTCTACAGAGTGAGTTCCAGGACAGCCAGGGCTATACAGAGAAACCCTGTCTCAGAAAACCAATTGGTTGACTGGAAAACTCAGAGTGGGAGGAGTCCTGCTGGCTGTCATGCAGGTACCTTACCAGTATCACAGGTGCAGATCTAGGCTCCCCAAGCATGTGCTCTTCGGCCATGAGCATGTTAGTCTCTAAGCCTTGGTCCCCTCATCCGTGAGATGCGCATAATGAGGGTGCTGTAAGTCCCTCTTGCAGGGCACACGCCTTTAATCGCAGCTCTCGGAAGGCAGAGGGAGTTGGATCTCTGAGTTGGAGGCCAGTGTAAGTGCAGGGATAGCCAGGGCTACGCAGAGAACCCCCGCCTCTCAAAAAAAAAAAAAAAGCCCTCTCAGAGGATATTGGAAGGCTTAATAACTCACAAAAGATCACCTGGCACAGCAAATATTAGCAATTATTGTTACTATTTCCAAAATAAGTACAATTTAGATGTATATTTGAGCGATGAATGAATGTACGGTAGGCAGTAAAGCATTGCTTGGGAAGGGACGTGTGCAAAGGCCCTGGGGTGGATGTTAAGCTAAAGGCACTATGGTGTGATACAGGACTAGACAGGTAGATGGGGCCACTGAGAGCTCTAGAAAGCTTCCCATCTTCCCCTGACAGCTGTGGGAACTTGGAGATAGATGACGGTGAACAGATGCATACAGCAGTGTCCTCCTGAACGTCCCTGTAACTCACTGAGAGGGATATGTACTTACTGTTGGCCTGGTGTAGGGCTCAGGCTACCCCACCATGCCAGATAATACCTGAGTAGTGCTTGACTGTGAGGGGATTTCCAGACACCGTAACAAGGGCACTGAGGAGCTCACGGCCGAGCTGTTTCCCCACAGCCTAACATCTGTGTATCTCCATCACCTAGTATCTAGGCTTTCCCACAGCCTAACTTCTTGGCATCCTTCAGAGGCTAACATCAGGTATCCTCACTACGTGACTTCTCGGAATCTCCAACAGCCTAACCGTCCACTATTACCACTGACATGCATACATGCACATGTTGTGTCTGCTCCACTCCCTCTCTGGGTACCCCATCCAGTCCTTATCCCCAGGGAAGACGTCTTCCAGTCTCACAAACTGCCTGGAAGCCAGCCCAGATGTGGAGTGGGAAGGAAAGCTCTCTGAGGACAGACATATTCCTCCCACAGGCAATTCCAACCTGGTCTATGCCATCATCCGTAAACGTGGAGTCTTCCACCAGCTGGCCAACCTGCCCACCGACCCACCCTCCATCCACAAGGCACTGCAGCGGAGGCGGAAGACGCCAGAGCCTCTGTCCCGTGTTGGCTCCCAGGAGGGTACTTCCATGGAGGGATCCCGCCCTGCCGCTCCTGCAGAGCCAGGCACCCTGAAGACTAGCCTGGTGGCCACTCCAGGTCTGGATGCTGTCAGGCTAGGAGAGTGTGGGGTTTGGCTGGGGGTGCACGGTGAGGGTGTGATCTCTGCAGTGTCATTCCTGTCTAGCAAGCCGAGGAAAAGGAATTCAGCTGCATGTGGGGGGTGGAAGTACTGGGTGGGCCTAGGTCACTTGATGGGGGTTAGAGGAGGGACATGGGCAGGGCTCAGAACTTAAAGTGACTGTAGAAGGGAAGGCAAACACAGTACCTCAGCTGGGAATGGGAAGCACATAGCCTCCTGGGCCAGAAGGGGTACTATGGCATATCCCTCTCTTCCTCCTGTGTCCCACCCAGGCATCGACAAACTGACAGAGAAGTCCCAGGTATCAGAGGATGGTACCTTGAAGTCTCTAGAGCCCGAATCCCAGCAAAGCTCAGCAGAAGGCAGCCTGTCTGAGGGGGTAGGTACTAGGGACACCTGAATGTCACTCTGTTTTCTTTCTCTCTGATTCCTGAAGTGTGGGAGTGGGCAGGGCTGGGGCACTCTGAGCTTGCTGTGTTTAGAACGAGGGATTTGGAGTTGGCATGGCTGGACCGGAGGGAGAGGGGGCATTCACAGACTTCTCCCTTTTTGTTTATCAGTTATAGCAAAGCCCTGTGACCTTCGGGTTTCTCATCCGTTAGCCTTATCTGAGTCTGGCCTTTACCCTGCCTTCTCTGTCAGTCCCTGGCCCTAAACCTGTCACTGGACTGGGCTGGGCTAGGCTGCCCCTTGGGCCCAGGGCAAAGGGTATAGGTCTGGACCAACCATCTTGTGCAGCAACCCTCCCTCCCCCAGTCCTGTAGTGGGGCCCCAGGAGACATGTTGTCCTATGGCTGCACCTTGTATCCATTTGTATCTATCCCTTCCCTGGTCACTTCCATTTCTTTCTGGGAACCAGGAGCCCAGCCAAACATGGAGAGAACAGAGGCGATTGTCCAATGCGTCAGCCAGTGGCCAGTGGAGCCCTACATCAGACTGGGTGAGGGACACAGCTGGAGGAGGGTCTGGGAGCTGGGATTTGGGCAGACAGCACTGAGCAGGGGTGGTCAGAGCTCCAGCTTGGGGAAAGCCTAGGGTAAGAAAACCAAAGACTGGGGCTGGAGAGATGGCTCAGTGGTTAAGAGCACTGGCTGCTCTTATAGAGGTCCTGAGTTCATTTCCCAGCAACCACATGGTGGCTCACAACCGTCTGTAATGGGATCCGATGCCCTCTTCTGGTGTGTCTGAAGACAGCTACAGTGTACTCATATACATGAAGTAAATAAAAAAGAAAACAAAAGACTTTAGAGACCAGGCTGAGGGAGAGTCCTTCCAGGTGCATTACCTTGCCTCCTGCACGCCCTTTCAGTAGATGTCCATATAACTGATTCCTTTGTCAATCGCCCTTGCTGAGTTCCTCCCCAAATCCCTTCCACTCCCTGTGTGTTTCCTGTGAGCCCCACTGATTGCTCTGGATGGCACAATAAACACGCTTATAATCGTGCCATCCAGCCATTGTGAGGATTAAAGGAGAAGGTCTTCCGGAAGGCACGAGGCCCAGCAGCTGGCCCGTGGTAGTGCTCAGTGTGGCCTGGCCCTTCCCATAAGCAACAGTTCCCCTTCACAGGCCCTGCTTGGTGCAGGCCATACTGTGCCTAGTGGGAGGGTGGTCAGAGGGAGGGGGGTCGGTCAAGGACAAGCCTGTCCCATAACTCTGGTTGTGGCCCTCACAGATCTTGTCCTGGAAGTCAAAGCTGCCGCTGCAGACCATCATGCGCCTGCTGCAGGTCCTGGTTCCCCAGGTAGAGAAGATCTGCATTGACAAGTGAGTCTGGAAGCTGGGCGGGCAGGTGGCCGTGGAGAGGGGGTCAGCCCAGGCTAGGGGTGGGTGTGTTGTGGAGAACATGTGTACTTGCTGGAGGCCCCACCTCTTTCTCCAGGGGTCTGACGGATGAGTCTGAGATCTTGAGGTTCCTGCAGCATGGTACCTTAGTGGGACTTCTGCCTGTACCCCACCCCATCCTTATCCGAAAGTACCAGGCGAACTCAGGGACTGCCATGTGGTTCCGTACCTACATGTGGGGCGTTATCTATTTGAGGTGGGTCCTGTGAGGGGTGGGGAAGTTACATCCTGGGGGTAGATCTGGATATCTACCTGAGGACTTCCCATGAGAGCCTGAGCTCTGGATTCCTCAAAACACAGTGGGACTAATGTCCAATCCATCAGACGGAGGGCGGGCGCTCATTACCCAGAGTAAGGGTATCAGGTTGGGTGGAGGCCTTGTAAGCTGCCTGGCTCTTTCTTGGGGGGAGGTCTACAAGGTACCCCCTGCAAGAAGGTAACAGTGCTCTCTCTCTGTAGGAATGTGGACCCGCCCATCTGGTATGACACCGACGTGAAGCTGTTTGAGATCCAGCGGGTGTGAGGATGGAGACCCGAGGGAACAGGGCCAGGAGAGCTGGTTCTAGTCCCCAGTGCTCCCCAACTCATTGTTCTGAGCTTAAAGGTCCATTATCAGGGTGTGGGGCACACAGAGTGGCTGGTCCCGGATGGCAGGTCTCAGGTGCCCATTGTGGCTGGAGACAACAGAGAGTTAAAAAAAAAAAGTGCCCCTCTGTCCTCCAAGCTGTTCTCCTAGGAGCCTCTTGTCTCCAGAGATACAACCCCATCAGAACCCCTGCCCACTCTGGCTCCTCCTTCAAGACCTGCCCTTGTGCTGCCTGCCCCCAGAAGTTGCCAGGTCACTGTGCCCTAAGAGATTGTCTCAAAAAGGAGCCATGTGGTGCCCCATGGGGCACTTGGTCACAGTGAAGGGAGTCCTGGCCACCTAGTCTGAGACTACTTACTGTTCCAGGCCTTCTCCTTTGCCAGTGCTCTGGGGGAAAGAGTAGCTGCTGGCCAAGGCAGCTGGCAACTTGTGAAGTAGGACTGTGGAGTGTGCTCTAGGGGCTTGGAGTAGGGTATCGAGGGTGCTCTGTTACTGTCCCGGGGTCGGGGGAATTTGCCTGACTGGTGGAACCTGAAGGATGTCAGTGTCCCTGCCTTCTCTGTGGCCTGGGTGGTGGGAGTTACATAGTCTATGAGCCCCAACTCCGGTCTCCGGGTCTCCCATGCCTCCCCTCTGTCAGTACAATCTCTGCTCTGTACAATCGACACTTTACACAATAAAATGTCCCTCCTTGTGCTGTTGTGTCTCTGTGCCTGGAGTTGGGGGAGGTGCCTGGCTAGGGCTTTTATCTTCAGGGTAGCTGGAGACTCTATATCCCAGAGGTCATCTCTGGAGGGCTCTTGCCCCATGACTGAGCCATCACCTGCCATTTTGGCGATGTGCGTGTGTGTGTGTGTGTGTGTGTGTGTGTGTGTGTATGTGTATGTGCACAACTGCAGGACTGTGCTCTGTCCCCCAGGCTTTGGCTGCCATTACCTAGAGAAAAGCCCACACAGGAGAGGCCAAAAGCCTAAGTCCTTTGCACGGCCTCAGGTAGCCAGGACCAGTGTTGAAGAGGCCTGGGTCATCACCCCTGGAGTTGATAGTGTGTGATTTCATGGGAGCAGGGGAATTCTGGGAAGGGCAGAGGCTTGGCTGCAGGGCCAGGACCACACTCATTGGGCCTCACCCTGGACATATTTGTTCTGGGCTCAGAGAGGGATGAAGTGCTGGTGTTGCCTGCTCGCTCACCTTCCTGCCTCACCCAGGGACTCAGAGGACCAAGCAGGCCTGGGCACTGGGCAGGCAGAGGCCACAGTGACCACCCATAGCGAGCCAGTTGCAGAAATGCCCCTGAGACTCTGTTCCAAGAGACAGTACTGGTGAAGGGTGGAGGTCAGGGTTATACAAGCCCAGACCCATCTCTTCCTGCTTGTCCATAAGTGAGACAGAGATTATCTGGGGTAGACCACTCCTGGCTGAGGAACTCTCTTGCTTGAGAGGACTCTCCTCTCACCACACCTGCAGTGGCAGTTCTGTCCCCAGGAACAAATGCCACAAAAGCCAAATGAATCGATCAAACAAACAGGGTTTATGGAAGCAGGAAAGAGCTGTTGGGCCCTGCCTGGTAGCTAATGAATGAGGTCATTAGGAGACGGGGCGTGTGGGGAGAGGATCAGGGCTGCCTGCCAAGCTTGGGGTGCTGGGTTCTGAGCTCCCAGTTGGAGTTCTGAGCTTCTAGGATATCCCACAGAAGGATTCAGCCTCTGCCCGCCCCCAGACCCCACAATTTCATCCTGACCCTCACAGCCTTTGGCAGTCACCTGGGGCACATTCTTGACTACACGAACTGTTTCCAAGCCCCATCCTTGGTTTTGAGCATCAGTCGGTGTCCTCTCCTCTCAGTCAGGTTGAGGAGGGGGTCACTTTGTTAACCCCGGGCAGGTTTCATGTGATGTGTCTTGCGCAGATACTCCATGTTTCTTTTTCTGCCTTGGCACTTTTGGGGTTCTGCTGTGGCTGGGTTCCTTGGGCACTCAGGCCCCCAGGTAGACCTCCACCAGTCCCCCGACAGAGTGCATGCGGTAGAAGACTCCCAGAGGCAGGCCGAAGTTAACAATGGTGAACCAGGTCCTGTAGCCGTAAAACTCCTTTTCCAGGCCGTTTTCAAACTCTGGGTGTATGCCAAAGGCAGGCATCATCCACAGCTGGGGAGAGATGGGAGGGGAGGATGCTGCTGGGTGAGAGACAGGGGCTCCCAAATCTTAAGATACTCAGCTCGGGGGGGGGGGGGCTGACCTAGAACCAGCAATTCCTGAAAGAGTCTTTCTCAGTCCCTGACGCAGAGGGCCTTGGCCACCTTGGCTTACCCGAGGCCAGGCTGAGCCCCAGAGGGCTACCTCTCTACATGGTACATTGCAGAACCTCCCACTTAGCAATCTATGCTGCCAAGCTGGACTGTTTGTGTCCTAGGCCCTGAGCTAAGGCTTTACTATTCCCGCTAGTTACAGCCATCTGCGTCATCTCCTGCCCACCTGTGAGGAGTCTACCCATTTCCCAAAGCCCGGATCAACCTCATCAACCTCTCTGAAAACCTGCCCTGGCTCTTGGGACCCATACTTCCGGCTCTGAACTCTTAGGACAGCTTAAAGCCAATTTATCACTTCTCTGCATGGACCAGCTGTTTCACATCTGGAATGTGTTTTCAGTGCTTTTAGAGGGTTGGAGCTTAAACAACCCGAGTCGTCCTGTGGCTGCCACTTACAGGCTGTGAGAGCAGGGACTGATCAGAAGCATAAGCTTCAATCTGTCAAGGGGGGATGGGCAGTAACACTGCCTGTCTTTTGGGGATATGGCAGTGATGAAAGGGTCAGGGGTCCGTGATTTAGCAGCCACCAGAAGCTAAGAGATCAATGCAACCTCTTCTACTAGGGATTAATAGAAAACAAGTAGTTCTGGGCTGCCTCTTTGGCCAAATCCAATGGATGAGGGGTTCAGTGGCCATTTTCTAACTAGCCCCCTGTCATTTCCCCCATCTAGTCTGCAAGTCAGAATCTCGCACTTTTGTAAAGGGCACTTTGCTATGTGCAGAGCAGATTAATTCGTGCCAGGCAGCTTCCAGGGAGCTGCCGGAGATACTCCTGGCTTTCAAGAAACATAAAGGTAATTGGAAAGAGAAAGAGACTTCCTAAATCAGGGGCTCTGTAGCCACAGACTACGTCCACAGACCACGTCCACACATCATGGCCGGGCCACGCCCCTACACACCACGCCCACCCCCACGCCCCACGGCCTTCTGCCCAGACACTCACTGTAATGTTGCAGAGAATGAGGAAGAGAGAGATCTCCTTGAGCATCCTGCGTTTCCAGTTGAGGTGGCTGAAGGAATAGATATAGGCCCTTGAGGCTCTCCGTAGGTCCTGACCCAGGTCCCGCAGGGAACCTCTGCGGGGTAACTCAATATCCTGCTTCTCCATCACACTCGAGACCACAGGCTCCCAGAGGGGGCGGCGGTGCAGGCCCTCGATGATGAAGAGATTCTGTGTGATGTGCTGCAGGATAAGCAGCAGTGAGTAGGCCAGGATGAGCTGGTTGAGTAGCTCATGTGGCTGCGTGGCCACAATAGCCACGATGGAGAAGTAGGCGATGCCCATCTGGCCCAGGGCAGCGCCCATCAGCAGCACCACATCCAGGCTGCGTGTGGGGTTTTTGAGTGTGTCCAGTTCGCGCTCCTCCAGCCCATGGATGGCTGTGCCTGCCAGGCACGCCAGGCTCATGGTGGGCAGCACAGCCGCATAGAATGCGTAGTAGAGGGTGAAGTACTGGCGGGCTATGTTGGGGCCACTCGCTTCGATCTGGAAGAGCACAAAGACGCACACGCCGGCCACCAGTGCCAAAAGGCCCAGCAGTGGCCCAAAGATGGCCCCGTGCAAGCGAAAGGGTGGTCTGTTGGGATGGGCACACGAGTGGGCTGCCAGGCTGCGGCCCACGTTCTTCCACATGACAAAGAGCACAGCACAGCAGATGAGGCAGTACTCAGTGCTGAAGGGGTAGAGCATCAGGTAGCCCTTCCGGAAGACCTCGCACACTGTGGCGTTGAGGCACATGCAAGTGTTGGTCCCATTACCTGAGAGGAGATAGGGCAGGAAGAGACAGCTTCTCAGGCAGGTCTTCACGGAAGAACTTAGTGGCCCCAATCCCTCTCCTGGAGCATACTGGATTTGGACAGGACCCAGCCAGATGTGGAAACATCTGAGGCCGGAACGTAGAGATTGGGAATTAAGTGATTACTGTTTTACAAAGGGATCATTTAAAGACTCTAGGTGTTAAACTTCTGTAAAGCATTTCAGCCATGCTGTCTCTGAGGCCAAGCATTGTCTCCACATATTGTTTGGCTGGCAAAGTAAACCCAACATTTGCAATAAGAAACCAGCCTGCCACACCTGAATGCAGCGACCAACCCCAGTAGCCTATACTAGGGTAATCAGAAGGCAGCCCCTCTGGACGAGTACATGGAGTCAGTGGGTGTCAGAATGCTTGAGCCGAATCCAAGTCACAGTCTGGGCTCTACATCCAGCTTTAGGAAAAGCAGAGGAGAGGGAAGGAGCTTAGTGCCACCACTGGGAAGCAAACGAAGAACCTTAAGGTCGTTGTGGTGGTTTAAATAGGTATGGCGCCCATAGAGTCATGTGTTCGAATGCTTTGCCATAGGGAGTGGCTCTGTTACATTGTAGCCTTGTTGGAGGAAGTCTGTAACTTGGGGATGGGCTTTGAGTCTTCTATGCTCAAGCTACACCTAGTGTGATACACAGTCCCCTTCTTCTGCGTTTGGATCAAGATACAGAACTCTCAGCTCCTTCTCCACCACCATGTCTGCCTGTGTGCTGCCGTGCTGATAATGAACTGAACCTCTGACTGTAAGCCAGCCCTGATGAAATGTTTTCCTTTATAAGAGTTGCCTTGGTCATGGTGTCTCTTCACAGCAATAGAAACTAGGGAGCTGGAGAGATGGCTCAGTGGTTAAGAGCAGTGCCTGCTCTTGTAGAGGTCTTGAGTTCAATTCCCATCATCCACTTGATGGCTCATAGCCATCTATAACTGTAGTCTCATGGGATCCAATGCCCTCTTCTAGTGTGCAAATGTACATCATATACATAAATAAATAATTTTTTAAAAGTAATATAAAAAAGGAACAGGGGACTGTGATCATGATGTTAAGTGAATAAAAAAATTAAAATATAAAGGAAACCCTAATTAAGACAGCTATTATAGAAGAAGGAGAAGGAGGAGGAGGAAGAGGAGGGGAGGAGGAGGAGGAGAAGGAGGAGGAGGAGAAGAAAAAAAGAAGAAGGAGAAGGAGAAAAAGAAGGAGAAAAACCTTAGAAGGAGGAGGCTGGAGAAATGGCTCAGTGGTTTCCCTACAGAGGACCCAGGTTCAGTTCCCAGCACCCACATCAGATGCTCACAACCACCTGTAACTCCAGTTCTAAGGGATCTGATGCCCTTCTGCCTCATAAGACACCCACACATATGTGCACAGACCCCTTCACACACATAGCCACCCACAAAGAATAAAATAAGTTACTAAACAAATTAGAATCTTAACCAAAATGCCAGTCATGACGGTACACATCTGCAATCTTGAGATACCAGAGCAGAAGGGTCTCAAGTTCAAGGTCAGCCTGGGCTGCATAGGTCAGCCTGGGCTGCATAGGTCAGCCTGGGCTGCACAGTTAAACTCTATCTCAGAAGTCCCAGGGTCAAGTTCAAGGTTAGCCTGGGCTGCACAGCTAAGCTCTATCTCAGAAATCCCAGGGATAAGAATGTGGTTCTGTTGTAAAGAACTTACTTAGGGCCCTGAGTTTGAACCTCTATACTGCAAAAACAACAAAGAAGAATTTAAACTTGAAAAAAAAACTCACACCTGTAAAGCCAACACTTGGGAAGCTAAGGAAGAAGGATCGGGAATTTGGGGTCAGCCTTGGCTAAGTAAGACCCTGTCTCAAAAAAAAGTTATCAGCTATATTGTATATTTGATGTGTACGTGCACATGCATATGCATGCATGCGTGTGTGTGTGTGTGTGTGTGTGTGTGTGTGTGTGTGTGCTGTCATACTCCCTGTGCATGTGCCTGTGTGTATAGGCTTGATGTTTGTCTTTTTTTGTTTGTTTGTTTTGTTTTGTTTTTTTCGAGACAGGGTTTCTCTGTGTAGCCCTGGCTGTCCTGGAACTCACTCTGTAGACCAGGCTAGCCTCGAACTCTTGAACTCAGAAATCCACCTGCCTCTGCCTCCCAAGTGCTGGGATTAAAGGCGTGAGCAACCACCGCCCGGCGATGTTTGTCTTTCTTAATTGTTTCTCCACCTAATGTTTTGAAACAGGGTCTCCCACTGAACCTGCAGCTCACTGTTTTAGCTAAACTGACTGGCCACTGAGCCTCTGGAATCCAGCAATAGTAATTGGTGCTGTGGGTGTGGCTCGGTGGTAGAGTGCTTGCCGAACATGAAAGAGGCTCTGTTCCAACCCGTAGCCACACACACACACACACTCTCATACACATACACACACACACACACATCCATGATGTCACTGACTAAAGCTCCCTCTTTGCACATTTTGTGCAAACAAAGTACAAACAGAAGGTGAGGGATGGCCACACACACATGCAGGCACGCCGTGATTCATGCCCAGGGTGTGTGAATGCTAGTGCACACAGGTCATAGTGCCACCTATGGGTGGGGCAGACACAGAGGTGTGGCTGAATCCCACAAACTGCAAGCTCCTCATGTGGATTTATGGGATGTTGCTTTAAGGGCGGACTATACAGGTTCAGGATTGGCCGGATGGGATCATCTAGGGAGTGTTTTTCTACCCACAAGTCTCCTCTCTCTCCCTGTATGTTTAGATACTAAGGTTGCATTAGGACAGGGCTCTTTCAGCCCAAGGGCTTTTTAGTCTCTTACCCGTAAATAAAATACCATGGGTTGGATGCATGCCTGAAAGACTTCTCAGTGACCAACTCAACCAGGATTAGTGGCTGGCCTGCTGACAGCAACATGGCTGCAGAGATTGTACAACAGGTAACCAGTCCCTGACGGAGCATGAAGGGGACCATTGGTATGGGAACTGAGTGTGTGTGTGTGTGTGTACATGCAAATAGAGACCAGAAGACACCCAACTGGGTGTCATCCCTTAGGAAGTGTATGCTTTTTTTTTTTTTTTTTGAGACACTCTCTCATTAGCCTACAGTTCAGTTGGGCCAGGCTGGCTGACCAGTGAGTCCCAGATTGATCTGTCAGGCCATCTGCCCTAGCTAGCTTGGAACTCACTATGTAGACCAGGCTGGTCTTGAACTCACACAAATCTGCCTGCCTCTACCTTCCAAGTGCTGGGATTAAAGGTGTGCACCACCATGTCTGGCTCTGTGTAGCTTTTTAAATGTGGGCTCCAAGGGACCAGACTCAGGTTGCTGCGCTTGTGTGACAAGCACTTCATAGTCTGAGCCATCTCCATTTCTGTTTAACAATGACCTGGTCTTGAGTGTGTTCACAACTTCATAATTCTCTCTCTCTCTCTCTCTCTCTCTCTCTCTCTCTCTCTCTCTCTCT